>NC_138831.1:30306342-30870541 GCF_965183815.1 Platalea leucorodia | reverse complement strand
CCTCTCAGTTCCAGGACTGTTATCCAGGAACTTATCTAAACTAAACCAAAACCTAACAAAATCTTAACAAAACTAAATGTGGTATATTTCTAACTGTGCTACTTCTTTAAATGTAGATAAGCTGGAATACATGATAAAATAGCAACATTTACACCCATTTTCTAATTTCAGTTGCATGTAGGCATTTTTACTTCTGTCCTAAAATTCTGCAGACTATGCACAGCAGCAGTGAAGGGGTTTGCTTTGCCATTTGCCTTTCCTTGCAGAATTGCACTCCAACAGCTCTGGCACAGCTGAGATGGCAGAGATTCACTACCACAGCTTTCTATAAATCAGGTGTTCCTGTGGCTCATGAGGAACATTTAGGTGTCTTTTAAAGCTGCCATTACATTGTATTTTATAGGTGCCACAGAAAACATTTTATCTCCAACATAAGCATATTGCATATTAAAAGGCAGCTAAATCAACAAGTGGTATGGAGATCATATGTAAAGTTGTTATTTTACTCCCAAACAGCACACTGCCTTAAAAAAAGCAATTTACTACTCAAAGAAAAAAGGATCAAACCCTGGCACAAACCCTGACCACTGTATTCACTTATGTTTCAGTGCTCAGTACTATAGATTAATTTACAACATTTTAATTAATTGATAAAGATGACAGGAAATCCTTCCTTGTAGCTGCTGCTCTATATTTATTAGACAATTAACATGGATGCAGTAAACGAAGATGTAGATAAATCCTGCTCCTTTTTTTTTTTCCCTGGCTGTCCACCGAGGCAGCAGGCAGTAGAAACTCAGTATGAAAAGAGCTACCATGTGACTCAGTCCCATACAAGCTGTCCTCACAAAACAAAGAGCAAGGAATGCTAAACAAATGAATCACAAGCCATTTCTGCAAAACATCCCCTACTTTCTAGCAACTGCCAATGCTGGGAGCTATCTGTCCTGTCAATCTGAGTGACAGCCCATGAATAAAAGGGCACCTAATTACAAGATTAGTAAAGTCTACATTTCAAAAACTACCATAAAAGTTATGATTGCTGACCGTGTAAAACGAGGCAAATCCACAAGGAAACAAAGCCATGATTTGGGAAATGTTTTTCCTATTAATGTTGATGGCAAGTGAACTCTTCATGGGCTGTGAATGACTGGTGATACTTTAGCATTCTATATGTTGCCTGATTTTTATCCTAAGAACTACTCTTTGCTTTCAGATGGCTATCAGATTTGCCAAGCCAGCAGGATTTTGGCAACATTTATGCTGTTTAATGTATCAGCATGTTGATATCTTGGAAACAAAACCCTGTAAAAATACATAATTATAAATGTGCATGTTAGGTTATCCTTTTTGCATGATACAGTAAAGAGAGGGGAAACAGATTATTTCCAAATTGACTGTATCAGCAAAGCATAACACAATATCCCAGGATCAATATCAACAACCAAAGCATTTCATTAAACCATGGGATTTCTGTCAGTGAAATTTCACAGGCCTCCCGCACACAATGGATGCATGACAGCTTTGCCAAAGAGGCTGCAAGAATCACCTGGCACAAAGAATACCAATCTGAAGACAAGAATTCGTAGAGCTCCCTCTGAAGTGTGAGGAGATATTGCTGTTAGTTATTACTGTACACATGGACAGGCTGCTCGGGTGATGGCATTACCTAACCATTGATCAGGAAATAAAGAGGGATGAATTCTGTTTTTGGAAAGTAATAACTTTGTCACTTCAAAATTGTCTCGCTGGGTGAAGAAATGCTGTAGACAGACTACATCCACTCTTAAAGGAGATAGAGAAAGGGAATTACTCAGCACAGGTAACATGCCTTCCTTTGCAGATATACTTATGTTTTTAATATAAATTCATAGATATACAGAAGAGATTCAGAAAAAGGGAGTTTAGAAGTCAAAACTTTTTTACTTTTTAAAATATTAAATATAGCATGAATATACTGTTTAAAATAGAACTGATTCATGGAGAGAAAGAAAGTACTTAATGACTTGCTCATGCTTAAGGACTCTTAAAAACAAGTACCTGTTACTCAGGCATTTGAAGGATTTGCTACTCCTGAACTGATTTGAAAAGCTTTTGACACAACAAGATGAAGACACATCCCAAAGGGCTACTGTGTAGGTTGAAAGTCTGCGTGCTCTCGGAACACTATTCCTTTCATTGAAGGAAGGAAAGATTAGCAAGAGAAGAAGGAAAAAAAAAAAAAAAAAAGCATTAATTGCTTTGGTTCTGGAAATGAGGTGAAAATAAGTTTCTCTGCCCAGAAGAATCACCAGCTGTCTTTCTTGTAGTATGATCATCCAGGCACAGGTTAAAACCGAACTCTGAATATACATCTACCTACAGTTCTGTGACCACATCCAGCTGACCCTAAACAGAACCGAAAACACTACATCTTACAGCTGTGGCAGCCACCCTAAAAGGCTGGAAACGACTCACTATAATCAAACTGACTTTCTAGAACACAAACCTGCCAATTGTACCTGGAAGTGACATCACCTTGGGTATATGCATTGGGAACGTATTTTCTTTCACCAAATAAAACACCTTGCCATGAGCTACCACGATGAAAAACCAAGATCATGATATTAAACGTGGCACGTCTGAATTGAAATGGTTAAAACCAAAAACCAATCACCCTCATCCTCCCACCAAAAAAACCCCAGTCATGTCAAGAAGAACTAGTGATTGAATTCTGAGACCAATAGGGACTATCCAGACCCTCAGCTGCATCGTTCCTACTGCGATTTTGATTCATTAATTTTTGGCCTAATATTACAGACCTAATAAGAGGAGAAAGTTAGCAGAAAGAAGACAGAAGGTACTACTCGTCGTCTATCCTTATGTGTGAATCACGTAGTACAAACTTCTTATAAAGAAACACATGGTTTATTAAAGCTTGGAAGAGAGTTCTGAGCTTAGCCAAAAGGAAATTAATAAATTCACAAGAGCTGTACAGTCCTGTGAGGGAGGCTATGAGATAGAAGACAGGAACAGGAGCAGCACCTGTCAATACAGCAACAGAATTCTACTGCATCATTTTTACCGTTCTTCGCTGTAACAAGAAAAATTTCCTATCTCAACAGTAACTGAAAATCTAGGCTTCTACTGGTATTTCACATTCACAAAAATCTTATATCTGAATGTGGCTTTCTAGAGGAGGACTCTTGGCACAGCAATACAAGCCTCAGGTAGCAACATGGACATAGGGATACAGGAAGAAGGAAAAATCAGCAGTACTATAGCAACAGGAGAAATTTAAAGCAACAATAAAAACCCCACCCAACCCCAAACCCTCAAATAGCTGTTTATGCAACTTTCTTTCATAAACTAAACCCAAAACTTGCACTGGGATTACAATTTGAATTTCAATCCACTCCCCCACCCACCACCACACTCCTTTGCTGTTTGCCGAGTTTTATTAGAACCATCTGTGAGATCCTCCCCTTCCAGTTTCTTATCTCTGTTAATCTGGCAGCTGCACTTTATCATCTATTTAAAAATCTTTCTTTCAAAGTTGTTGAGACAGAAGGTCTTTGACAGGCTAAAAATTATCTCTAAAATCAACAAAGAAACCACATCATATGCTGTGCTTTACAGATTAAAGGGGAAGAATGGAAGTTGGAGAGTATATGCATATTTTTAATGGGAAGATAAATGAAGGTTTTAGGGATCAAGAAAATTTTTACCAATGCAATTTATCTGACAAAAGCCACAATTTACTGAGGTACTACCAGTTACCACTGCAGAATAGTTTCAAGATCATCATTATCATAGACTGACAGAAGCAAAAGAAATGCAGAGAAGTATTTCCTTACAGCATCTCATTGGCAAAAGATAAGCAAGAGGAGTGCTAAGAGGAGGAGGAATGTTGATGAAGTATAGTAGCAGAGTTTGAATGACTTTCTTGATACAAGTATTATGAGTTTTTGAAGACAAGAGTCATGGACTTTAGACTTTTTTTTTATTAAAAGTACCTCAGAATCTAATTGTCACTGCGATATCAGGTACTCACCTTGCCATAAATCCTGAACACTGTTTGTATACACACATCTACACACATGAAATTGTGTCTCTCTACTACACCTTTTAGAAGTGGGTTAACATAGCAGTATTGTTTGTACACATACCAGTCATCCCAGTCAAGATCCATTCATCGGTTAAAAAAGAAAAAAGTACATGCTTTGCAATCCTCTCTTTAGCTTTATTAGCCTGTGCATGCTGCTGCTTCTTGAGCTTAAATCTTTCTATATAACCATCCTAAAACACATTTGCTCACTTACATGTACAGCTATACATATAACCACCATGTACTTCATCATGACAAGATAACTTCTGCCTGTAGCATATGGCAGGGCACATCATCACTGACGAAAAATGGCAAAAATCCGTGTGGCTTTAATTTGTTCTGGTATTTTTCTCCTCCAAAGTGTTTCTGCAGAAGCACTTGCCTACTTATACAAGAATGGTGCAGCCTTAACTTTTGGGGGATTAACAGAGAAAGACTTTTCTTCCAGGTTTCTCCAAATCATCTCATAAGACTTTTTTTAAATAAAGAAAACGCACCTTAAGTATGAACACAAAATACTCATGTTTTTAATAATTGAGGAACACTACTTCTACTTTTTTATTTATAATATTATGAACATTTTCTTTCTTTTCCTCCTGTGAATAAATACTTTGCTCTTCCCATGTTGTTGCTATTTAAAAGGTAACAAATATAGACAACATTAAACTGCTGTCAAATAATGTTTGTATGTGTGAAATTTGAAGAATCTGAGAAGTTAACTGGACTTTTTAAAATTTCCCAGAGTTACGTCAATACTGGAAATAACTTTCTCCACATATGCAAAAAAACTGAATTGCATTTAACTCTATAAACCATGAGACATGCGCCTTGTCATCATCTCTCATGACCTTTCTGAGCCTATTTTATACAACTTAAAGCCCATGTCTTCCCTGACCAAATTCTTAATTCCTTGTTCAAATAAATAAGATAAAGTTTCTCAAGTACTCAGACTTTGAGAAGACTTCTACAGCTTCTCACACTGGGATTTACCATTTTCTTCCCACCCTTTCCTTTCAATCATAATAGAACTTTTTTGGTTTTAAATAAATGTATTAAGCAGTATTTCAAAATTGTCATGAACAAATCGGCTTATCTTCTCCCTTGAACTTTACCATAAAATAGTAGACAAATTAAAGATATTTTACTTGCACAGGTTCTACAAAAAAGATGCAAATGTAATAATTTGAGTTGACAGATCATGCAAGGTGGTTTTCAGAAGCAAATAAAAATTTAAAAATAAACTAGACCTGAAAAGATGTAGAATAAAAGAAAATCCATGTATATTTTCAAATAATAGTATAAAAAAAAGTGTCCTGGAACCTCTCAGGAGAATTAATGAAATAAGCAGAGTGTGTGAGTATGTGATCAACTAGGAAGAGACATTTTTATTAAAATAACAGTAAATTAACAGTACTTTTGTTAGCATGTACTTCACTGGTTTATTAGCAATTCTGGTAAAAAGAAGATCTCTTGTCAAAGTAAGAACTTTGGACAAAACCAAAGTTTGAGAGAACAAACTTAATTTCTCTCCCAATCTTTTATATTTGAAAAGATATCATTTGGATGAAAAATCTCTTACAAACCCTCTATTTCAGGTCACCTTTGATCTTTAAAGAATATATACATTTATATAAGCTAGAAACAACAACATGAAAAGCAATTAAAAAAAAAACCCACCTCCATGTATACCCCTTTAATGGTATCATGAATATATTTAGCCAAAATTGCCAACAAAAGAATGCTTGGGACCATAAAAATAAAATTACATCCTGTTGCAAGTACCATTTTTCTTGCTCTTGAATACATAATGTTGATTCCCTGGTTTCAGTTCAACAAAGATAGATGTGAAATGGCACTGTATTTCCTGGTATGACTCCAGGGCTGCATCTCAAACAAGCCTACCATGAACACGCTGCCTCAGCCTGTGGCTGTCAGCTTCAAATACCCTCCCCACAGGACCAAACGCTCACGGATGCACAACAAATGTTATCAGAAAATCTTACTGAATTGCGATATGAAGAGAAACTGGCAGATTGAATGCATGCATGGCATTCTCCTTATGAAATCTGTTCATGTGAAATGTTGCAGAATGAATTGCCTGAGAGAAGAGGAAGAAAGTCTGTTTTAAGCCTGCTGAATAGGTTAATACCACATACAAAAGCACATAGACAGCCCCCAACATCAGTGTACTTGAAAGAACTTTTGTACAGCTGCAATTTGAGTACAAAAATAAACACAATATGAATCATAGCACCTCCTCCTTGAGCTTATCACTTTCAAAAGGACAGCAGGTTAATGCAGCACTCTGCAATCCATTTAACTTGTAGGGACTGACTGTCACTTACGCTGTACACATACATACTGTTGATTCATTATGCGGTTTGTTCTTTGCTTTCGCTAAGATAGAGAATCCATCTCCATTGATCCTGTGTGTCCCTTGAACCAAAATGCAGACAAGTGAATACGTCACCAGCATTTAGGGTGTAAAGTAATGTGGCAGGAAGTTGGTATGTATTTTGACTGACCCTTAGCACAGACTTTATCAGACCGTTCACTAGTTAATTATAAAATCCCTGTAAAAATTGTGGTGGATGGCAATCAAAAAAATCAATAACAATTCATATGGTGGGAAAAACTGAAAAGCAAAAAAAAAAAAAAATTGAGATTGATATTGGATTGCAAATAATAGATGATTTGTTGTTAAACGAGAAAGTTAAAAAAAATAAAAAAAAAGGAGAAATTCTGAATTATATATTTTTAGGAATGACCTTGATGGCTCTGTTAGAATGGAATCTCGATTTTTCAATCCTGCCATTTCCCTGGTTTGTCAAACACAGTTTCCTGATTCACTTACACTGAAACTACCCTTCTCCATGTGGATTGCCACAGATGTATTTAGCCCAGAAAACCGACTCAGCTTTAACACAAAACATCACTTGAGCCCAGAAAGCCAGCATCTCCCGGGAGAGAGGGCTCGTGGCTGCAAGTGGAGTGCAAACAGCATCCCAGACAAAGCTGGAAAATTCCAGAGGTGTGTCGCACTGAGCTCTTCCCACAGCTGTGGCCAGACAAAGAAAACCCAATTCAGGAGGAAGCTACAGAGAAATGCGTTAGCTGAATTTTTCTAAGCACTAAAGTCAGAAATGCAATCTTTACTTACATGTTAAGCCACATATGTGGGCCGTTAGTCAAAATTCCTTTTCAATGGTTTTACCAGCTTTGACAATTAATAACATTATTGTTTTAAGTTTGGTCTGGACAAGAATTCACACTGATCTTCAGGAAAATTATTTTCAAAAGACTATGCTAAAGTATCTTCCATGTATTGCTATCATTTGTCAAAGTTTTACTTAAAAGCAAGTATTAAGATAAATCAAATCGATCAAAAATGGAGTACTTCCAAGAACATAAATGATGGTTAAATTAAGTTTGTGACAAGAGCCAATCCACACATTTTGACTTCTCAGTGAAGTACCATTTGACCTGGCAATGAGAAAGGCACTAATACAGTATGTAAATCTAAAGGAAGAAACTACAGCAGAAAGCAAATTGAATTGGTCGGAATAGCCAGAAGACAAAGAAATGCAACAAATAGTCCTGGCATTGAATTAGTGAGATAATGTTAGAAAATGAACATCAGCTCAGTTCAAATTACTGAAACTGTAGGGTCAGTCAACAGTATAAGCAGAGCTTGAAGACAGGTCAAAATTTACAGTGCTCTGAATATAAAATCTAATTGAACACTGACAAATTTAACAAAACTAGTGGTATTTGCTGAAAAGCCACCTTAAGGCAAAACAGCACTTGGAGTGAGAGTAACACCCTGCAAAGGTCTGAGGGCATTAGAAAGCAGCTTTCTGGTTTCTCGCTCTGCTATTTCTCTCCCCTCAAGCATTTTAAGGCACTTTTTCTTGTTCTGACTGCAGTTCAAATATAGTGATGGAAATAAACTAGAGTTGTAATAGGGAACTGCAAGTAGCACTTAATATTTCTGAAATATTAAGACACATACTGGGCATTTAAATGACACAAAATTCAGTGAGTGTTCAATGGTTCAAGTTTTTTCCTCACAGTTATCTGAAATTGTTTTGCACATAACCTGCACTGTCCTGTCCTTTCTTCAGCATGTGCAACAGAGTTGCACTGTTTAAAACCAACTATTTAACCACTTTGCCACAGCATGTGAATTGAACACACCAGGGAATCATAACCCAAAGCATCTCCATCTTTCAAACCACTGAAGAAAAGGAAGATAATTTCTTTAAATTCTTACTAGAGACAGGTTGGGCATTAAGTGGTTTTGGCAGCTACACAGATGGAGCTGTATAAAACAGCTGCAAGCTGGAAACAATTGGTACTATGCAACACGGAAACAGGCAAGGACAGCAGACAATACGCAGCAAGTATTACGCTAGTTCTGGCTTGTCATTAGACTAACAGTACAGTTTAGCTGCAGCATCACTTCATGCTTCTAAATAGGACAGAGCATTTACTCAAAAAAAAAAAAGTATTAAAAGGATGATACTGAAGTTTAGTATCAAGCTTAATGTAAGAGTTACACACCCGTGTTGATACAGGAACTCGTATGAACAGTGAGAACCTGAGAAGTCTTAATTCTAAACTCTCTTGCCAGAGAAAATGTTGATTTGAAACCTTCAGTTAAAGAAAAACAAGATAAAGTTAAAATCGGGTAAAGTACTATCAAAACAGTCATGATAAAGGAGTCACTTGATAACACGCGTAGCTGAGAACCCACACCTGAGAAACAGTTCACTGGGAATACACAGAAAGGAGGAAACAAGGTAACAGCAATCAGGGGGAAATCCTGGATCAAAAATAAGAACTGCTGCTGGACAGGAGCAATTTGACAGGTTGGTACAGACCACAGGGCCACAGTGACATGGCTCAATTAGCTAAAGAATTGTCCAGGGTGAAATGACCTCAGTGAATGTTATGCTTCAATAAAACAGTTACCAAAGCTATAGAGAAATCTGTTAAATGCTCCTCTAGAAAATGATTTTATTATACATTAGTTCAGGATAAAACTCCAAATTAGAAAAGCTGAAGTAAAAAGTTACTCTTTCAAACGTTTTAATCCTAAATGCAAGTTTAGGGACGGAGGAGTCTACTGTCATGGAAAAGTAAGAGTCCTCCATCTGTGCAGGATAAATTATTAACTCACAGTAAGTATGAACTGACCATAATAGACTTTATCTAAGAAGGTATGATGCAATTCAGCTGATGACATTTGAAATAACAGAGGTAACAAACTGCAGATTAAGCAAAGTTGCCAAATAGCAAAGATGTTGAAAAGAAGATCAGAAGGATCATAAATACTCCAAGAAAAGCCCCAGAGAGGACAAAAATGGTTTATAAGATGCCAGCAGCCTAGCAGATCAGACCAGAAATCCATTAGTCTGCTTCTGGCAGCAGTCCAGAGCATAAAGGCATAAAGAGCAACACTTTCTCCAAACCCTATCCCGATCTCCAGCAATTTGCAGCTTAGAGACTTCCTGAGAAAGAAATGGCATCTTTGTACTTGATAGTCTTGCATGGAATTTTCCTTTATAAATTTATCCAATTACCTTTTGAACCCATATACAATTTTGTATCCACAACATCCTGTGGAAGGACATTCCACAGCTTAACAGCTTTGTCTGAAGTACCTTTGTGCATTTGTTTTGAGCTGCCATGTTCTTGTTGGGGGGAAAAAAAAAAAAAACAAAAACCAAACAAAACAACAAACCAACAAAAAAGCAGATTAAGAAACTTGTTCCTTTGTTATCACCTCTATTTACTTTTTCCTATGCCATTATGATTTGTGATTTCTTTTACAGGCTTCCCTCAACCTATCTTCCAGTTTGAAGTGTCCTGATGTATGTAATCATTCTGAGTGGATGCTGCTCCATACCTCCAACTCTCTGCCCTGCATTCCTCTTTTGCATTCTTTTCAAGTTAGACTGCAGGTCATATTCGGATGCTTTTGAGAAGAGGGTAAAAGAACTTCAGAGTAGTGAGAACACAGAGGCATGTTTAAAGGCAGAGAAAATTTTTCGGGGGAAAAAACACATAGAAAATAAATTAAGGCTTGCTGTACATATTTCCAAGCAACAGAACTGTGCAAGCTTTATTAAAAGAAGATTTAAAATCTTTAAGACCTGTAGTAGAAACCAAATTCTTTCTCTGTGCCTTCATGCTTTACAGAGCTGAAATAATTTGTGTGCTCTGTTTCCCCCTCAAATGAGCACTCCATTTTGTAACTTTCCACCCCATCTATAAAGAGACAACCATGCTAGAGGCAGTACACTATGAGACTTGGTATTCTAGTTGTATTTATATTTAGCAAGGAAACAAAAGAAATAATGACAGCGAAATAGACTGCAAATAAATGGACAGTGAGTGGTGGTAAAGGAGGATGAAGAATGATTACTAGTCATCTTATAATTTTAAAGTTGTAATACCTGGAACTTACTTTTATTTTCCAGTGTCAAAAGCCAACTGGGATCTTTATTATTCACTTCCAAAGGTACAAACTATGCACAAAACATTTGAGAATGCATTTTGATCTAGTACACTGGTCAGTCTCCGAAAAAAGGCTCCCCTCAGGTCACTATTGCCTGCACTGAAATACTATGGAACAACCTGTTACAGGCAAAGTTGCTTTTCTCAGCTTATACTACCTGATTGCACGCTAGTGGTATAGTACGAAACAGCTTGTTGCAACTGCTCTTTACTAGAAGAGTATTTAATGACTTCCAGCTGAGGTCAGATAAGGTCACTACAAGTACAGTCCCCCTGGGGTAAACATCTTGTATTAAGAAAATGCTTCAAAATATACCCATCGCAGGCTCTGCACACACACATTTAGAGTTTTCCTCTCTTTTGTAAGCTTCTACACAAGGTCAAGTGTGAGTGCAAGAGGCTTGGTAATTCTAGAGATTAATATTGCTCATTTACTGCTACAAAATGTAGTCTATTAACATTTTTTACAAACTGCCCACTTCTAACCTCCAGTATCTCAAATACCAAAGAGTCTATTATTAAAAAAAGAAAAAAGAAAAATCCCACAGGAGACACATGCAATGTATTCCACACAGAAATTTTAGGGTGTATTTCTTCAGATCGAAAATGTGCTCATAAATGCTGTAAGTTGCATTAAAAATGTTGGTTTCCATTACTTAATAAGAACTACCTGCAGGTGTCATTCACGAGACTATTTTAATTTTTGTAGTCTACTCAAGCAATCTCAATTTTTTTTTGTTGTTAAGTTGCAGTAAGTATATTTCAGATTTTCCCAAAAGTAAGACAGAGAAGAGAGAAAAAAGATTTCCCAGTGCTACCATATCACAACCGAGCTGTCCTGCTCAGAAATTCACTTTATAATTGAATTTTGGTGGCTGTAAAATTTTTGCCATCTTCATAAAATCCCTCTAATTTGGCAGAGTTATGACGGTTTAAAAAAAATAAAATCTGTTTTTGAATTTTCAGTAGACTATATGAAGTGTTGATAAAATCCAATATTTACTAAATACATTTCAGGACTCTGGGAACTAGGGAAAAAAGCAGGACAAGACTGGAGGAAACACTAGGTTTTCCACATCTGACTGTACTTGAAAATACGCACATAAATGGGAGAAAACCCATGGATATTTGCACACTACGTAACACTTCCGGTATTTTAAAACTTTTCAAGCATATGACTTCATAAACGTAATACTGCTATGAACAGCTAGAGTACATTAGCAGCCAGTGGAAATAAAATGAGTGTATTATGCTGGTGCTCTGCAATGTTTGCAGTGGGGAATTCTTCACATCGCTCTGCTACTCATTCTGCATAAATGTATCAAAGTCTGAGCTGCTGCTCTACCACAATTTTCCCACTGTAATCTGCCGCCTATTATTCTCTCAAACCCCATCTGCAGGTCATTTTTCTATCAAATGAGCTGGTTAAAACTCCTTCTCCTTTTTTCTTTTAAACCTAGGGGAATTTCAAATAGTCCAGCACTAACCGACAGGAATTTATTTTAACCATTTATTTAAAATACCGATGGTTTTGTATGGCTGCAGCTTAACAGCTCTGATTGGTTTCATACAGTCTCTCTTCACTTTATCTTTTTCAGATACATGCATTAGCTTGCTGGGTTCTGAGAAGTGTGGCTGAAAGAGTAATTTCCATTATTTTCTTTTAGGCTCAGACCTGTTTCCACACAGAATTTTGAGCATTACACAAAATTTATATAGACAGGAAAGTGCATACCATTGTGAAAATAGGTACTTAACAAGTAAAAATATTTAGAAATGTATACTGAGGTAGCCATAAATCCTCTTTCCCTTTGCAATGTAAGAAATTCGGAGGTGATTTTCCTTATGTAAGGGAAGTAAATGGATTATTCCTCAATCTTTGAGGAAGACAGTACTTAAGAGTTAAAGATCTGTTTATGCATATTGAACTGAAGTTCTTTTTCCTCTACAAGATATTGCTCTGAATAAAAGCATCATACTTGTCAGCATTTTCCTCCATGCCAGAGGGCTGAGAAGGAACTTGACCTGGATAGGATTGTTTCCTAAACTTTGTTTTTAAAATGATCTAACAGGCCACTTGGTTTCATATAGACTGACTAGTTTCACAGACTGCTGCATGTACTCAAACCCTGCATTTAAAAATAAGCTGTTTAATATATTTTTTTGCTGACTACAGTTTGAGAACCTCTTTTGTAGGAAGCCAACAGAATAAAAAACAATGGAAAATTGTTGGCTGTAACAGGACTTGCAAGTAATAAAGTTTAATACAGCGTACATCTATGTGTTATAGAAGAAAGGCAGAAGACAGAAGCCATGATAGCTAATGCTACCACAACATGCTCCCCAGAAAAATACAACCTTAGGAGCACAGTTACAAAGCTACCTAATCAAAAGTGTCAGGTGTCTCTAACTCATTGCTCATCACAAACACTTATTTGTGAGTTTCAGAAGTTACACTTAAACCAAAGGTTCACGCTTCACAATAAAAATCAATTGCAGAAAGTATCAAGAACATGCATTAGGGTCCTTCCTCCTTTTAGCAAAAAGTCCTTAAGCTATTGTTTTGTAAGCTAAAGGGAAAGTATTTTTCCTTCTTTAAATTATGAACTATGCACTAGCTTACAGTTGTGTTGCAGCTTAGCTATGCACTGTGTATTTCTTAGGCAAAAACTGACAGGGAAAAACAAGGTGGAGGAAGACACAAATTGGAATTATATTGTGATCATTTAAAATCAAAGCAGGAGCTCTTGGGCTAAAGATCTGGGCACTAATAACCTGGCTGCAAGCAAGGAGTGGCAGATGCATGGAGACCACTCCCGTGGTACAGAATAGTAAAAGATAGCAAACAATGGAGAAAACTGTGTCATGAATATTCTCTCATTTATTTTATATAGATTTTAAACCTGAACCGGTTTCTTGGTCTGGTTTACCACACGGTAATCTGCTGTGCAGCAGTCTGGGCGCAGGTCATTAAAGCCAGCAGTGCCCTGAAAGCTCAGTGTGCCAAAGAGCCCCCGCCACCCGGACAGCGGGGGCATGCTACCTAACCTCCCCCCTTCCAGAGGGCAGACCTGGGACTCGGAAGCTGTCTTGCTCTCCCTTCACAGCAGATGACAGTACCTATGAGGAGACTTCTTCCTCTCATGCTAAAGCAGACTACCAAACAGTGAACTGAATTCTCTGACATGCAGAACGAAGGTAAAAGAAACATTCTGTAATAACCACTTCTTCCTCTATCCTGTTATTCAACAAAAACTCAAATTGAGCATCCTTGTTTTGGGTTTCACTGGTTATCTGGACTTCAACGAGTTTGCCAATATAACAGTATACATCTTGGCTTGCTTTCTCACTTCAGAAAAGTTGACTGCAACCCTAATTAGGTTCCTCCTGAGTGTAATATACTCTCTAACAACTTTTTCCTAATTTTTACCGTTAATTACTGTATAAAATCACTTAGTTCTTAGTGTGATTCTTAGTTCAGTAACTTTAGGACTGCTAACAGAGTCTGAGCTTTGTTTCAGTGTTATAGGTGACAGCACAGAAAACAGTCTTTGCAACAAAAGGCCTATAGTTAGATACCTTACACATACACAGCATTAATGGTATAAGCAATGCTCCTTATCTGCGTTACCTGTATCATTACGAGAGAAGTATACAGCGCTGCTGTTACAGATGAAAGACTGAGGATTCACTCCATTCCCTGCCTTTGCTGTCAGCCATGCAGTTCTGCTTCCTCTTCTGTGCCCATCAACTCACTAACACAGCAGAAAACTACCTACTTTTACCAGGTTCATGTTCTGCCAAGTGAGTGAGTTAAACCAGCTGACAAAGATCTGAGGTGGTAGCACCAGCATGGGTGGGGAGGAAGGGGAAGGGCAGAGTGCTCAGGAGCTTCCTTAGCAGCAGCAAGCTGCTAGATTAGATGATGTCCTTGCAGATAACTTCGTTTTGAGAATACTTTCTGAGTTGCTACGTCTGTCTTAACTCTATTATCTGCAAGCCATACAGTAATGCAAGCATACAAACAACTGTGTAGTTGCAGGTTTGTCTATAACATTAAAGAAAAATGAAAAATAAGTGGAAAAACTGATAGCGAATACTTGATCCAT
Source organism: Platalea leucorodia (assembly GCF_965183815.1). NCBI lineage: Eukaryota > Metazoa > Chordata > Aves > Pelecaniformes > Threskiornithidae > Platalea > Platalea leucorodia. The sequence continues at coordinate 30,855,823 of NC_138831.1, read as the reverse complement.
AAGGAATCCTTCTCCTCCTCATTTACCCTGATAGACCCAAAGCTGAGTCAATGGACCAACATGCTCATAAATACAAACACTGAAAACCTGCTAGTGTGGTTCAGCTGGCTGACCCCAGTATACATGGGCTGCACAAATTTCAGCCAGTGACAGACACACCTGTATTTCAAGTATCAACTTCTACAGTGTTCCTGAAAGAGGCTGCGAACTGCAAACCTACTGGCATACAGAAATTGCATCGGAAAATTCACTTGTTGCAGTAAACTTCAGCAATCAAGTAGTTTGCCTAAGCCTCATCATCATCACTTGTATGGGTATGCTTTATTTACTCAAGAATACTTTATTGATTTAATTTAACTTAGTAAGGAACTGACCTGGGCTAAATCAACACAAGGATTTGAAACAAACACAAGAATATGCACTAGTAAATGGCAAGAATTTTTAATCAAACCTGCTCATGGCTTCACCCCCCCCCCTTCCCCCCGAATTTAGATATCACTTATTTTTAGGCAAAACCTTAATTTTTAGGCTGTGGCTCCATTATCATATTTTCAGCAGAAGAACAAACTTAAACAACTCCTACCTTTTCTCCCGCAGCTGTCTGTTCCTATTCCAGCCTAACCACGCAAGACAACATTGCTCTATGCTGGCAGTTGGTCTTTTTTGGCAGGGTTTTCCTCCTCCAGTTGAATCACTTCCCTGCTTCGGTTCACCAGGCGGCTGCACAAACACATGTGCTGGCACAACACAGGAGGCAGCGCAAAAGTGGAAACGAATGACCAGGAAAGGATGGGGAGTGAGGCTTTACTGGGCTGCAGTGCCACCAGACAGATGTAATCCTAGCTTTAATTTGCTTTCTGTTCTCCACAAAAGATAAGCTAAAGAAACATTAAGAGATGGGAAAGAGCAACATAAAACTAAAAACAAGAGAGGGATATGGCAATGATGAGTAGGGAGCAGATTCAGAGTAAAAGTATTTAAATAGTTAAATATTGAGATGATAGCTTTTAAGCACTCCACAAGTCACAAAAATTCTAAGTTCCAGAGAAAATTTAAACACATTTCACTTTGCCAATGCAGATATACTGTTTGATATCAAAGTCTTCAGAACAGTGCCACGTAAAGTTGCCCAAACTAATGATTTACTACTCAATGCAGAGAAACATTTCTAGATTTCGTTAAATTCCAAGTTTGGCTACATTATTCTCTCAAATGTACAAAGAGAAAAATCTCTTTTGTGAATAATGCCATTATTCAGAAAATTCATGAAAATAAGCATCAATTTGGTTAAACACCAGTGTTTAAGAAAATGCCTTAATTTAGAATAAAAAGTGGTTTTGGAAGAGGATGGGGATGGGTGTGGAATTCAGTATTTCGTTTCTGAAGACTATACGCTTTGGCATTTGCAAGTATGTTCTCAAGGATGCCAAACTGCCTGCTTGATGAGTTACAGAAGAGCTAAGCAACATCCTGGCAGTAGTTAGAGCAAGCAACGAACTTGTCATCTGATGCTGTTACACACCAGTGCGCGTCAAGTCCCATGAATGGAAGGTTTTTCCAAGTTTCCAACGACTGCTGCAGTCCAGCAGGCAGGATGATGGGGACAGCTAGCTGCCTGGAAGCCAAGCTGTAAGAAAACCCTTCCCAATCCTCAAAAGCCAGTTCAGAAGGTCAAGTTGGCTCGGAACACTTCCATAGATCCCTGCTTCTGAGAAAGTCTATGTGGCCAACTGCCACAGAGCTTTTTGCGTGGTGATAGGTAACAGATATGAGTTACTGGAGGCTTAGGAAATGATCTGGCAATAAATCTAGGAAGAAATCCTTTACAGTCTCACCTGAAGTTCAACATTAAAATGACTCCAGTGAGATATTTAGACATCATCAAAATCTTGTAGAAGCTTTGCAGAAGACTTCTGACTTCTGAGCTTCTTAATGATAAATATGGCTGACAAGGAAAACCAGAGAAAGACCAACCAAAATGCCCCACCTCTTTAGGTACTTACTGCCACTTTGCTGCCTCTACGCAGTATTTGTTTTTCTATGATTCTGTCACTAAATGTCAAAGCAGTCAAGAAAAGAAACTGCAAAAATAAAGATTTAACTCCATTTTACAGTAAGTATTATTGTGCTCTGGTAACTAAGAAAGCTCATGTTTCAAACTGAAATAAAAAGGTCGGGATATACTTCAACAGTCAGCTAAAAAGCAGTTTGTTTCTCCAGATTCTGATTTTATTCTAATTCTAGCTGCGTCAGAGTTATGACTGATTCTGCATACCACTTTTTTTTTTTTAAATTATTACACACTGAGTTAAACCATCTGCAATTTCAGTGACCTCTGAACAGACCATTTACAATCCTCACTGTTTTAACCTGGCAGTTCCCTCTAGCCAGCGCAGGTGGACTGCAAGTCCTGTACCCCAGCCAATATTCTATTACAATTACTCCAGTTTTTATTTGGCATTTAATACAAATGCCTTGATACATTGTATCCTCTTCCCTTTCATTTATCAGTCATTACATTGTGAATTTCCAAAGTAATATACACTTTTTTGTGTTTTGTGATGTGCCTAGCATGTCACAGATGTTATGAGAAGTAAACAACACATAAAACCAATAAACACTTAAACATCAGCATTTAATTTAGCATATCATCTAAGCTATATTATTCAAAAAAGTGGTCATAAACTACAGAGTTTTATACCAACACTAAGTTTTGATGACTAAACTGGTTCTTTTATTCGAACAACTGAAGGTACAATGCACACAGTAGCTGATTACATGCTGGAAACTGCCGTTAATTATGTTAACTAATCCACAGGATTTCAGCAGTTCTAAGCATATGGTGGTGGAAGGTCCCATGCTTATGACTCATGCTACAATTTTTCTCTCTCCTATTGTTTTGCAAATTCTCTGCTTAATCTAAAATCCATTTCAACTAGAAGCTTCCGGGCTCAGTGGAAACTTGAAGATAATGTATTACAAATGAGTGATGTTTCAAAAGTGTATCTACAACACCTTAAATCAATCTAAATCTGGGCTGGCATGGCCCTACCCTTGTCACTGCTTCTGAGCTTCTGCCTCTTCCTCTGTATGTATATGGATGCTCACACGATCCCCCGGTGAGCCAGTTCAGGGAGCTGACCGAGCTGGAAACAGTGCAAGTGCCACCATCAGGAGCCAGAGCGAACGGGCATGTGGCAGTGGGGTGGGAGGGATCCAGGACACGTCACACAATAAGATTGTGGCAATTCAGATTTAGATAGGCTTAAGTGGAAATATACCACCAGGAGTCATTAATCACCCTGAACGAGCCACGTCTTAAAGGAAATTGGCATTCTGAGGTTTGAGTTTCATTTTAAGGTATTGATTTATTTTCATAAAACATTTTAAATCTGTACGTTAACAGAAAAGTTATCCTACATATACTAGTAATATATTCTCTTAATGGGATACGTAATAATGAAATTTTGTCTCAATAGATCTTTAAGAGCAGATTCAAACTTCAAGGATTATGAGTTCAGTCAGAATAATGCCTGCTTTCCCTGCCTTATGGCTGGTAATAACACTCAAACTGTTTTTGATAGTATCTAGGATACTACAGTAGCCATGCTGAAATCTAGGACTCTCTCCTGCTTCATTGCTTCAGCTTTGCTTAAAAACCCATTTTTGTGTGGTAGAACAGTGACAGAAATTACAATATATTGATGAAGATACGCTAAATAAAATTATACTGCTTTTACTGGAATATGCTTCAGATTATATCAGAGTTATAATAAAAATCTCATAGGTCTGTAAGAACAGTTAGAGCGGTGCAAGACAAGATTCTATCTACTTCCCAGTGATAACTTTTCATGCTGGGTACCCCACAGCATGAGTCCATCAAACACACACATCTTCAGAAATAAATGCACAAAATAGCAAATCGTTTAACATCACCTTTCAATTCAAAGTATTTCTATCAGCCTACCACCCTTTTTCGGACAGGGAAATTCCCAGCAAGTCATCAATAATAAATACATTCAGCTATCAGTTCACCTACTAATGAGTAGCTTTTAGCATACAGCACCTCTTCAGAGAAATCAGGTCTGGAAGATGAGAGCATAGTCCTTAATAATTTACAAGACTCATTAATCTTATCCCAAAAGACAAACAAACAGAATTTGATATCTACTCAGATTTCCAGACCAAATCAAGATACAGCATTTCAGAACCTATTAGGATCTATCAGTCAATAAATATTCTTGAAATGTTCTTCTGTGGAATAACCTGTCAGCAGAAGAACTATCCATCTTAAAAAGCCCATATTATTAGAGACAAAACATCAGGAACCTTAAGAAACTTGCACTGTTGAAAACTAAATCAGAAGGTTTGAAAATTATTCAATACAGCAGATGCTAAAGATCTTTAAAATTTGCTATTTTAAGTGACAATATGTAGGTCTAGTTTGGTTGTGCATAGTATAAAATACAAGTACTCTACACACACCAAGCATGCCCAGGAACAGAATTCACATTCAACATCAAATACTGACTTTGACAGCACAATATAGAGAATCAGGAGAGGGGGGGAAAGATAGCCTATAGACTCATCCTGGGACTAAACACTCAAGTTCTGCTTGGCCAGATTCCCACCAGGTATTAGTTACAAAGGGCAACACAGTGATTGGTAAGAGTATCTGGAAAAGACGAACTATTATGCAATAGCTAGGTCTACTTGTTATGGCCAGAACTGCAGTGTATGTCTAAAAAAAACCAATAAAAATAACCCTAATACAAGTTTCTTGGTGTCTCCTGCTATGAACATACACCTTACTTCCATAAAACTGCTTTTTGCTCTGCACACTCACTAGTAACCAGGCCTACAGAGAAAAGTTCTCACGTTAGATCTCTACTTGTATCTGATCCCGTACTTGTTTACCATATTCTTTCTTCTGTTTTGAAGTCCTCCTAAACAAGATAATCTAAATGCTAGAGTAGCTGGCTGGAACGCCCGGTCATACTCTGTGGGAAAGGAGGGAGGTGGAGGTCCTGTGTTCGTCCACTGGCTTTGTTAAGCAGGCGTAGGAACAGGAGCTAGGGAGCTTTAGGTGCCCCACCTCGTTTCTCGCTCCATTTAGATTAATCATATGCTCCAAATTCTGTGGGTCTTGGACGAGGATTTTTTCCAGGCGTTGTATATGAACTATTGTACCTTCCCTTCCTTATCTACATAACTAACAAAGTCTCCCTTCCACCTATAAAATCAATGGGCAGAATTACTATAAGATATAGGATAAAAATGCTTAAAAACCAGATGTGCCTTACAGCCCATGCCTGTTGTATTCCTACAAAAAGCAGGACATAGAACACCATTTTACTGTAGATCATTCTGGAATGGCAGTAATTACATAACATGCAATTTCCTTAATTGTAATTTCCTTTTTATAAAATACCCCTTTACTCACATCAGTTTATATTACAAGCAGTGAACCACAGCACTACACTGCCTTTTCAAAGTTAAATGTATATGACACTTGTTCTTCCTTAAAGTTCTCTTTTACCACACTAACGTTTACCTTCCACTTCAGGCTTTTAAACAGCATGTCGTAACACAAGGAGTGTTCAACTGATCAGGCTATTTGATAACATTTTGGGGCTACAAGGAGAAAAAATGTCAGTTAAAATTTTAAAGCAGAAGAAACAGGAACTAAAACAAGGAAGGGATTACTAGAAATTCTTTAAAATAGTTGGTACTGATACAGATTATAAAAAGAGTAATGGTTATCTTCCTGTAAGCAGACAGTTTTTACTGAGGTTTTGGACTGCATATTCTTTTGAAACGGGACACAGATTAATCAATAGGTAGTGCCTTTTCAAATTTTCTTTTGCAACTAGAGTATATCCACTTAAACATAATTAAGCTCAGACCGACTAATTCCAGGCAGTTAAGAAAAACAGCTTAGAAGAAAGGTGATCTGATGGGGCAAAAATTATTTTTTTAGTGCGTGATCTGGGACATGTTGAAGATTAAATATTAGCAGCATATGTTCATGGAAGGAAAATAAAAAGACGTCCTGTTAAGAAATACTGTTTTTCTTTCTAGCTTTATGAGGTTATTTCGAGTTCATTATGCATAGAAACTTAAATGCTTTGACATAAAAATTTGTATATATTAATTTGCCAGACCAGCACAACTGAATGTCTCAGCCTATAAATATCACCCTGACTCTCACAATTCTGGCTAATTAAACATTATTCCTATTTTTAAGAAGTTACTAACCTCCATTCCTCATTGTCTTTAAACTAGCACCTACACTTAAATTTGTTCATCCAAAATGTCACTTAAGCGTCCCCTGCCCCCATATAGCTCTGGATGATTTGCAGTGTGTCAGAGGCTTATGGTAACTGGAAGCCAGTCTGCTAACAGTACTCCCTACTGCCTAGCTGGGATAGCCACCCTGTTACTCCTTGTGTATAGATGAACATACAAAATTAGGGTGTACAGTGGATGAAGTATAAATACTGTAAGAAAAGCAAGTATTGCCAGGTAAACAAACCTTGGTTTTGTGAACACTAAGAAATCTTTAAGGTTACTTTTAATCAAAAGCAGTACACTGAAAACAGTAACTTAACAGAATTTATCTGGACACGTATTCAGCTCACACCATATTTCAGTTTCAACATACAAATCTTTTTTCCACAGAAAAGTGCTTTTCTAATATCCAGAAGTAAAAGAATTTTTGAAAGACCATTCTGTCTCCAAAGAGACCATTAGGATCAGTTTTCCATTCTAAATAGAAATTCCTATCTTCTCAAACAGCTCCAGCTCCTCCAAAATAACCAAACTATCCTGAGCTTTCTAGCATACTTACCTGCCAAAAGAAACACACACTTCTAAAGGAGGAACAGTAGAAAAATGAAAAGGACTATTTAATGGCAATGAAGTTTGAATGAGCGAAAAATATTGTTGCTTTTCTTGGAATGACAATTATCAAAGGTTTAGCCTAGAAATGCTCTTTTTCAATTAGGCTACTAGGATGACCTGCCTTCACTCATTTGTTGTTTTCCACAGATTATCATCTTTAAAGATCTGCTATCTGCAGTTAGAGATGATCTGTGTTAACACTTTAAAGATTCATATTTGTGCATGTGAACATTAAGTCATGTGCAAGCTATCCTGAATTTTCTAGATCAATATTTCCCAAAGTTTTGGGTTTTTTTTTACCTCAAAGTCTCAGTCCTCAGTAATCTGTATTTGCACATCCCATTATAAAATTTTTGATTTAAAATCTTAATGACAACACGGTTCAGTCAGGCACTTCCTAACACACAGTAATGGGCCATATACACCAGCTATTTTGTGCTATATGTAGTCAGGAAATACACATACCATATATACTCACATGGAACAGAGTGTAAGTATGCACCAGAGTATCTAACTTTTTACCTTCCCAGCCTGCATATTACTCACAAGGGATTTGTGCAGTTATGAACCTTATTTTTCACACATACTCCTCTCAGACACTAAAAGTTTCAGAACAACTTTCCCATTCATAACAGGTCAGAACATTTTGGCTACAGACCACACACAAAACACAACTTCACAGCTCAAGTATTTCAAAGGCTACTAAGATACTGCTGTGTAAGTTACAAAGGTCACGGTGCTTTCAGCCACCCTCTAGGAACCACCTAGCTAAGAATGCCAGAAAGCCCCTCTTCCAGATCAACTGTGGTGGAAAATAGGGTTCAATATGCACATTTATTGTTCTTGAAAGTTACAGCACAGAGACATTAGCTTACAAGGTGTATACAGGAAATAAGTTATCCCCAAATGGAAGAGTCCCATGCTTCCTTGTAGACAGGTGAGAAAGATTACATGTACAAATTACTTTTTCAACTGCCTTTCAGACCAGTATTTTTAAATACTAACATTTCATTAGGTATTCCTTCATTAAATTATTAACAAGCTTTATTTTTCTTTCCAACACTGTGTGTGTGTCTTCTGTTTTTGTTGGGTTTTTTCATCTTTTTTTTTTTTTTAAAAACAGGGGAAAGTACATACTCCCTGAGAGTCTTAAGTTACTTCATTGCTATAGTTTTCTGTAGTTTTACTCCTTTATAACTCATTCCTGTGTTCAAAAAGATTTTTCTCCCCCAGTGAAAAACTAACATTAATGCTACACTTTTCCCAGTAGTAAGAGAAAGTGATACGTGACATACTGGATCTTTTATACTGGAATTTTGTACGGTATTTTGTGATACAATTTATGGCACAAAATCTTACAAAACTTGAACATTTTCTACTTTTTATGATTTGCAGTTACTGTATACAGCAGTAAAAGTCATTAAATATATATCATCTTCATGAAAAGAATCCAATATTAAGTTCTCCATTTTAAACATAACACAATGTAAACTCTTCTGCAAATGCCAGAGTATTTGTAAACACACACAAGCTCATCTTTGTACTGCTACCTCTTTCTCTGCTGAAGAAAGCCCTGAAATCAAATAGGATACGCTCTGAGGGACAATTGTTAAGGTGTTCCTGAGGGACAGTTACAGTTTCATGGCTTAATCATTCCAACTTTCTATTCTGTTAATAATGTAGCTGAATAAAAATGATCTGATACTACTTGTGCATTCATTTTAACGAGTCCCTGGAAAGAAATGCCTGGAGCCAAGCATGCCCAGATCTCCTGAATAAGCAGGAAAATTTCTGCACAAAGATTACAAAGCTCTTCAGTTTATATACATCAGTAACATCTTTTTGATCCTGAATCTCTGTTCTGCTCCAAAGGAAAAAAAAAAAAAGTTTTACATAAAGTTTCTTAGTTAAATACAAAAATCAGTGCCTGAGCTAACAAAATCTTCCAACCCCAGCTTCCCCTTCCAAGTCTTAGTATATTAATCTCCTTTCCTTTTAGCTGCTCCAGTTCTTGCATAACAATGCCATTTCCTGAATTCAAATCTCCACAAATAAACCTTAAAGCTGAATAATACTTTATTAAGCTCTATGACTATTCCCTTAAGCAGAACATCCTTTTATAAAACGGGGGTACGCTGTCACAATTCAGCATCATTTTCTTAGCACTTTCAGAGTAAGAATCAGAAGCACTGCAGCAATCAACAACCTAAAGATCTTCTGAAACATAAAACTACTGCCCTTTCTAGAGATTTTTAACAAGCTACCAGTGTTTTGTTTAAATTCTCATCACTCCATAGAGCAGCCATTTATTTCTCTGGATATGTATTTGGGCAAGCTCATAGGGAAGTCCTAGGTATTTTTAAAGGAAAAGAAGAACACTGTTAGCATCTTCCACCCTTCTGTACAGCATGAAACCATGTACCTTCCTGAGTGTTCAAACCATCAATGCTTAAACCTTAACGTAAGTGGTTATTCCAGTAAAATACAAAAATTAAAAAAGCATTTGATCTGCAAAAGATCAGTTTTGATCTGCCTGATAGGTAGTTCTTTTCCTTACTGGTACTCCTAGTGAAAATGCTCACTAGAGGCTAAAAACAAATGTGTAATTACTGTGTTCAAGCTCCTACCTAAACACAGACTGAAGTTTCTAGGTGTTAGATATTATCTAAAATGTTCTACCTGAAGTGTCACCTGCAGGATGAGGTGGATGGCAGTTGATGGCAATGAAAATTGTAGGTGGACATAGTCTAGAGGAGACTTTTGACTAAAAGTATATCACAAGCAAGGAAAAAATAAATCATCTTGAAGAGCAACTACTATAGGGGAAAAATGTCTTGGAATTCACAGGGCAAAATTTATTTCACAATTAGGTTCATTAAAGCAAAGTATTCACTATCACAGTTCTATAATCTACTCAAGACCAAGGAGATACCTCTTCTCAAAGGGGCTGGAGAATAAAAACAGTATTACTAAGAAAAGATTAATTACCTCTTGTAGGTTTAACATTTTAAAAATGTCTTTGTAGTAACTGCAGTGAAAAACACTGAATGACATTCAACCAGACAAGACAGTGTTTTGCACAAGGAACAATAAGTAAGGACTTAAACAAGAAACAAAAGGACACAATCTTTCAATGTCCTTAGTCTACCTTGGTGGCAACTTAAACATTGTTTTTAATCAGCCACGCAGCAATATGCATACTGGTCTGCCCCAAAACATACTGCTTGCTTGATGGAGCAAGTACTCAGTATCTTTATGATCTCACTTACTTAGCACAGCAAGCAAGTGCTGAGACCAAAGTATGCCACGGCAAGATGAAATGCCAAGTAGTGGAAACAGCTGAGCCAAAACCATACTGTGCCAATCCAGCCTAAGCAGTGCTTTCCTAAGGACTGAGGAACAGAAAGCAATGGAATTTTTAAAAAACTGATCTTGAAAATATACAAACCAGGAAACAGCCTTATAGCTCTTGGAGTGGTGCCACTATGATCGGCATCTTGTCACCTCCCTCCCCATGCCTTCTTTAACATAAGTCCTCTAAGATGAACCTGAAAAATCAACTGAAATAGAAGTGAAGAATCTAGAACAATAGATTAGATCTTAAGGTATAACTATAAAAAAAAAAGGACACCTGAAAACAAAATTACAGTTTAATCCACCATATTTCAGCTCACTTTGTTATACTGACACCTCTAATTCCTAGTATCTTAGAAGTCTTGACATTTGTATCAAACTTTTAATCTGAAACTAAAAGTTCGGTGAAATTTATGTAGTGTGAATACAGCAGTGTACAAAACATTACGGACTACAGAACCTATTTTAGCTTGCAAAGGTACAAAACATGTTTACAGTGTTTTCTGCTCTGAAACATCCAAACTTACTCAGTAATAAGTTTACTTTCAAAATTATCTATTACTGCATACTCAAATATGTTTAAAGCAAAAAGCTTTTGGATCTTTGTTCTTCTCTTTAAACAATACGCAAGCTGCTGAGCCTTTCTGAGCCCATCAGCATGTTAACACCACATTTCTTAAGGTCAAGATTTACAATCTGCGTAAGACGACAGAAATCTGTACTTTTGGTCAAAGGTACTATCCCTCCACTTCTTTGGCTGTGTGTTCCCAGCTGTAGCCGATGAAAGTGCTTGTGGGTTGTATAATCAGCTAGATAGATGAGGTCCCTAGTCTGGCTGGAAACTAATCCCCCACACAAGAAAATTACCAGCCAGATTAGGAACTTGATTCAGAGCTGGTCACATCTGCACAAGTGCTAATACCACCGAGACACCCCTTTCTTTGGCCTAAGATCAGCTTAACACAATCAAGAAACTGCATCTGCTGAACCACGGTTAAGTGCCTCTGGGATGTTCACTTGTAAACAGCTTCATGCTTTTAATATTATCCCACTTCAAGATTACATATAAGAGGCAACTCTAATTTCCTAGCATGTCATTTCATTTTTCTTGCAAGTTATTTCTGACCATAGAAACACATTTAGAGAAAAGTCTTCCAAATATTAGATAATTCTTAGGTAAACACTTGAATCGGGCAAGGTACAACAACATATTTTCAATAAATTCTAAGACTTAGCCCATTGTACTAATATCCTATCAATCACATGTCCATATTGGTATACCAAGAAAATGAAGTTTGTTGGTATGTGTCCTCCCTTAACAACTGCCAACCAAATAAAAGGAGAGTTAGGACTACAAACGGATCTTAAAATCTGCAAATTTTGCACAAAGTACTGGCTAGTAAGGCAGAAAGAACCAAGACAGTGAGCTGCTCAGGAAGACCTGGCAGAGTTCAGTAATGGACAGACCACCCAAACAAGTCTTACACATACAGCTCCAGCTGAGCCACAACCCTGCTGCCTCGTCCTTGGTAGAGGTGACAAAAAGGCCATGGTGGGATGCACTGGGTGCAACAGAAGAGGGTGGTGCTGGTGGGAACAGACTAGAACGGGTAAGTGAGGAACAAAAGGGCAAGTGTATTGGAAATCAAGCTCTCTACTCAGAGAGATGGTTAAAAAAAAAAAAAAATCCCAGTTTTCCATGAACTTGTTTTTTGCCCCAAACTGAGAGGAATAAAAACTTCTTTTCAACAAAATTAAATATTCCACAGCATTTTTCAGTTTTGTGCTTATGCCAAACAATACCACCACATTGAAGAATTCAAAGTTAAAAGGTTCAACAAAATATATTTCAAGTCTTTTGGGAAAAACAAACAAACAAGCAACTGTGTAAAGCAGCTCATGAAAATTAATACACTTCTGTGAATTATTTTGGTCATAAAACTGACATTTTTCACTGCAAGAACTTCTGTCCATCTTTTCCAACATGAACTTGTATTTCCACCCCAAGTCTTATCTTTCCACCTTAACACTAAAAATTTTCCAGTGACCTCAAGCGCTCCCATTTCCCTATCAGCCCCCAAAGGTTAATCAACATCATAAAAGCTCCATCTGAACAGAGACCAGATCCACTACTGTATAAATCTATTGGATAACTGATCCATAACTATAAAATATTTATTTACATTTGGCATGTGGCTATCAAACACAATCAAGTTCATTAGGCAGTCTGGTCCAAGGACACGTTTCTTGCAAGAATTACTCCAAGCTTTTGCAAGAAGCTGGGGTATGTTTTGAATCATCCCAGTTTCTTTAGAATATAAAGAACCTGTAAAAGAATAACTGTTTAATTTACAGATCACTTATTCAATAAATTCTCACAGAATCACCTCATTAATTCCCCTGCACACACAGAGTAAAAGTCACAGGAAAGAGAATGTGCATACTGTTTTAAATTGGTCACTTCACTTTTGCTTTGTGTCTTTTCATCCTGAATAGAAAAGTGGAGAAATTTTTTTATCCTGCCAACAGCTTGTCTCTTGAATACACATTAATAGTTGGCTTTCAGTTTTGAAGAACAGATTTGAGTAGTTCTCTGAACAAAATCCAAAAATCAGCAGCTAGTACCTATAGAAACTATTTTCTTCTGGGGAGCAATTTTGTACCTTTTTTCTTACGCTCTCACAAAAAGGATGTAGTCATTACAAGAGAGACAGAATTTCAGGTTGGTCATTTTTTATGTGTCTCTGAGTTTGAACTGAGTCAAAAGGATCACAAATTCACTAAATCCATCTCCCATATTAGTTAAACTGAACTTGTGACAAAGTGACACCTAATGTAGCATCTAGAGGAAGATGGTAACTAAAGTTATCAATACATGGATATAGGATGACCCATTTGTATTTTATGCATATGTAACAACCCAAGAAGGAAAAGAATTGAAAGTTACCAAAATACAACTGCTGCAATGCACTGTATCAATGGATATTTACTGTCGTAGCCACATTTATTTGTTAATACGTAGTGAATATATTTGGCACATCAGAATGAGATCACTAAATAATCCTGCCAAAATGTTTTTGAGACAAAACTCCTTCTATGAGAACGTGAAGGTAAGCAGACAGGCTTTTTATTCTGATTTTCATTCATAATGCAAAATCAGCAAGACTAACCATCAACTGCAACAAGTTACAACCTCACTTGTGAAAAATGAACCATTCCAAATACTATAAAGATGATCAAAATTACCGGAAAGACAACGCAGCCAAGGAGGAAGACCGTTTTTGAAGATAGGGATTACAGTTTGACAAGTTTCACTTTTGTTTATATGTGGTAGAAGAATACAAGTGAGAAGGTACTCCAACAAGCCGTTTTCTCAGGTATTTTCTATTTTCTACTTTATTCCTAATTCCATGAAGATGAAACTCAAAATTTTGAATAGTGGGGAGCATTATTTTAAACCCCCAAAACGTAAACTGATTTTTCCAGAACTGCAACACCACTTGCAGTATACTCAGAAGACAAATTCTGCTCATGTTTTCCAGCATTAAAAAGCAGATGTTTTTTCTTGCATTAACAACACTTGATTATAAAATAAATTTAGCCTCTGTGCAGAGAGGAGTGAACATAATGGCTCCCTTAAGGCACAACTTTGAGGTATGAGGGATATTAGTTCAATTTCTTTTTCAAATGCTGTAGAGGATGACAGAAAGAAACAGCTTCCAGTTGTCATGCTCCTAATCCGTCTAGTCTATAGATGGCTTCACTCCAGATTTCTCTAATAAGCTCTATTACAGCACAACCCTTCCCTGTCCTTATAACATGCATACTGCAATCTGTGTGGTCTAGTTAGACTAGTTCAGGGAAAGCGTTTTGGGTTTTGAATTATTATTTTTTTTAAAACCTGGGATAGCAGGAGAAGGTCATTTCATTTGAAGAACCCACAGGAATCTCATAATATTTCAAATATTTTTACTAGTGTGTGAAGATAGACATTTGTGCGGGATGTGGTGGGGAAATTTGGGGTTTATTATTAGTTTATTTTGGACAGAGGAAGATTGCTAGTTTCCTACCAGTGTTTTTGCTAGATTGTTTTGCAAAACTGCCTATAGTATTAATTGCCTGTTAAAATTTGAAATATTTAACTTGTGGAATTCACAAAGAGGAAATAAGACCTCAATGTAATTGGTCAAGAGTAAAAATTACCAAAAGGGGAAAAAAAATCTGTGTTATTTGGGGGTGGGAGAATAATGAATAAGTACCACGGGTACGTTTAAATAGAAGAGCTAATTTAGGGAGATAGCTTGCATTCAAGTATATACAGAAGGAGGAGGAAAAACAGGAAGAGGCATAAATAAAAGGGCTGAGGAATGAACAAAATGGAGACTGACTGGGTAACAAAACCCATGCAAAGTGGCCCATCTTGGAGAGATCTGATCTAGTGTGCTACAGCAAAGGACAGATAACATTTAAAACCATACACAGGACTTAACATTCAAAGCATGCTGTTTCACTAAGCCCAAGTCCTGAAAATAACTTTATTTTAACCACATTCTAGATTTCATCAAAAATGCTACATTTAGCCTATAAATGTTTCATTGCATTTTTAAACAACAAATTACTATGTCTCCAACTTTTTCTTTTAATTCAAATAAAAGCAGCAGAAATGTACACCAATAACCTGAGAGTATGGGTAAATAATATTTTCTTTTGTGACAAACTCAACTTGGAACATTGTCATCTCCCCACCCAGCTCTCCCAAATCCTGCTGCTACCGTTCTCCAGATTTGCTGCTCTCTTGGGTCCACTGACACAAGTTGTTGCGAAGGGAATCTGTAAAAGAGGCTGTCTGCACCCTCTGAATTGATTCCATTCCTAACCCTGACCCCCCCCATCCCAGGTACTAAGCCCATGTTTCCATGGCCTGCTTTCCAGTTTAGCCCTGTGAATTTGTTTTCAGCCCAAAGGAGACGACAAAAATTTGTGATAAGCAGATGGGAATACCAAGATGGCTAAGGAGATGAAAAAAAAGTATAACATAACTCATTCTCAGTGATGCTGACAACCTTTTGCATGGCTGCAGGTTGAACTGATTTGGGTAAAGAGTAACTCAGCTAAATAAGCATCACTCATCTCATTCCCAGTTTTTCTGGGATCCATTTCTTGACACAGCTATACAAGAACATGTGCTAGCATAGCAAGAGACAAGGGGCAGGAAGAATAGGGCAACTCTTTAAGATGGCTTATGCAATACATGCACTAAAACACTAACCAGAGACTGAGGGCGCAGATTCGGGTAACAATTAAAGGATTACATGGCTAGCAACAACCAGAAACAATAGTGCTGCTATTTCCTTCTCTTCAGGCCCCAGAGCATGTTCTGTTACCTTCTCACATGCTTCAGCCCTATGCTCATCTGACTCAGATGAGCTCTTTCAGGGACAAAAAGCAACATAAATCTTTCACAAAAGTTATGGTTGAGCAGAATTAACAGCTTGCTGTTATTGACAGGGATATTGCATAGGTCCCTCCTCCTTATAACATTCCTGGTGCCAGTCTGACTCCCTCGTTTGTGTTGGTTTTGATGTTTATGAGCCTCCTCACCAAGCCAATTTGAATTGCAAACCTATTGCTAAAACCATCTTTTCTTCACTAGATTCATTTTCCATTGCTTTAACAAGTTGAATCAAGTTCAGTGGAGGGCCCACAGGTGCTAGTGACAGGGGAAGAAGCAGAAGCATGCAGCTGGGGAGACGAGGAAAGATGGAAGGAAGAACTAGGCTATTATTTTTTGATTAATTTAGGTGCTTTTTCATGCTACAGCTGAGAGAAGGAAAGGAAATAAGATCTATAAAGAGAAAAGTACTGCTGCAGGGTAATTAAGACCTAGGAGTAAACATGCCAAATGGTGTTTGCCACATGACAACAAACAAATGTGAATCAGAATGTGAATCAGTACTTGAGCAGAGGAAGGAATGTCTTCTCTACTATTCAGGAAGCACTTCAATTGTTTGGAAAAGGTGTGAGTCATTAACTCCCGCATATACAAGTGAGACATCCAAAGCTATAAATACCTGACATACTTCAAGGGCTCTTTGGAATGGAAGAATGGAAATCTATATGTACTTTTTCAAAATTACAGAAGCATGAAGCCATGCATCATTTCACAGATTGTGATTTGTTGTGTTTAGGCTCTTCTGAATTGCATTATCCAAGCATGACAAGCTATAACCTTGAAAGGACCTCTTTTCTTGCTTCTGATGCTTTGGATAGCTAAAGAGCTATTTGGGATAAAAGATGAGAGGTACACAGGACTTGACGGTATGCTGTTTTAATGAAACGTTTTTGTATGTCTGAATTTATAGCTTATCATAGCCATTAAATGAAATTACCTTTCTGATGGCAACCAAGAATCTCATTGGCAACAGTTGCATCTCATAAAAACAATCCTCCTCCTCCTCCTCATTCTCTTTGATTTCATGTCTGCTTGTAGGAGCTCAGCATCAAGGCAGTAAGAAAGTTTTACTGTGATCTTGCAACATCGATTATTATGGTAACTGTAGGATTCTTCGGACTATAACACACTCAAGCTCCTCTTAATCTGTTTATAACTCCTAATATAATTTATTCCTTTTAAACACAGGTGAAAAGGCTGGTCAGAGGTGAAAACCACCACAGTATCACAGAACACCAGTGCATTAGGACTATCAAGCACTGGTGAAGGGCTTGGTTCCTAACCTAGATTTAGCCAGCCTGGCTGCTTAAAGGCAAATATTACTATAATAAAAGTATAGATCCTGTTCCTTCAGATATGCAGCTTTAACATTTTTCCCTATGAAAGTCATCAAGCTGAGATGGTATTAAACTCCTACACAATCCCTCTAGAGAAAAGTAAGTTTTCTCCACATGATGTGTTCTTCAAAATTATGCTTGCAATGCCTTCTACCTTGGATAAAACAGATTCCAAAAAATACGAATGGACTATACATGATCATGCCATTGGCGCCTTCCAGAAGGGTATCATAAAATGCCCCAAGAGTTCTAGTTAACCCAGGTCCAGGGAGTAAATGCACATTATTCTGCTATGACTGAAACTCCTGGGAAAACTGACTGCACAACAGGAAGAGGGCAAAACAGGGCTTAGGAGCTTGGACGCACATGAGACTCATTCATTTATCCCTGACCCCAAATCTCAGAATAGAAATACACAAGAGGAACACAGAAAATATGCTTGGCTTTGTGTAAGCACATGGAAAGTATGACTTTACAGTATCATAAATATTTAATTGCACTTTTATATCACTAGTGATATTCTTTCTTAATTCAAACTCCTTTAAAAAAATCCTATTAAAACAGCTCTTTAGACCTATTTTTCTATATTTCTTAATTTAACAAGCAGACTTATGAAATAAATACTTTTATGAAGAACTTATTTCCCCTATTTAAGTTATTTTGTCTTCACAGAGATTGATCAGGTATCATTACAAGCCAAAGCTATACAAAGTGATCTGTAAAACCTTTCGTTCCTTTAATGAAGAGCTTTTTGCAAGGTAAAAGCCTGACTGCCCAGACTATTGTTGCATTTGAAACATTGCAGTCTGCGTTTAACTAGTGCTATATCACACACAATTTCGTTACTGTTGGGAAACCAGTAGAATATAAGGTGATATCCCTTCCTTTGCTATTAAGTTCCAAGTTTTGTTAAATTCTGTCACTCAGTGCAGGGTTTTAGCTGTTGCACACTTCATATTAGTCTTTTCAGAACGCAGGCAACCTTCTATACATTCGATAAAAAAATAAGGCTGTTTTAAAAACCTAAAAGTCTGAAGCAAATATTCACACTTATTGTTTCAGAGCAAGTAAGTCAAGAAACAGTGATGAGCTTATTGAAAGTTTCTGCATGCCCAAGCTGCCCAGACCGCAACATAACACAGAGAACCTCGCAACTACTGCTGGATTGTCCTATTGATGTATTTGTACATAGTCACCAGGGTAATGCTAACAATTTGTGTAATAAAAGATATTTAAAGAACATTTAATTAGCTTGTACCGTGGCATTTATGAAGCTTATCTCTCCTATCATCCCAGGAAGCAGAAACAAACTGCTACTGTACTGAGACCTGATGCAGTTGCCTTTGTGTGTGAAGTATCCGAAGGATGTAAGGCTTAAATAGCTGTTGCTGTTAAGTCATGAGCTAAATTTGCAGCACATTTCATACAGTCGTTCTCTAACATGGCAGCAATAACAAAAACATTAGTTTGTCTCACTTTCAAGAAGTCTAAGGTAGCAGTAGGGCTTTTCAGACTGGAATCACAAATCACTTAACACTGTGCAATTTAAAAAGAATCTACAAGATGCAAGTTTTCCACAACAGGGCCCCCGTCAGGCTGCTGAGCCAGCTAGCTATCTTCCGTGATCTCCCTGAACGCACATTCTTGGACTAAAATGCACAAAGTGGAAAAAACTAAATATGCAGTGAAAAGGACATACATGTATAAACCCATCTAAATGTTTAAGAGAAATATCTCTTAAAGTCTCTTTCAAATGATGGCAACATACTAAAGTAGTTCTCAAAACAAACAACTGCAGAAACCTACCACAGAAGTACATTTCTGGTTTATGCAGTAGAGGTATACTGTCAAACAGAGCAGGCACAGCCAGTTGCTGTTCACTCAGCCTAACAACTTTTGTCTTAAAGAAGCCGGATGATAGATTTTCCTACTGCATCCACGTATTGTTTTCTCACATTACCAGTCATCTGAAGAATGGAAAAAAATACATCATTCGAGAGTGGGCTGAAGGTATCAGCCAAGAAGTAAAAACTTGCTCTTGTCAGATGGAGTGATTTATCAAGCTACGGTCTCTCAGTGAGAATATGGTGAATGACAGTGCAAAGTAAAGCAAGTTAGGTTTAAGATGTTTAAATCCCTACCAGTGATGTAAACTAATTTGCTTCACTCTGTACTGTACGGTTAAGAGGTACTGCAGCACAATTCTGCATCTCAGATGCAGGGGCAGTAACCTGTAGTTGAGGTATGACTGACAGGTAAGGAACAATATCCCCTTCATGGGTTCCAACTTGATCTAGAAAGAAATTATCAGTCTGCACCAACAGAGAGCAGAACCGAGTTAAGGGAATATGGCTGGCAGGTGTAAGAGCTTCATAACTATCTGAATCAAGAATAGAAGTCTAAATATATTAAATATTCTGAGAAAATCTTTACTAACCAAATTTTAATTTTTGGTAGTAAATGGCCTCATTTTTAGAATAGTAGTGGTAATGAGACACACACAATGGTCAGCAATAGTCATCCACATTTTGGGAACACATCAGTGCTCTAGGCTCTCAGCTTTGCCCCATCCCACTTTCTCTTTGATGTCTGTAAGTTATTCATCTTATTAGCTCAGACTTTATCTTTTGATCAAACTTTTGTAATATGGAATTTGGAAATTAGTTTCTTAGAGGGACAAGAGCTGTCAGACAGTAACCCATATCAGATCAACCCCAACAAAGTGGTAACAGCTTAGGACAAGTCAGAGCCAAAGTTGGAGTTTCAGAGCATACATGCAAATTATTATTTTTTAAAAACCACAGTGTTGACATTACAAGGGAAGAAAAGAGAGGAAAGATTGTATCTTCTGAGCCCTTGATCAAATTACTTCATAATTCACCCACTAAACCTATCCCCTGGTTCCCATAAGAAACAGCAATCTGAGACAGAACAAGCTTGTGGATTTTAGACAAACTACAATGTTGCAACTGAATCTCTAGAGGATGTAGAAGCATTCAGAGATATTTTAAACAACAAAGTAATTTTATGGAATTTTGCAGATATAAAATAGGGGGTCAACTTGAAATTATCCACAATCTATGTGCAAGGTATACAAAGTAGGAGCACAGAATTATATAGTGTCTGCAACTTCCTATGGTTTCTCTCAGGGAACTTTTTTCAAAGTAATTACCAAAGATATTAGATTCCAGTATTTCAAAGATGGTATCTGGTAGTTCTTAATTTATCCTAGCCTCACATCTTTGAAGCAATTCCGTTTCTATCTCAGCGCCTAATTTCCATTTTACACATCCTATAATTGTGTTTGTCCTTTAAAGTTGACTTCTAAAAGATTCCCATCATTAACACATCTACAAAGAACAAACAACTTGCTCCCTTTGTGGGTCCTTTGGTTGAGATATAATTACTAAAATTATAATTATTTTTCCTTACATGTTTTAGAAAGTTGGAAATTGCTTTAAATTGCTCTTTTACAAGAAGTTCTGGGCTTGGACATTTTTTTCTTGTAGAAGGGACATACACTTTGCGTAGGTTTCAGATCCTTAACCTGTAAACTAACTTGTTGCATGAGTTACTGTTCACTTAATCTTCTATCAAGTCCTGGCTATTTTTTATCATATTTAAACTCTTACGGTTTCCCTTTGCATATTTAGGAACTATTCCTCTCAGTCCAGAAATCTTATGCAGGGTTTCTAGAATTCCTTACTAAGATTTTTAAGCATTTTACTTCAGCCCATCTACCTTCTCTCTCCTTTCTTAAATATATAGTGTTATCTTCTTATTTTCTTAATCGGTAATGCACGATCTTTTCCTCCTTAGGATATGGACATGCTAACACTTTTTAACATGTAAAACTAAAAGCTGGCAAGTCCTCACCAAGATTAAAAAAACGTGAAAAATAACTCACAAGATTGAGCTATGCCTATTTCATGATACAGACTCTTTTCTATATACAAAAGTATAAATAGTGTCCACAGCTGTGCAATTTATCCTTAGCCATTAAACATCTCCACAATCTTACAATTTCTAAAAGTGTCTGCATTGCCTACAAATGAGCTGCATTAATATAAACAGCACAGGAACAGCCAGAGAGCCTATAAAACAAAAGCCCTAAGAACAGAACTTAACTAAACTTAAGCATCACCTTCAGATTTAAAAATAACAGCTCGTAACTATTTCACAGTTGATCAATTTGCCAAGAACACTTTCCAATGTTTTGATCCCACAATCTTGAATTCCTGGTTTATACTCGAGGAAAAATGAGAGCTTGTTTGAAAAGCATACAGCCAACTATCTCCTCTGCACTCTGACTTGTCAGCGTGCTTATGTACCGGAGATACTTTGCATCCTGCTGAAAGTTCGAGAATTGTCTGGTCTGACCAAACCATCCAACACCCTCCTGATAGAAGTGATGATGAAATAACCTGGAAAGACTGACAGATTAAAACAAAGGATCAGTCTAACAGCTAGGCACAGTAACACAGCTAAATGCGGGTTCATTGCCTCAAGTCCTAAATAAACAGGTTCATCATATAGGCTACAGTATTAAAAAAAACACAACACTTAGCACTTTGCAGAGGAATAAGTCAGACGAAAATAAGCTGTACGTTGTATCTTATCTCCATTTTAAGAATGAGTAAGTTTCTTAACCTCTTTGTCTCAGTTTCCAAGGCTACAAGTGAGGCATGACAAAGGCAGGAAGAAAACCCAGATATTTTTTGGCTCCCAGTTTTTTTCCTTTTTGCTGTTCAGCCATCTTATCTTCCTAAACTGTAGGCTTTAGTTATTTAAGCATACATATTATTCTATGTGCAGCTTGGTTTTTTGGTGATTCTAATCAGCTTTTCTTTTTGCAAATCTGGCCAATTGTTTGGTGATTAAATTTGATCGCTTCTTGCTTATATGCACTTGGAAATAATCAAGGAAACAATACCCCGACCAATACCAGCTGAGGAAAGGACACATTCCTATAAAATAAAGTTAAACCAAACTATTTTTAAAGGTATGCAAATGATGTGAGAGAAGACAGGAAACAACATTTAAAGTGTAAATCAAACCCATTGTTTTGTAAAATTTCTGGAAAAGCTTTGAAAAATGGCTTTTTCTACTTTTCTCCCCCAGAATTTCTTTGTTCACTACAAAAGGAAAAACAAAGCAACAGAAAAATGAAGTGATGTCCCTCCTCCGCAGAGAAGCAATGAAGTCTCCTCCCCTTTCCAAAGGGGATCACAGTTTGCCAGCTTTGGCAGCCACTGTAGTATTTAAAATAGACACGAATCCCAAAATGTGATTTGGCAAACAACTGCTGAAATATTCAGTAAGTCTGTTTTCCTTCTTTTCCACTTCCTTTCTACCATTCTATAATAATATCTAGACAAGCTTTCAAACATCTCAAAAAGATTAAACACACGCGTAGCTAACATCTAGACAAAGAGCCCCATGAACTTTCACACACATGCAACACATGAATCAGACAGACCTATCTTTGTAAGGAGAGTGCTCCTTGTATGGCCAGTTCCCAGACTGCTGTGACATTTCAAACAGCTGTTCTTATTCTTACATACAGCTTGAGTTTTAAGGGAGGCACCCTACATGCCTCCTAGACCTGAAAGCATCAGCTGATTTCTCCCAGTTGATTCGTCATTAGTAAAAGCCAACACTATCAAATTTTGTAACTGGCTCCATCAATTTTTCAGCACGCATAGGCAGGACTAAGATTTCCACAGCACAATAAGTTTAACCTACAATGAGGTGAAACCTACAATCCAGAACACACAATATTTTATAGGAATTTTAGAAAGAGCATGTAATGCTGTGTTTAAATAAAATATAAGGCCAAAAGATGGTAGATGAATCAGAAAGATATGACCCCTTAACAGGGATATCCAAATACACTGCCAGACTGAAGCATGCTAGCTGGAGTCAGTATGCAAGAAACTCCTCCTAAAACAATTGTTTTTGAAAAAAAATATTTAATATGAAACACAACTTGGCATAGGGTGGGAACAATAAGCCAGTTGTCACAGATGTTTGAAGCAACAACAGAAAGCACGTTTTACTAACGTAGGTACGAAACTAGATGTGAGGGAAACACGACAGTTCAGCTTTAAACAAATGTTTTCAACAAGAGGAGCAGGCAAGTATATCACGCGGCAAGTATAACTGCTACTCCATTGGCTTTAAAACCACTGACTTCTCACTAACTAAGCAGCATTGTATATAAATTAATCCACCTTATGCATTCACAGAATAAAAGCAGTTAAGTATTTCTGAATCCACAAAAATGTTAGTTTTAACATGCAACTAGCCAGCTAGCAGACTGCTTCGTATAGTGGCTTCAATTTCTAAGATGGACAAAATGTCTTCAATATATTTATGCAATATCATAACATTACCAAAACATTGCTGTTCACTATCTTGCAACATACCTCCAGAAAATTTCAGGACCAAAATTCTCTCATTCAAAGAGCAGAGAAACTTTCCAAGTGTTTTTAACCAGCATTTTGTCTTCTGTATGTTTCAAGTTTTAGAATTTTTATAATCCAGTCCTCAGGCCTGACAGTCATTTCTACTTTGCCATCAATGAAACTGTTCAAAGGCAGCATCAGGATGACTCAAAGACTGATTTCACACATCATTGGTCCAGGCAGTGTTTGTAAACTGCTGACCCAAAACCATGGAGAATTGCTAGGCCCTTGTGGATCGAAGGGAGACTTACAGCTTGCTAGACAATTTAAATTGATTTGAAACCTGAGGTTAGCCTGTCAGTTTTTCTTAAAAAAAAACTTTTAAAAGAGTTCATTCTAAATGAGTCATATGAGCCCACACGATCAAATCAGCCCATTGTTCTGGTTTCCCCTCCCTCAAAACGCATCGTGTTCTCTCAGTACAATACGACTGCACAAATAATTCAGGACTTGCCAAAAAGCTACCACCAAGCTCTAATTACAGCAGTCCTATTCTGTATATTCTTAAATCAAACAAAAACTAAATCAGCCTGCTAAAAAACAGCCAGTACTTCAAAATCTCCAATGCAGATTAAGAAACAAATCTCTGCAATAAAGTATTAGCCAGATCAGCCTGCTTCAGAATCTCAGTGCAGAAAGAGCCTTGCTTCTTGCTGTAAGATAAGACTGTGGTGCACACATGAAAACTGCTATACAAAAGAAATGACAAAAAGCATCGATTAATTTCACCAAGTTATTTTAATGCAGATCATTGCTACTAAATATTTCAGAGAACTTAATGGTATTTCCACTTTGCCTTTTTGGCTGCTGTTTCCAACTGATTCAGCTTCACGAGTAAGAATGTTTGCATTGTCAAAGTTTTTGTCACAGTCAGCATTCTGTTGCGAACACTATGCCCTATTTTAGATTTCAGTACACTTTACAGAAGAGTTAAAAAAAAATTATGGGTGCATGTCATTCTGCCAATCATTCTCATCTTATCAAGCTTTAGTCATGACCTGACAATACCAACAGACTTGAATGCATTTTACTGTTTTGCAGACAGCCTGTTTGATCCCTTGTCACAAATGATGGAAAAAGTGACCTCAAGTTCAACGATGAAACTTGTAAAAATGAAGCTTCCTTACTTAAAAAAGTATTTACTTAGTCTCTGACTTGGGATTTTAAAGGCAGAATCTTCCATGCCCTAAAAACGGCAAAACCCTATTTACTCTAGGTGCTCTTCTATCTCAAAATCAAAATTTCTGATTAAAACAATCTGAAAACTAAGCAACAAACTGAGCATCATCCCAGTTGCCAAATGTTTCCTGTTGCCAAACAATACAGAAATTAATTCCAAAGATTACCCCCAAATCACATGCTGACTTTAAGTATTCAGCCATGAGAAAAGTAAATACTCATTAGCAGGTTTGACTGCAAGCTTCTGATACGCAGTGTAGCTCTTCCAACTCACAGACAGAAATATTTAACTAGCAAAACCTACAGTGGCCCTGAACAGAACATAACACATGACCCAGCATGTTCTTTGACAGCAAGTTATACAAGAAAGATGACAATACCACAGAATTACAAAAACAAAATATAACAGTGCCAGGATAAGCCTCTAGAAATACACTTTGTGATATAAAGTCATAAATCTTTACCATTTGAACTAAAGACTTAAACCTCTTAGAAGCAGTGGCCTAACTCAGTCTAACTGCTGAGGTCAAAAGACATACCCATACTGTATTATGGCAACTAAATAAATATTTACCATAGCTGTTTCCAAAAGGCTGGGTTAGCAAAGTAAGACTATGAGGGTGTTCCGAGTCCTCTTTTAAAGTCTGGAATAATTGACTTCAGGCAAGCCTTTAGTTCTCTTATTTGTTAAATCAGTGAACTATGGAGTTTTGGATTTTGATTGGAGATGATTGAAAAAGCCATTTCACTCTACTGCCTATCTGCTTCCAACACACAGACAGCTGGGATGCTCATTAAATGTCTCCTTAACCAGCACTTTAAAGGAAAAAGATTTTAGCAAACCAACGTCAGACCAAATTTCTGGAAAGAGATGGGAATTTTAGTCACAATCCCCAGACAGTGAAACACTAGGTTGATACGCTGCTATGAGGAGTTTTTAAATCACCGTTCTCTTCTACTGCACTAGTCTGCAGATAAAAATGGACACTTCCTGAAACATGAATATAACTGGAGATTTAACACTACTTCCTAAAATAGCATCAATAGTCACTTCAATACAAATACGTCTGTAAGACATACATATACACATCCAGACAAACTGGAGGTCAGACACACAGTTCTCAGTACAAAAAGAATAAAAAAATGTCTCCTCTTTGAATGAAAGCTTCCAGAATATATTTCTTCCCAATAACACTAGAAAGTTTATTTTGAGATATAAATATTTTCTTAACTTGTTCATTTCAGAGTAAGGTAGTGTAGAATGATCACATCTGTCCAAAATCCTCATGGCCAAAGATACTTGGAATCAGAAAGTCCTCTTCAACCGTCAACAGAAATTATATACCTTAACTTTCACAAGCAGTAAAATGGATGTTAATAACTGTTTTCTGTAAAACTATAAATATATGAATACATGTAAGATATGAATTAGCAGAAGTTGGTGCATGAAAGTGCCAGAACTGACTAGTTTGCAGAACCAAACGACAAAATAAGCCACAGCTCCTAAAATTGTTTCTTCAGTTCAAGGACTCCCCCCCCTCCCCCCTCCAAAAAGGCACGCTCCCTTTTCTAAGTCATGGCCTTTTTGCCAGATTCCAAAGTAGGCCCTTCAGCCCCCAAGTTTGTTTTGACCACTAGCCTCTACCTATGAAGCAAAAGAAGAAATAAAGCAGAGAAAATGAGTAATTTGAACAAAAGTTCCAAAAAACTAACAGCTTCCACAGTTTGTGCCAGTATTTTCTCAGGAAGTTATAATTTTGTACAGAGAAAATTCCAATGATTTTGAATTCTAAAAGTACTAAAGAAAATATTTTCTACTCAGAAGACTGTGCATTTAAGCCTCCCATATGAACTGTGGGGGACTACAGATCTTACAGACCTAGAAGACAGGAAAAAACTCTCAGGTTTTACAGGGCTACAAGCATCAAATACTTTACTAAAACCAAAATAAAAACCTGAGGTCATGCTTAGAACTTTAAAAACATAAATGTTATGTAATAAAAAGCACAAAGCTCAAGAGAATTGCTCATCTGAAAAATATGCAAAAAAAAACCTTTCAAAAAGATACATTTATTCCAGAAGAATAAATTCCTCTGGAATTTATTCCAGAAGAGATGATGTTCCCTCTATTTTCACATTGTGTACAGCTTTTCCAAGAGGAAATGCTTATCACAGATCCTAGCGTACCCTGTAAAACAGTGCAGACACATTAGGGTTGCACCAATTAGCAAAGCAGCATTTAAAAAGATAGCTATTTTAATAATGAGAAGTCTTCACTTTTCTCTCTCATGGAAAAAATAAAGAAGGTGGACTTGTATTTCAATATATTTTTCCCTTATACTAAAGGCTAGATTTCTCATTTTTCAGGTGCCGCTCAATTAATTTCAAGAGTCATATCCCCTTTGTTCTCTGCATATTTTCTGTTCTTAAATGACACTGTCATGTACACCCAAAGATATGAAAATGATGAGTTAATGTGATGTATAGAGTGTGTTCCTTATCAGCCTGAGAAAGGCACCTTGTGAAGATATGATTGTCCATTCTCCTTGTACTTTTTAAGCTCTCAGAATACAAATTGAGGTTTAGTTCATCTCTCAAACTAATGAGCAGAATTTCTTTTTTGTGGTGTGCCAGCTCTCCCTTCTAAACTAGATCGTTAAACTACCCCCAAGGAAAAAACAAGCATGTTCAAGAAAAACTATTAGAGGTATAGATTGATGACTGCAAATGCACCTACGAGACAAATCCTGTACTGATTAGTCCTAGAAGGATACAGGAGTTGCCCAGGCTTTTAACTGTCCACTAACTCTTAAGATTGTGCAGGCAGGGCAAGTATTTTACTATGCATCATCCAATGAATATACATGTATCTAATACACATTTATCTTCCCTGAAGAACAATTACCCCTGAAACTTCTGGGAGAGCACATGGAAAAGAAACCTTGAACCATGTGGCAAAATCAACTAAGTTAAAAGTACCTGGGATCTACAAATTTAAAATATCTAAGTTATAGACATTTTGTAAACTGGCAGAGAAAGCCAAATAAAAATTACGAGAAACCCTCTATTGCCTCATGTTCACAAAAAGGAAAGAAAAAGTTTTTAAATTATAATCAAAACTGTTCCCATATCACTTGAAACACAAGTTTGAATGGACAAGCATCTCACTCATTACAAGCAAGAGAAATCCAAGAAGCCATATCCATCTGCTGTAGAGAGACTGACTTTAATAGGAGACTGTGCTGATGAATGCTCCTCTATAATGTATACACTAAAAACATAAAAATACTATGATTTTTTGAAAAGTAGTGCATACATTTGTTCAGAAACTGATACTGATTTTCAATTATTTCATTTGTTTGATAATTTTTTTTATCCACAGCTCAGCTATTTGCACCCAGCACAATCACTGCAACTACGAACCAATACTGGCTTATTTTTTCAATATTTTCAACCTTTTTTTGTGATCGTTATTTGATGGAAAAAGTACACCAACTCTTTTAGCCAGCACAATATAAAAAAAAAATTCAGTGTGTTATCCATATAATGCAATTTCAGGGACTACTGTCTGAACTTATAACCCCCTCTCAGTAAGCGCTGCTTGCCACTGAAGACAACATTATTCATTATATGGATTCATATTTCCTTCTGCGGTCTACAGATTTCATTTTGTTTGGATGTTTAACAAGTTTTATATGAAGTCACTCAAAGTCAGCTTTCTATGTAGACAGACTGTGACTTAATATGCAAAGAATTGCAGGTACTCAACTCTAGGGGAAAAACATCCAATTATGTAACATTTGAAATCTTAAGAAATCTAATTCCCACTTATATTTAAATGCTGTTGCTTTGGTATTTCATCTGTTTACTGTTATTTCCCATATGAATTATTAGCGTACGCACAAACCTTCCACCAAGTGCCCTGGCAGTTGCATAGGAATGTTTTAGAAAATACTATTACACAGCCTTTTCCATAATCTCCTCTGTAGGGGGTTGAGCAGAACCCCGATAACCCATGCTGGTTATCTTTTTCAACATGTTTCTATACAACACTGTTTCTCAGCCTGCAAATTTGGCTTCAAAAGGTCTGTCCATTGCTATCTCCATTGTTCAGGAATAGCTCTGTTGATTTACACTGATAAACAAAGATAATGTACAACCATAAGAAATGAAATCAATCTGCAAAGGACAGAGTAGGAAAAAACCCTGCAATGTTATCACCATCACGCACTACAAAGAAAAATTACAGGCTTGCAAAATAAAAAAGAAAAAAGGGGGGCTGAGAATTTTTTTTTTTTTAAATGCACCACTTCTTGCTATTTACAATATTATGCAATCTAGTATGATTTGCAATACTGTATTCAAAGAATGTATTTACTGAATACCATACTGATGCTGAGTGGCAATACCAATCAGAAAGGAACCTGATTCAGCTGCTCTCTTTGAAAGCAACTGCACAGACAAGCAAAACAATCAAACACTTCTCACATTCCAACAAGCAGACAAACAGAGATAATTACACAGAACACAGGAGAACTCACCATGACTAAAGCTCCAGTGCAGCTGAGGAATCTCCGTCTAACCGCTTTGCAATCTCACCTTAAACCTGCAAAGCTGTCGCAGGAGGTTTTTCATGGCAACTGTTACTAACAGTATCTCTCTATCAATTGCTAAAAACAGGTACTTTTATATACCAGAGTGCAACATTCCTTCTGATGTACCAGTTTCTGAACAACTCTCCTAAAAGAACCACCTTTGGAAGAGATTCACTCCCACCCTAAGAAGTTAAGTGGGTTAACTTGCAAGGAGCCATGAACCAGTACCCTACCTGCCAACAGGTTCATGAAGCAAGATGACAATTATGATACCGCAGCCAGAACCAATACAGATTACAGGGTAAATGGAACGTACTTTAAACTCTGCTTGTACTGACATTTTCTCTAACAGGGATATTGCCTTTGCTGTACAAGAAATACTTACTAGGCAAAATTCATAGGCACAAGAGCACTTCAAGATTCAGCAAGCTTTGTCCTAACATGCCTTCGTTTTCTGCACTTCCCAAGCAATCTTTTCTAGCCAGAGATAGTGACCTTTAAATATCAGTCTGCCTCATTTTAAGAAGGCCTGCCATAATATTTTTTACATTTTGCTGTTACAATTGAAAGATACATTACTGACAGCTTCATTAGCAGGAGCCCTGGTTTGAGACTTTGTTGCTAATAATCTAATATTGCAGCCCTTTAAACAACCAAACTTTGCAAAAAACCCCACATTATGAAAACACAATTTTACAGATACAAAGCTCTAGAACGGTCAACATTTATGCCTTAGACGTATATTTAACACCAAGTTGTTCCACTGACTACAACAGAATGCATACTGTTGCACGATCAAAGCATATGTAACTGATCACAGAGAGAGTTTTCATATGCCCCACATTCTCTACATCTTTACAATGAGCTATCTCCTAGCTTCTAAAAACCAAGAATGTCTACAGTTTATAGTACAAAAGTCATTAAATAAACGATCTTCTCCAAGGATCATTCCAAACAGTAGGAGTCACACTCCTTAACCATATAGTTACAGACTTAAAGTCTGAGACTGGAGAATATTGTGCAACCTGTTTTTTAGCAAAACTACCCACTCTAGATGAGGGAGGCAAAGACAATTAGCAAGGCTTAAAGTAAATGGAAAAACAATTACACAACATGACTTACCCCTCCATGGAAAACTCCTATACAAATATTTATTCTCCCTGAGCTTGTATGTATTTGCATTAAACTTCAAAGTTTATTAAAGCAATATTGATGTAATTCTGAGCCTTCACAGACAGAATCAGTGATTTTAGTGGGGTACCAAACAGGCTCAGGGGTTACTCTGCGGAAGACAATTAGGGGCTGATACAAAGACGACAAAGGCAAAACTTGCCTCAGGAAAAGAAGTGCAAAAAGACTAATAGTTATACAAGGCCAGTTTCAACTCAAGAGCTATAGGATTTTTAAGTGTCTCCATCACTGTCAGACATGCATGTTTTTGAATATACTGGCCAATTTGAGGGGAAGATTATAACATTTTTCCTTTTTTAAACTGTTCTTCCTTCCTCTTGCCACATTAAAAAAGCCTACAGAAAGGACACCAACAAGTATAAAAGCAAAACAATGATACTCACTAAGAGGCTACTTGGCAGCTGAGACAACAGCAAGAGCACCTGTGATATGTACAGAGACTTATAGTAAGAGGGAATATACATTAAGTCAATGTAGAAGGATGTCTATATTTGTTCATGTTCATAGCATACATTTATGTGTATGAAGGTTTTTCTGACAGGAAGAGCTTCAGAGCTGGAAGACTGGATATAAATATATACATGCAGAATGTACATCTTTTGTATTATATACTGTCTTCCTTCTTTGGTGAGCTTTGTAGAGAGGCCTGTATAAATACAGGCATCTATCCAAGAAAGAACATTTTAGGATTGACATTGGCACTCATTTAATAGTTTTACAAAAACATTTAAGGTCAAACTGTGAATGTATCACTAAATAGTTTCCTATAGAACCTTTATCAAATAATGTAATAATCCAAATCTGCTTAAACACCAATAAGGTTGCACTTGGCAAATTATGTGCTAGTAGCAATGTTTTCTGAAATAACACTAACTTTATGAAGTCAGTGATCTTACTTTTTAGCACCACACTGAACTGGTGTCTCAGACAAGATGTTACTAAAACAAGTATTGCTAGAAGCCTACAATGTTTAGCATGGCATGATTTTTATCCATTTGTTTACTGTGATTTCAAAAACTTTGCTAAGAATGTCTCCTGCGGTCAACAGCAACTGCATTAAGATGGTAGAGCATTTTTCAACATTTATATTTAAGTGCATGTAAGGTTTAACTGAAATATTCCTCTTAAGTAAAACGTGGGATAAAGCCTACAAATGGAAAGATTTAAAAGTGTCTTTCCCAGGTAACATTTATAATTTTTTTGCACTTTAAAAGGATAAAAATAATTTTTTTTCCCCCCATGTTGAGCATTTTATTTTATGTGGAAATTAAATATCCCCTGCTCTAAAAGCTGGCAACTAAGAAAAAGACTCCTAAGCAGGAAGAACCATGAATTCTGAAGGCATTCTGAGGTTCAGATAGCAAATGAATGCTGTTAAATACTTTTTACACCCCATATTTACGCATCTTTGAAATGTGAACATAACTGTTTAGTGATCAAAGTGCAGATGTTCAATAAACATAATTGCTATCTTTGTTACTGCTACTATAATTCATGCAAAAGCATCTCAATTAAGGCCAGGCCCATACATGACAGGCATGAGTAGCAAACCTGCGAAGGGATCTACTATTTGGAGATTTTTCCAAGTACTTACACAAAAAGTCGGGATTACAATTTTCCCCCATATCAAATACACTAAAAAAAAAAAAATCAGTTACAGATTGATTACTTCTCCAAGTGGTGCGCTTTAAAACCGATTTTACACTCATCCTGCACAGCAGTATGTGATTACAGGGAAGAGAGAAATGGTGAGCTAGGCTCCAGAGGGGTTCTGAAATTCTGTTGTTCTTGGTGTCATCTGAACAGACAAACCCAAAAACATTTGCAGTAAAGCTGTTTTGTAACTCAGTGTTTGAAGAGCTAACATAGTAATTTTTGCAATAGCCAATGAGGTCCCATAAGAAAACCAATTTAAAGAAAGTGACCTCAGAGCTACACCCACTGTGTAGTTTTCCTCTATCCACATTTTCAACAATCAGGCAATCTCAAATCAACTCAGTCCACTTAAAGAGATACAGGGAAAGAAATTGCTTTAGTGACTCAGCCACTTATCTATCCTAGGAAAAAGATAGACTGAAAATTTCTCACATGGTTGATAATATCTGCTTACGATTTGGAAAACACCAAAGGAAACACACAGCCTATGATACTAAACCACAATTTATTGAAATTGCAGCTCAAATGTTGGACAACTAATTAGAATTGTTACCAAGTAAAACCAAGTCATTTGTCCTTGTCACTAACACTTCAGAAATACTAAAGCGCTCTCATTCTTTTCAGTGTATACTGTTTACTTGTTCTACGTCACCATGCTTTAAAATAGTGAAAGTCAACTAGCAAGTCTTATTCCAGTTTGCAGTCTGTATTTTTCCACTCTGAATTTAAAACTGTATGGTAATGGAAATTCTACATTATTGTGCTGATACATATGAAACAATGAAAATATTTCAGCCTTAGGCCAATGTAAATCCCATCGCAATGCTTAGTCCTCAAACAGTGGTCATGTGTGGGAGCACAGAAGGGTGAGAGAACTGGTAATACCAAGAAGAACTCTACAGACGAGATCTCTGTACCAGCCTATCACAGGTAGTGCAATCACCGAAAGCAAGCACCACGCTCCATCAACCCTTTCCGATATTAGCATGGAGAGTCTGAAGCCTCGTTCCCTCGGCTGTGGACTGGGGCCATGCGTCTCCTCCTCCAAAACCCATGTTACTTTACATACATACAGAATGGATTTTGCCTCACTGGTGATTTTTGGCTGCCACTAACAGGCAGTAAACACTACATATGGCTTGCGAATAACTTGACATTATTTCTTTGAACTTTGCTTCAACTAATAAGCCAAAACATGTTTTACAGATTATGATTTTTGTAAAAACATCTGGAGTTGTCACATACTAATAGAAGAAAGATAAGAAAGTTTTATTTTCAGTTTCCCCATGTCAGGTGTTTTCTTTACTATCTCTTTTCATGTCACATGTACTCACAATGTTCACATTACCAGTGCTTTCCACAAGTGCAACGCTATCTCCTCCTTATACCTACGACATTTACATTTCGATATTCTGCCCATACCCGAATGTCAGCTATGACACACTGACTACGCGGGAGGGAGCAGCTCGGCAGGATTCCTCGGGAGCTGCAGCAGCACAGGAAGTGGGAACAGCGTGGAAGCTGGCAGGAGACAAACCTCATCTCTGATCCTTACCTAGAAATCCCCAATTTAGACCTTTTGGGTTCTCTTTTCAAGGGCTGTGGAAAAGAGGGTCAAACAGCTATACGTACAAAAAAAAGAGAAAGGACTATTGAGT
Organism: Platalea leucorodia; assembly: GCF_965183815.1. NCBI lineage: Eukaryota > Metazoa > Chordata > Aves > Pelecaniformes > Threskiornithidae > Platalea > Platalea leucorodia. The sequence continues at coordinate 30,822,031 of NC_138831.1, read as the reverse complement.
TAACACTACCTGAAATACGATCTCATCAGAAAGCAACTAGAACAAGAAAAGCAGTGACAGAGTAAAGCTGCACATCCCTTCAGAGAAAAGGGGAAAGAAAACATGTGCAACTGGCTGGGATGGGAGGGTCTAATTCTAAACTGATGATGGGCAGCTCTAGGAAAAAGGGAAACCTAAAAGCAAGGACTAAACAGGGGAAAGGAAAGTAGAGACATAGGAGTGTAAATTCGCGAACAAGATAGAGAAAACATGTTACAACTTGTTAACTTATGGTAAGCTTTTCAGATAAATATTTTTCCTAGCACAATACAGAAGGTTAACAGTGATTACCAATGTCTGTGACCCTAATCAATAACTTACAATAGTTATCTTAATATTTTACTATCCTATTTAGGCAAGAAAACATTTAGGAGCCATTTAGCCAAATAACAGCCACCCGCCCCCTATTTTTCTTTAAATGACTGACTCCAACCAATTCCTTTATTTGGAAAGTAAGTAGAAAAGAATACATATTTTAGTAAATATGTTTGCAAGTAGATTTTCTAAAGAGCTGAAAAGTCAGAAACACAAATTACCTAAGAAGTTGAAATGGTATTTTGCCTTTTCACTCTGTCTTTCACTGAAGCAACCGTAAGACTTACGGTAAGACTTACCGATACATAGGGAATGCTGTTGTTTCAAAATAACTGTATTTATTTACATTATTAATATATGTTCTAAAATAGAAGGAAATGCAAATATTGCATCCACAAGTGAAGGTTGCGCTCTTATCAATTGCTCATTTCCACACACGTGCAGCTGGGTGAAAGTGCCTACTGGCACAAAGGCCAGGCAGGAAAGTCTGCTGGCTCCTCGCTCTGCCACTAGTACCCCTGCCCTGGCTCAGGAATCACACCCTACCTGCCACTGCTGTTCAGGTGAGGAAGATGCATTTGAGCCAAACAGAACAATCCAAGAAAGTCATTTAGGAAGTCTGCAAATTAAGTCATCTACGTGAGATATCCTAACAATAAGGTAAATCCATCATGAAATGAATACATAAGATTAATCATGGAAAGTTACTCATGGAAAAATTGGTAATTCACTTCTTGCATACTTCTACATTTTAGAGAACAAAATGAGATTTTCCTGAAAACACACTGGAGCAGTAGCTCTGCCAGGAAGATGCTTCATCTGGATAAATCATCTTAGCTACTTTACAGACAAAAGCTTTTAAGCCAGTGTGAAACTAGATTAAGAGCTCTAACTAGTCAAAACGACCAAATAAAATACCCACAAGTATTTCCTGCTCTGCTACACCACTGGGCTCAAACTGTCGAGATGAGGTTGTAAGTCAAACAAAAGTCACATAGAATTAAATGCATCTAATTTGTAACAAAGGTAGTTGCTCAGCTGGCAATTTTATACAAGTTTAAGTAAACTTTCTAACTATAGAACCTAATTATTGGAATTCCATAAAGTCTTGGCTCCTAAATCAACTGCGTGTTCTTTCCTTCCTGCCCTTATATCTTGTATATTATTTTTTTCCCCACATATCCGAGAATAAAGTGCTTTAGCAGACATTGGATAGCCTTTAAACCATAATAAGTAAGGGGAAAAACTTTGGAGCCCCTTATGAAGTGATTAAATAAAAATGAAAGCCAAGCTCTACCAAATAAAACGGCAAAGACCTAAAGTAAACAGAAATTACGTTCTCTGAGAAGGGACCCCGAGTAAACTCGAGGTCAGAGATCCAACAGGCAACACTGCTCCTCCTCCTCATGCTCACCTAGGAACAGCCTGGCCATTCTGTATTAGATATCAGCTGCCTGATAAGTAACTAACCACTGCAATACATTTACATCGTTCCACTTGCTGCCCCAATGCAAATCCCAGCCTTTCCAGTCTAGTCTCAACTTCACCCGCAACAAAAACAGGCAAACAGACCGACCCACCTAAAAGTCCAAAATAATCTTCAAGAAAAAAGGAAGCACCGAAAGCCTGAAAGGAGAATGGAATGTAGCTACACACGTATACATCAACACGTAAAGCCTTTTACGTCAGGAATACACAGTAATAACAGAGTAAGGGCAGAGCCCCGGCAGGGACAGCATCCACCTGGCACCTACAGCGGCTTTATCGTCGTGAAATTCCTAGAAGGTGTCAGCTCCGAAGCCGCCCAGCGCTCCTCGGCAGGCTCAGGCACAACATAGTTAGCGCAGGATCACGTCGCAAAACTTCCAGCCGAGGTGTAGGCAGAAGAAAGCGCCCCTTGCCGCCGCGGGCCCCGGGGGCTGTCGGCGGCGACCCGGGGGCCCAGCGCCGCGACCGGGGGCGAGGGCGCAGCACGGCCCCGCGGCGGCTGCCGGCGCCAGCCGGACCCTCCGGGCGCAGCAACGACCAGCGCCGCCCATCGGGGCCCCGCGGCAGGCCGGGGCGGAGAGGCGGGGAGGGCGCCGGCGGGACCCCCTCGGGAGGAGCGGGCAGGCGGCGGCTGCGCCCGGCCGCTCCCCTCACGCCCGGCCGAGCCGCGCCGCGGCCCCTTCCCGCTCCCCACGCCCGGGGCCTCGCTGAGGAGCCTCGAGCCGGGGGCGCGGGCAGGGCACGAGCCGGCGCGAGGCCACCGCCGCCCCCCGGCCTCCCCTCACAGCCAGAGGGGCCGTCACCCCCCTCCCGCCCCGGGCTCGGACCGGCCCCTCGCTCACCTGGCAGGGGCTCCCCGGCCCCGCGGCGCCTCCCGCGAGCGGGCGGCAAAGGGGAGGCGGCGGCTGCGCCGAGGAAGGCTTCGTCAGGGCCGGCTCCCGCAGCCGCCGGGCCCCGGAGAAGAACCGACTCCCGGGACGGGGCTGCGACCGCCGCGCCCGCGCGCAACAACTAACTCCGGGCGCCGCCGGCCGCGGCCCGGCCCCGCCCCCCCCGCGCACCGCCCCCCGCGCGCGCACCGGGGGGGGGGGACACCCACCCCCCCCAACCCGCCCGGCCGCGCAGCGAGGCCGCCCATTGGCTGGGAAGTGGCGAGGGGGCGTGGCGCCGCCACGGGTGGCGCGAGGCCCGCTGGCGGCCAGGGAAGCAGCCGCGAGGTGGGCGGGGCCGGTACGGGAAGACTACAACTCCCAGCGTGCCTCGCGCTTGGCGCGTCGCCCGGTCCTTTAAAATCGTTCTGTGTATATGCGCGCGCAGAGAAGCAGTGTGCTTCCGCTTGTAGGGAGAAAGTAGTCCCGGTGTGTTGTTTGAACTCCCGCTCTGTGCCGGGCCGCTGGGCGAGGGGGGGCGGCGGGCGCCCGCGGCCTGGCTGGGGGTTTCTCCCGAGGGGTTCCTCCGGGGAGGCGAGAGGGCCGCGCCGAGGCTGGAGGCGGGGGCGGAGAGATCCGAGCGGGCTGGGGGAGCGGTAAGGCGGCCGTGTGCGTGGAGGAGGTGGCAGCGGCTGCGCGGGCTGAGGGGAGCGACCTCCGCCGGGCGACCCTCGGCCCTGCGGGAGAGCCGCCCGCCGGCAGGTCAGTAGGGAGGCCCGCGGCCGCAGGACCTTCTCCTCTCCCTCTCTCCTTGCCCGCGGCGCGGGAAGGGGGTCGGCGGCGCCCCGCTCCCGCCGCGGTGGGCGGCGGTGAGGCAGTGAGCGGTTCCCCTCGCGGCGCTGCCGGCGGCCCGGGGCCGGCCTTCTGCGGCGGCCAGGCCTGGCAGGTTTCGCTGCCGGCCGCCCGCCCTCCCCGCGCCCCGAGCTTGCCGGTGGGCTGCCTGTTTGCTGTGGCCCGCCGGTGAAGGGGGCTGGGGGGATCCGCCAGAGCTCGCGTTGGGTGAGGGGGAAGAGCGGGGTGAGGGTCTAGGCATTTGGCTTTCTGTGTTCTTCCTTATAACCCATATCTCTTTCCTCGGCTCCCGCAAAGCGATAAGAGGTAATAATATTTGGTGGCCCCTTCATTCTATTTATTTATTGTTTCGTTATGTCCACTTATTGTTCCCTTGTCAAGCAGGTCATTTATCATAGTATGGTTTTCTGATACTTCTTTCCAATAATAGGTTTTTCGCACTCAATTGCCTGTTCATGAGGAACTTAAGTTTCTTATCATTGAGGTAGCAAAAAAAGCCCCAACCTTAGGACTGAAAACCCTGGAGCCATGTGCCTTGTGAGGCACCATTCATTCAAGTCCCCTGGAATACCAGCACTAGAGTGAAACTGGCCTGGTCCTCGCTTCACCGGAGCAAAGTGAAACCAATTAGTACTGTTGTGGTGTTGGACCTTTGAAGAGAGCTAGGAGTAGATGTGGAGCTGGCTGTTGGAGCTATTCTAAGGAAAGAACCCCAAAATCATCTTGTGAGTGAGAAAGATTTGTGTATCTTGGTGTTAACTTAGTAGCGTCTAGGAAAATGAGGGAAGGTAGGACAAATATAAATCCTCTTTTTTTACTCAGTAGGAGAAAGGAAAATCCTGTTCACAGAGAAAGGGAGCTTCTGTTTTCTAGAGAAGTGGCCTCCAGTTTTCTTTGGCTGTGCATATCTATCAGTAAAAGAACCTTCTTTGCATGCACCCCCAATATATGTATGTTTATTGATTTAGCCATTACATACAGGTACTGCTGTACTGATATATGCATTATAAAACATATTCAAAAGTAGAAATTAAGAAAGGATAAAATAAAGATGAAATAAACACTATTTTAAAATATTATTTATTAATGTTACAAAAAATGTTTTCTTCCCACACCTCAGTGGATTGTCTTGCATGTGTGACTCACTGTTCTAGAGCAAAGAGGTTTCAAAATTTAGTTAGGACTATTCTCTTCTAAGAAAATAGAAACTGGGTGTCATGTCAGTGCTAGTGCCACTGCAGGGGAAACTTTTTCACTGGTTTACAGTTAATGCCTTTTTCAGCAGGTAAAGTCTTGTTAGATCTTTGAAAATCTCATTCTGTCTTGTGGAAAGTAAGTGTATAGGTGGACTAAGCTTGGGTAAGGCCACATAGTGACAGAACTGGGCATGAGAATTTGGGGGAACTGTGCTCTAGCAAGTTTATATATGTTATTCTGAAGTGATCATTCCTAATTTCGTAAGAATATGAACATAACCAGCTGTTGAAAACAAGGAATTTATTTTCATGACCTGTTTTGGGGGTTTTTTTTGTTTGTTTTTTAATCTAGGCCATATGTGTAGGGACACAAGCTACCTGGTATTTGAAGATATTAGTGAAATGCTGTTTCATGTTTTTTTTGTTTTCTCGCACACCTATGTTATATTCTTGTTAGAAGGGATGAAATACTCTCCATTTCTAGAACTATACCAGTCGCTGGCAAATACTGTAACTTTAGAGTCCAGGAAATTTGAGGGAAAGTGATTAAATTTTTTTTCTGTCCTTAGAAATCTGGCATGTCTCGAAATAGAAGTTGAGATTACTATGTCTAAGGAGAACTAGGCTTAGAAATGGTGGCTAAAGCAGAGTATTCAGATTAGTCTTAAATTTCTTAAGTTAGCTTTTGTATAGGATATTAGCAGTTTTCAAAATAGAAAAACTGAAGATTGCGTGATCTAGTGCCATCGTCTTGATTGTAAATTGAATATTTTTTTTTCCTTTGGTTGCTCATGGTGAGAGACACATAGAGGGTAACATGACAGGTACACTCTTTATGGCTCTGAAAAAGAAGAAAATCATGTTTCTTACAAGGATGTTTCTTTAGTACCTGAGAATAGAGTTCAGTTCTTCTATGTGTACCTGGCTATTAGGAGGTGACTATAACAAATTGTAGTGCTATGCAATGGAGCAACCAAGAGGAGAGAGATTCTTACTGTCTTCTGTCTTCTGTTCTTGCAGGACATTTTCCCTCAACAAGCCCAGGCTTTCTGTGTCTGATGGCCAGGGACTGCACAGAGAACTGAGAGGACATGCTCATTTCCCCAGTGCTGCTAGACTTCTGAATGAAAGCAGTGACTGTGAGCTGTGTTTTTGCTTTGTACCTGCATCACAAAGTTATTCTTATTATCGGAGCACAGGAATTGAGGAAATTGTAAACTAATGTGTTCAAGTTAACTTTGTAAGCTTTCTTTGTTAGTACATCTGTTCACAATGTAATTAAATAAAGGGTCACTTAGTATCAAGATGTGCCCAATTAGCAAGGTGTACCTTTTCACCTGCCAAAGCAAGTTCAGCCTTCCATAGTAAGTGCTTCTCTTTGATTAAATAGGATTTCTTTTAGGGCCAGTTCTTGCCTGAGATTTTTCTCAAACTTACCAGTAACTGGGACAAAGGTGGCAGGCAAATTTAGAGTGTTTTTCACTCAAACAAGCTGATATAGGTTTCTGAATTCTTGCTCTGTACCTCCTGCTCTCCCCAGGCTGTGGTTGAAAACTCAAGTACACCCACTCACTGTTACTGAAGTGCGCACAGAGCTGTGCTGATTTTTTTGAGTATTGTGGCATGTGCTGTGAGAAACTGTTAGATATTAGAGGACAGGTGAAGGGGCTGCACTTATAATAATGGGGATACTTTTCTGATAATGATCTGTGAGAGAGAAGGGTAACTCAAGGGAACATATATGTACTTTTTCGAGGGCAGTAGGTAAATGAAGAAAGGTTGTCTTTTCTCTTTTTGCTAGTTGTTCATGTACCCTAATAAAATGCCCTTTCTATCTATAATTTCATTGACTTCGGACAGCTCCCAAAGCTAGGTTGCTTTCTGCATTCCTTTAAGCTTTTTTATATTTTACTTCCATGGTTTCCGTTAGAAAGAGAGGGGGAATATTTCTTGCGTTCATGGGAACTGTTAAGCTTCAGCTCTTTTTAAGAGATGAAGCGTGGTGAATAAAAACACTTCAACGCTAAGTGTTCACTAGGTATGAATTTACTAAGAACAGTTTGTTTTCAGAAACCGCTATTATTTTCCCCAGTGGATTTGTTCGTGAAAGCAGCTAAGGCTAGTTGGTGTCTGTTTGAGATATACAGTGCAAGTGGTAACTAAAGTTTTTATTAGTAATGTAGGTCAGCCTCCATTGGCAAGATCTGCAATGTTGGCCATGTTGTATTATTGTCTGACTACAGAACTGGCTTGTTCCTTTACCAGTGACGTAGTTGCTTCAGTGGTGTTGGTGGTGCAGCCGTTAGCTCAGATGGCAGCTGTTATGTTTTGCTACCTGTAGTCTGATACTGGTCTTTGAGTTTTGAGGGCAAAACAACTAGATCTGAGTTTGTACATGCACTGCCAGTGTTACTCCCAGTGGGACAGATCAGGTGGTGAGCAATTAAAAACAGACTAGCCTTGTAATAATCTCTTCTATAATGGGATTGTTGGGATGTATCTGTTAAAGCTTTTTGTATGCAAGTTAATCCCACAGAGGGTTAATTCTTATTAAAGGAATAACTTGCAGTGTTCTTACCTATCTATTGGGGACAAACCTTAGACTGACGTTTTATTTCTGAAGGGCTACTTAATAACAGTTTGATAAGGAAAGCTTTTGGTGAATTGCAGCTAGAGCTAGTTTTGAATGACTGTGTTTATCTGGGAGAAATCTTCATTGTGTTACAGGGGAGCAAAACCAATTACCGTGGAATAACTTGAATACTTCTAAGTTCTGAATTTATTAGGAAATCTTCCTTGTTCCTTGACCTTACTCTCACAAATGCTGATGCACTTCGAAGAAAACTTGTCTTCAAGAAATGATGTTAAGAACATTACTGACTAGATTTTTTTTTTAATAGTAAATATATTAAGTGGAAGCTGTGCTAAGTTGTCTTCAAACAGGCTTATTAATGATTTTGATCCTAGAAACAAATGATCCTGCTCTCCTTTGCAGAAGACTAGGGCAATAGCTGACTTTGGCTGACTAATTTTGGTTTTTTGGACCATACGTCTTACATGGCATACAATGAATAACAAAATAAGCCTTATACTTCACTGTTTCTGAAATTCTTGTGACTTGGATTGTTTGTACTGTTTCTTCAGGTAAAAGGAAATCTAAGACTTTGGAATGTGTCTTTGGGCATTATGGCTGGGATAAGTAACGAGGCGAGTAGCTGACACCCTTAGCCTGTAGTTCAAAAATTTGCGGTACCATGAAAATGGGAAGAGTTGTTTTAGTCAAAAGACTGAGTGGCATAAAGTGTTTTTACTGATGATAACAGTGTGTGAAGTACATAAACAAGAGAATGAGGGTAGTGAAAGTGTCAGCTATTAATTGAATTCAAGAGACTTAAGATTGACGGAATTTATTTCTGAATGCTTTTTCAAGGTTTTTTCTTCAGCTAACCAGTGCAGAACACAAAGGATTTCTTGACAATTTAGTGAATTACCAGGGGAAAGTCTGCTTTTGTTTTACTGTTCTGTTCAAATATGAAAAGATAAATTCATAGCTTTAATTATACTGTGGTGTCTGAGGAATTGTTTGCAGCCAAAAGAAACTCTCAACAAAGTGTTCTTAATTGCCCTTCAAAATATTTGTCATCTATAGCACTTGCTAGGACTTTAAGTGGTGGTGTGTATGATTTGTGCTCTCTGCTAGGGGGTGTAATTCTGAATGAGCTTGAACCAGTGAATCTTCGCTGCTGTTATCCTCTAGTACTCATGCATGTTTTTAGCAAAATGTTTCAAAGAGTTTATGAAATTAAAACTTTTTTATCTAGCTGGTAAATTAGTTCAAGGACTTGGGCAAGTTGAAAACCAAACAGTTTGCTTGAACACCAGTGTATGTGTGTGGGAGGCGAGCGTGGCTGGTTGTGAAGAAGACAGAGTAGTAAGATGGGGAAGTGGTAAGGCCCATGGTTTAACTGTGACATAAAACTGTATTATGTATGAAATTGAGGGGGTACTCAACCTTAGCTGCTCTGGATCCATAGCGATATAATAAACAGTTGCCGAAAGGCCAGTTTTGTTCTGTTTCTTTATCCTGATGCTTATCTGATTATGCAGCAGTTCAGGGGATGTTACTGTCTGGAAGGGGCATTGCTTTGCTTCCACTTTAGCCCCCTGAACCAGTTCTCTGCATTGTTGTGCATCACTTCTGGCTCAAGAGAAACAGACATGCGGTTGGTGGGAAGAATAGGACAATCCCTGTAGGTGCCACTAGCTGTCACGTTAAGTTAAACTGCACTGGGTAACTAGGTACTCAGATGCTGCAACTGTTACCTGGTTTGTCCCCTGGATGTGGTAGCTGTCCCAGCAAGTGCAGGGAGTGAGAGAGATTTGGGGATTTTTTTTGAAAACAAGCTTAGTGGATGACTAAGGAATATTTTTTTATTATTATGGTGGGACCTAAATATGTGCATAAGCCTGCCAGTATGGTTGCTTGCTTTAGTTGGATGGGTTCTCAGACAGTCTTAACCAAATGGTGGTTAAAGCGGGTCCAACTTAGCTGTGTCTCTTCTGTAGTTCCTTTTATTTCAGTAAGTGGTATGACATGAATTAGTGTTTTTTTGTGAATTTTGTGTTTGTTACTTAAGAAATAAACAATTTGTTTATCTCTGAATTCCCTTGGCTGCTGTTTCAAAGCCTTGGACATAAGATGGTGTGTGGTGGTCTAACTTTGGAGTTTGCTGAAGACAAGTAATTGACAGAACATCAGTAATGCAAATGAACTTAGTTTTGGAAGAATGGACTGTCTTTGTCATTTGTGTAAGAACAGGCTAAGTAATAATCTCACGCTTATGACTCTGGAGCCATAATTATTTGTTGATCAAAGGTTGAATTTCTGATGTAATGGAACTTAGTGACCCATGCTAGTGTTCAAAATATGCTGTGCCTGACAATATATGGAAAGAGAAAGTGGCAGTCTCTATAGTTGGAAAAGCAGTGGAGAGCTGTGGCAAAACAAGTCCTGGTAATAGTATGAGACTATACAACAGAGAAAACAGATCAACACTAAGCAAAGTACTGAAAACAGTAAACTGTGAATCTTCTTTCACACTTTTAAATCTGGAGTTTGCTAACATCACATTTCTGCCAAGACGACTGGGGGGCGGAGGGGAATGTTCCCAGTACAGGAGAAATTGCACACAAAGGTAAGAGAGGAAAGCTTGGTGTACATTTTAGTTTTAAGCTTGCTTGTTTGGTTTTTTTTTTTTTAACTGGCATTCTAAACCTTTTCCCTTAGTACAGTGCTCCTCTCATGTCCCCTTCTTCACAGCTTACTTTACGAATAAGCATAATCTTCCTTGTTTGCCTTTTCACTTATCCAGCGCATTGACAAAGACATGTTTTGATACCTAAAGGATGAAAAATTTAAGACTTATAGTAGAAAGATATTCCATTTAAAGCTACCATATCTTCAAATACACAAGCATCTCGTTGGAGTGTCTCATTAATCACAAATTCTATAGGATTTCTAGAGCAGATGAGCAAATCTTCAGAGTCTTCAAAAGTCCTGAACTACATAGGCATATTAGAATGCTCTTATTTCTCCTTCAGGATATATTTCTTAATGAGTAGGTTTTACATTAGTTTTTGCTGCTTGGATCTGAATGTTTGTGATTGTCTCAACAAAGGAGGGCTCTAAAGCAGGAGCTGGAGGTTTGTGATTCAAAACAGAGTACCAAAGCAGTGATAAACTGGGAGAAATTTGGAAAACTTAGTGGAGGCAGTGCAGCATTAGAAGATATGATGTGCTCATTGTTTCTGTTGGAGTTTAAACTTTGCCAATGCAAAATCGAATAATAACCACAGGAAAAAGATGTTCTTCATGTGTGCCTGCTTAGCAGTGTATTTATATTAAAAAAACATGGCGTAGCAGTTTTTAGTCCTGACATTTAGTCAGTTACTATCATAGGTAACCATACTAATGTCGTCTTTTGCAGCAGATTTCTGGCTCGGGGTACATTTACTGCAGTGTGCTTTAGCTGGTATTGCACATGACTCATGCTACTGATAAAATGAAATCGAGATAACCAATATTTGACTAAATCCTCACTGTTTCAATATGTGGGAAGCATGACAGAAAAGACTTCAACTACTCTTCTGCTGAGTTTAATTAAGATAAGAAAGTGTATTTGCTGCAATTCATATACGATATGAAGAGCCAGTGTAATAAGTATCCCTTGTTAGAACAAATGAATCAGAATTTGTGGAATTCAAGTTCTGTTCCCAGACTCATGGGAAAGAATCTCAGCTTTCATCAGGAGCATAAATGTTTGGCTTTAGATTGGCAAGAAAAAAAACCTGAGAATGTCAAGTCAGCTTATGAGATAATCCTAATTTTTTCTGGTAATCATATTTCCTCCCACTTATGACTATTTTGGGGCCCTCAGTTACTGGAATAGTTTCAAATGTTCTTCATTTCTGACACCACTAGAATTTTAGAGAGAGCGCTGAGTCTCTGGCCTGTAGGGTTATAGAAATGTAAGTCGCTAACTCTTGGCTGTGCTACTTGCATCCCTTTTTCTTCTGCCAGCTGCAATGCTTGTTGGATCCCTTGCTGAGCCATTTCACCCTTTAATGTGGCATAAACTGATTTGATAAATGAACTAAAAGCTATTCTGTTTCTTTAGCATGCTGAAACACGACTTGTCCAGTGAACAGAGGTGCCAGGCCGAAGATGATGCAACAGGAGTAGTTAGTAGTTAGATTGGTTTAGGCTGCCATAGAACTGTAGCCTTAGGCAGTGGAGAGCTATTGTCTGCACCTTCTAGCACTTGGCTTATCTTCATGCAGGCAGATGACCTTTCTGAATGCTTCTCTTGATGTCCTGTGAAAACTCTACAGGGACTGCTAGCAGAATGAGACCAACAAGTTATCTTTGGTGATTAGGGGTGGCTCTTGTAGCTTAATATGACAGTTTACCACATGTGGAAGTGGGAGGTTCCAAACACATTGTTTGTTTGTTTTTGTAAGATCTGGTATTTATTTCAGCCCTCTGAGTCCTTTTGACTGTGTACCTCAGCTGGTGGAAGATACCCAGTTTCCACTCTTCCCTACCATTCTCCCGAAGGGAAGAATTAGGGAGTTAGAGCAGCTCTGTGAAAAGTAAGCTGTGGAGATTGCCATAACCAGGTGAGAAAGGAGAAGGGAGTAAGACCTTCCCCTCTCTGCAGCAGCAAGCTACTACTCTGTAACCTATCCATAAATCTAGGTTGTCTTGAAATATGGAAAGCTTGAGCAAGAGGCCTGGAAATTGTGTTCATCTAATGCTCAACCTGTGCCACCAGTACTTTGCTGTTTTTCCATTCTGCTTCTTCAGTTGACAATACTGTAAAAATCATTGTGTGACATTATTAGGATTCTGCAAACTGTTCACTAACACCAAACACTTAATTGAAACGTGCAAGCACAAATCGTGGTTTTTTTTAAGCTCTGAGTATAGGAAAAAGAAAGGCAGAAAAAAGCTTCTGAATCATATTAGTTTGTGATTCCTGGCTTTTTATATGTCATTTTAAAGTCTCAAATAGTGCCTGATTCATCCTGCTTTCTGAAATTTGATGTCTTTGAACAAAATGGCATCAATTTAAAACTTCTTGTTACTTAGAGAGAAGTAATGCGACAACTGTTTTTTTCAGTAGCTGTGGTTTACTAACCTGGTTTAGCCTTTTGTTTTTAAAGACTACTCAAGCAAACCAGACTTTAGATTTGGTCACATTTAAATGAGTATACCTCAGGACAGGTATAGGCAGGGGAAGGCTTCCTTGGAAGCAGTGACCTGAAGAGGTGTTGGAGGTGACTGGATAATCCAGCTGAACGTTGGCATTTAGTGAAGCTCTGAGCAACTAAGCCTTAGGTATAAGAACAGATAAGTCTAACAAGCAAGGTAGTAATACATGTTGTCTTCTGCAGCTGGCAGTGCTACAGCTACTTTTGGAATTCAGAAAGGGTTGCTAGCGCACTGGAAAAAGGTCAGAGTCTGAAAATGAGTTAAAGGAATATTTTCAGTCCTAAAAATGAATGCCGGTGCTGCGTTTAACTTCTTGAAAGGATGCATTTATCAAATAACTTGAACAGGATTTATTGATATAGGTTCTTAGCTTATAGGGTGTAGCCTGCGAAAGCATAGCAAAAGCGCCCCTGTACTTGGCACTGGTGAGGCCGCACCTCGAGTACTGTGTTCGGTTTTGCGCCCCTCACTACAAGAAGGACATCGAGGTGCTGGAGCGTGTCCAGAGAAGGGCAACGAAGTTGGTGAAGGGCCTAGAGCACAAGTCTTATGAGGAGCGGCTGAGGGAGCTGGGGTTGTTTAGTCTGGAGAAGAGGAGGCTGAGGGGAGACCTTATTGCTCTGTACAACTACCTGAAAGGAGGCTGTAGCGAGGTGAGGGTTGGTCTCTTCTCCCTAGTAACAAGCGACAGGACGAGAGGAAACGGTCTCAAGCTGCGCCAGGGGAGGTTTAGGTTGGATATTAGGAAAAACTTCTTCATGGAGAGGGTGGTCAAGCATTGGAACAGGCTGCCCAGGGAGGTGGTTGAGTCCCCATCCCTGGAGGTATTTAAAGAATGGATAGATACGGTGCTCGAGGACATGGTATAGATGGACTTGGCAGTGATAGGTTAACGGTTGGACTTAATGATCTTAAGCGTCTTTTCCAACCAAAACGATTCTATGATTCTATGAAAACCTAAGTGACTGCTACAACAGAAAGTTGTACAGATTTACTGTGTGCACGTAACTACCGTGTGGGACATCTGATGCAGTGATGCTTCTCTTACTGTCAGTCTTTAAAGCAAGTCTGGGTAACTGTTATATAGGTTTGAATTCCTCTTTGTGTGTTTTTTTGGTGTTTTTTTTTGTGTTTTTTTTTTTTTTTTTTTACCAGAGGCTAGGTGGCCTGTGCTAAATGGGTCAGTCTGGGTGATCACAATCATCCCCTCTAGCCTGTGTATGTAGGTATACTGCAGCTTTACAGACAGGAAATAAGCTTTTTTAGTTCTAGCCCAGGAAGCTTTCCTGAAAGTACAAAAACCTTGCAAATATTTTTATTACCCTAACCAAAGTGGTCTTTGTCCTGGCATAAGATTTGATTGTTCTTCTATTTACATTTGGGTATAAAAAGCTATAGAATTAATAACTGCAAGTTAAATTTAGACTGTGTGACTTTGTGAATTGTTTTGAATGAGTAGTGATAGGAAAATCATCCTAATATCGAAGATATATTCCTTACTTGAGAAACCTTTTCTGCTAATATTGTCTTAACCTTATAAAAACTTAAAATTCATTACAAGTATAAAAAAATGTGAACTGCGTTATAGATGGCTTACTTGCATTTTCTCTATAGGAAAATGCTTTAAATGTTCGGGGTTTTTTTTTAGGTAAGTTACTTGCATAATTTTATTAGTAATTGTAAAAACATACATTCTGTCTCAATGCCATTTCAACAAAGTATTTCTCAAGGGAATTACAGAAAAGACATTTATCGGAAGGGTTTGCAAAGCATGCAGAAAATAACATTACAAGAAACTTTCCAACATGTTCCTAAAGTTTATGTTCTTGCGTTGCTGTTATGTGGAAGAGTATTGTAAATATTGATATGCAAATTAGCACACACAAAGGGTTTAAATTTTTATGGTAAGGAAGAGCAGGAAGACAGGAGATTTCAAATGCATAGTAAAGGCTAGAAACTTTAAAAAAAAAAATCTCACTTCAGCTTTTATCTCAGTGTCTTTGTGTTATAGACTTCTGGGAATTATGTTTAGAAAAATGTTTTTTCTTTATTGATGCACAATTCGTTATTTTCAAATCTGAGATCAGTAATGTTTGTCAGATAAGTGTCTATAATGACTTTTTATGGAGACATTTAAATAATGCTATGTAAATGTAGGAACTTACTGGTTTATAGCTCTATTGCATGGTTGTTTTTTTTCCTTCCAGCTTGTGTGAATGTGGATCAATAAGAGACTCTGGGCAAGTGATGAGGCAGGATTGTGATAATGTAGCCTTGCAGTAATATATTAACTGAAAGTTATCATGAAAAAGGTATGCTGGTCTGTCATAGGCAGATAAATTTTACTCAAATGAGTTGTCACTTTACAATAGGAAATATATCTGTCATACCTCCATTTTTTGAGACTTGTAAGTGTCTCTGGTTCTGAACTTGCTTGGTAGCATCTCACTACTGTGGATGTATGTGTATACCATTGTAATTAAAAGTATGGAAATTTGAGCAATCGGAGATTTTTGCAGATCAGAGAAACAAGTTCCCTGGCATTTGCTGTGACTTTCTACTGCTAAATAACTTAGTGCTTAAAAGATAAATGAAATGCAAAGTAATCACCCCAAAGAAGCTAGACAGTACATCAGCAAAAGCTGACAAGGAATTAGAATGGCAATTTATTTGAAGGAATAGAGAAGAAATGACAAATCAGTGAAATAGTTGACAAATCAGTTGCTTTTTGGATGTTGAACGTATAGGAGGGGTTGCAAGTGTATTGTGTTAAATACTGCAGTGACAAACCATGATTTGTAACTGCCTTTGAGAAATTCAAAGAGTATGGAAGGCTAGTTGAAACCCATAAGGAGATGGTGCCATGTGGGAAGA
Organism: Platalea leucorodia; assembly: GCF_965183815.1. NCBI lineage: Eukaryota > Metazoa > Chordata > Aves > Pelecaniformes > Threskiornithidae > Platalea > Platalea leucorodia. The sequence goes on along the minus strand of NC_138831.1, from coordinate 30,806,624 downwards.
AGGTGGTGGAATTGAAAGAAATTGTATCGATGCCAGGATGCAGAGAGGTTGATAAGATCTAATTTTTAAAGCTATAGTGAGAAATTAAGGCGTCAGGTGCCACTTCTCATGGTAAAAATGAATTTGTCTCCGTAAATGATGTTGTCTCTACAATCACTAGCTGAAGCTAATGTGCCTCTAGCCTTCATTTTAGAATTAAATGACCACTTTGAGGTTACAGTATGGTAAAGCAGCTGATTCTTGAAGGAATCAAAAGACCTGAATATCCCCTGGGTTCTTTCTTCCAGTGAGTTCTCTGGCAATTTTTTTACTTGTGTCTGCCTCTGATTTTTGTGATTTTTCTCTCATGCAGATAGATCTACCTTCAAACATAATAGTTCCCAGCCTCACTCGTGGCAGCAGTCACTCTTAGTCTGAACAGCCGTACTTGTAGTAAGGAGGAAATATTTGGTTATTCAGGTAGGGCTTGCATATCGCTGTGAAGATGGTTGCATGCTACTAGGGACATGAGTGTTAGTTTGTGAACCTTAATCTAGCTTTGGCACAGAATGTCTCTTCAATTTTCGATATAGTGGAGACTCCTTTTCTTTTCAGATTTAAACCCCTATTGTCTTGCAAATTATAGTATATCCTCTGTGAGGCTAGAAATGAGAACTTATCTTCCGCTTATATGCAATGAAGAGCTTGGTGTTACAGTAGCTTCTTGGTCCCTCAGTTGTCTGTCCCTATAATCTTGTGAAAGCACATGCAGTTCATTATGCTGTGTCCTCCACTTGAAGGACAGAATATATTGAACAAGTGGACTAATTAGTGGAGTGGCAAGCACAGCAGCCTCGAGCTAAGCTTTTCATTTGAAGAAAAGAAAAAACCTGCTTAAAACTGCTACTGAATTAAACCATACTTGAAATCACTGAAAGCTGGGTTCTGTATAGTGAGTCTAACACATAATTCCTCTCTCAAATGACAACTTGCCATTGTTTTTTACAATTGTTGAAATTATTTGAATTGGGGTAAATACTGCTTGTTCTATTCAGAGTTGAGAGTAAATCTGAGCTTAATACAAAGGGTGAGGGAATCTTTGTATAGGGGCAGTATAATATTGTAAGTCCAGCTCTAGCTTCAGTAATTGGAGAGAAGATCCTGGATTCCTTGCTAAGGTTGCTCTCGATGGATTTTTCTAGTTAATAGATTAATAAAATGAAAACTTTCCATCTCTGTTTTGGTGGAGGAGAGAAGAATTGTCTCTTTACTCTTCTGTCCCTCAAGCTTTGTCAGGACTGGGAGGGGTGTTCTCTGATACTCCTCTATTCCTATGGCCATTTTAAGGAATTTTTTCAACTGCTTTTATGTCCTGTCTTCTATTCATCACTGTCTGTGTCCTGAGAATAAACAGTGCTTATTTATTCAGCTGTTGGTAGCCTTCCTAACAAAAAAAAAAAAAAAAGTAGTGAGGGCATTTGCTAGTTTACTTCTGTGTTGACCAGAAGCTTTGAGCCAGACAGTCTACCGTGGTAGTATCTGCCATAAAGATGACCTTCATTTTGGTTTTGAGTAGGTGAAGACCTCTAGCAGTCCCTTCTAGTCTAAAGCATTCTTTGAGTCGTTAAATGTGAATGATACAAGAGATGTATTTCTTGATTTATGGAAGTGGGATTAATTCAGTATGGCAGAAAATATGGACTTCTCTCACATTGTTTCCTTTTTCTTCCTCCACAAATGAGCAGGAACAGCCAACAAAGAAAAAGTGGTGACGTGCCTTGCTCATTAATGCTTTGCTGGGTGGATCTTAGTTAGCAAAACTAGTTGGAATCTGCAGATTTTTTTTGTATGGTTAGAAGATATTTACGTATAGAATGTGTGATTATCAGGTGATGTTAGGAAATGTTACTGAGAAAGGCATTTTAAATAGAAATACAAACAGGTTCCTGGTGAGTAAGACATGGATACTTGAGTAGAGGAACATTTCAGTGTGAAGTGGGTGAATGTTTCTGCTTCTTGTTTATTGAGCTCTTAGCTGTAAATGAAACACACTTCAATTCTCCAAAACCCACAGTTTTTACAAGCTGAAATTTCGAACAGTCTTTCATAATCAGCTTGATTACTTGGTATAGTTTCAAATAATAGGCTTCTCCTTTTATTTGTCTGTTACATGCTAAACTCCAGATACCTATACTGCAAATATTATGCTGTGGATGGGAGATACTAAGTACTGTCTGGTGCAGTAGTCCTCTGTGTCTCTCAGGACTCTATTTACACATTGCAACCTGCTCTTGGAGGTTTACTGGTTGCTGTTACCTATCAGGAAGCAACAGGAGAGGTGACTAGCCTGTTCTGAGAACTGTGTACTCATTGCTGAAGAACCTGTGTGTGCTACTTATGACAGGCAGGTAAGGGTTCCTTAAAGGTTTACTTAAGGGTTACTTAAGGGTTTCTTCTGGAATGGATGTTTTATCATGAAAAGCAAAGCTTAGTTGAGATGTGAACTGAACCTGCTGGATTCTTTTTAGTGAGCTTATCCCGTAGCTTTGGAATGCCATGGGCATATTTTGTCTACAGTTAAACATAGATGACCCTTTCTAGAGGTCAGGAAACAGTTCCAGGGTGGGAATTAGCTGTTTTGGGAGACCGTTAAAGACCAGGAAAGCCAAGCTTCCATTACTGTAATAAATGTTTTATCTCAGGAAGTCTGTAAGCTCAAATATGATTGTTAAAGTTTTCATAAAAGCTGAATACTTTCTGCTTTCAAAAATGTAATGTGTAAAAAGGAACGTTGTGCTTTTTTGACTCTGGGAGATGTGGGGAGGAGCAAAATGCAGATGAGTGCTTTTTCAGACGAGTCTTTTTTAAATGAAAAGGGAGTGCTAGTGACTGAAAAGGCAGTTGTCTAACTGGAAAGCCCCTAAGCTAACTTTTAGGATTAAATGTGATAATGGATCCTCAGGTAATCCATGTACTCACTTCTAACAGGCTGCAAAAGGTAACCAAGAAAAGTAAGTTTCCTGAATTTGCAGCACTGTGCCTGCGCTTCTGTTGTAAAATGTTTAGGCTCCACAAATGAAAAAAGACAGAGTGTTGCCTAAACTCTTGTTTTCCACCAGTTTGCTTTGTCTGTTTCTGATCAAGGCAATGAACTTTGGATTATGAGGTTATACTGAGGTGAAATCTATGTTGTAGCCCTTCTGAAAATACAAATATCTTTCCATTTTCCCACTATTTAATGCTGTGTAAACCAGAGTGTTACTGACCTTTTGTTAAGGATCACACAGACTTTACTTCTTATTTCTTTTCTTTGCAGTAAGAATTGCATAATAGGTATTCAAGTCAGATTCTCACAGCTACTCCTAGATGTCTGAAACCAAGCAATGACTAAGAGTTAGTTGAGATGTCCAAGATAAAACGGTTAAGTGTGGTAGCATTTTAAAGACTGTTTCTGAAGTTTAGTTGTATTCTTAGCTCTGAAGGGTCCTATAAGACCTTCTTTAAACCAGCTATGCTCTTTACCCATATTTAGGGGTGTTGGGATAATATTTATGCTTTAGCTCAGAGGAACCATATTTACTTAACAAATATATATAGAAATGAAATCATTGAAAGGAAATGTAAAAGCAGTATAAATCTTTGCTGTTTGCTAAATATGGTAAATACTCAAACCTGAATGCCAAATCTTTCAGAACACTTATAACTAAACATGAATTAGGAATCCTGTTAAATATAAGTGCTTGAGACTTTGTGTGTTACATGCAAGACGTCCATCCTTGTGTCTGTTCATTCTTCAGCCTGTTTGAAAAGATTTACATTCTCTTTTAGGACTAAATTTATTGTGTACGTACATCAACTCTATTTTGCAGAGCTTGTGCATGTTTCCCATCTGCAGTTCCTTGTTTCCAGCATCTGAGGAGCAGCTGTGGAAGGGGGAAGTTGGAAGAGCAGATTATAGGTCTTAGCCACACTTTTCCCAGGTTCTTGTTTGCTATTTGGTTCCAAGCTCTAGGCAGTGATGCTCTGCTATTAGTCCCTGTTTTCCCCTGGCTTCTTTTGACTTTTTGCCTATGATATGACAGGATAGACACAAAGAAGAGATTGCAACATCACTAAGACAGTAGGAAGAAGTTAGCCACTGTCCTCACAGCAATTTGTTCAGGCTACTGGAAGTGGCTTGGGAATCATAGAATCATTTAGGTTGGAAGAGACCTTTAAGATCATCAAGTCCAACTGTTAACCTAGCACTGCCAAGTCCACCATTAAACCACATCCCCAAGCACCATATCTACACGTCTTTTGAATACCTCCAGGGATGGGGACTCAACCACTTCCCTGGGCAGCCTGTTCCAGTGCTTGACAACCCTTTCCGTGAATGAATTTTTCCTGCTATCCAATCTAAACTTCCCCTGGTGCAACTTGAGGCCATTTCCTATTGCTTGTTACTTGGATGAAATACTGCAGATGTTTACCTGTTGCTTTGAGCACTCAGCCTAGGATATTTAGGCATGCTGCTGTCATGGCTTCTTTCTTTTCAATCCTACTTCAGCTGCAAAATTAAGTATTTTCATTATGTATGCCACAGGTGTTCCAGAGATGTGCTCTCTACCTGCCTCTTCCCATACCTCACACACATCTCTGGATGTCTGTTTTATTGCTTAAAACTGGAGAGCAGTCAGACTACGCCAGTAGGCTTATGCCATTGTTGTTTTCCCTTGTTTTCCATTCATGATGCTAAATAGCATAATTTCCTGTTGCCTTTGGAGGATGAAGATGAGTATAGGTAAAGCTTTATTCTAACTTGCCTACATTCTGCTGTTGATATAAGTTAATTCTTTTATGGAGCCATGGAAGTATCTGGAGTTTTGTATGATTTTAAAATTTCTGTGTTCTTTCCCTTTTGGTGATGAGAGGGGAATTCTGGTATGTGCCTAGTAAGAGCATATAGTTACAGTCTTTTCCGAATTTTCCTAGAATTTTTTATTCATGTTTTGAGTGTAGTGTTTTGCTATAGCATTTTTCTTTACACATTTCATCTGTGGCCTCAGACAACTTCAAAAGCTTGTTAGCATTGGTCAAAGGAGCTGTCTGCTGCTCCAGGAGAGAGGATGCTTTGGCAGGATCGTGCTGTCATTTCTATTTCTGTTTCTTTTCTTTTCATGAATCCAGACAAGGTTTTGTAAGCAGTGTCCACTGATATCTTGATACTTGCTTGAACCTGGTGTCTGTTCTTTTGTGCTTGTTTTCCTTATTCATTTTTCATCAGTCTGTTTCTGAGGTCTATATAATTTTTATCCTGTGATGCCAATGATATGATGTGTGTGAAACAATCCCAAATTTAAGACTGTCAGAAGAGCCTTGGCTGAAAAGGGATTTTGGTGCACTTCATGCAATATACATACAGACTTTCATTTCTGATACATATTTATCTATTACCAGAGAGTTTTAAAAACAGATTAGAAACAAACAGTCCAGTATAATCTCACTATTTCTATTAGAAAGAATTTGCTAGTGTCAGTTCTGTTGATCTCTTAAAGGAAAAGAAACAGCAGATCAGAGTGAACATTTAGATACCTGTTATTTTGCACAACTAAGGCTATCGAAAAATTGTGATTTCTTCTAAATGACAGGGTTTTGCTTGCTCAAACTAATTTGTTTTATGTTGTAACAGTGCAAGGCAACAGCAAGAAAATGAGAGCAAAAATGTATGGTATGTCATATTTTTTCTAAAGATGGGTCTTTTCTGAAAACAGGCAGAAATAGTTGCCTGTTTTGTGTGAGAATCACTGACTCTTCCCACACTTCATTTCCTCTAACCTTTGTCCCTGTACCCATATCAACACATTTAAAATATCCAGTTCCATGCTGTCTTTGTGGCTCTTGAGGTCAAAGTAGATGCTTTTGTTTTGGGTCATGAAGCCTGTGGTGAGTCATTCTTTTAAGTATATACTCAATCTCTTTTTCAGTATATTCTCACATCCAAAGTATTCAACCCCATATTCTGTAAAATGGTCAGTAATTACTTGTTTTGGTGGGTATGCGCATGAGAAATTCCAATCTGTATTCCTCTGTGGCAGCAGCCAGAGTTTCCTCTCCCAGAATTTAAGTGAGCTAGGAGTATATGCTGTACTTCCTTGACAACTTTTTTGATGAGTAAGGCTTAGAGAGAGATCAGAAGTGCTAATACACCTTCAAAACAACTTTTCAATCTCAGCAGGTGTATCTACTCTTTCAGTTATTTTATTTTCAAATATGTAAGTTTTCATTTCACTGGCCAGTCACAACCCAGATTCTTTGACATTCAGAGTTATCTCTAGTTCAGAATACTTGTTTGGTATTTTAAATCAAAGTAGTCCTCAAGCATTAATTAATACTGTTTCTTGTTCCACTTGTGTGATGCTGGTAAATGTTAGAGCTGGGCAAACACCATGAAAAACTTCAGTCTGTTCATTTACATTTTTTAATAAACTGCTTCGCTCATGGCACTTTTATGTCTGCATTCCACAAACAGTGAAATGATTGGGTCTTACTGACATAAACGATCAGAGGAACTGAACTTTAATTTTGAAGGAAAGTAACCATTTACTTACTGATGGGGAAGCTAACAGGATCTGGTAAAGTCTTGGGTGTTTTATAGTCACTGTGGTTTCAGAGAAGTGTCTGTGCTCCAGCTGTGGTTTGTGTCCGTTACATAGTTGGTGGTTGTGGCCTTTTATGGGATATCCCTTTTGCCTTGTTAATGTAAAAGTAGCTTTTGGAAAACTTTGTCCTGTGAAATATGAGGTCCTCAGATCCTACAGAAATTTCCAAATGACAGAGCAGGTGAAGAGGTAGACTAAATTGCCTATAGTAACTGGGAATTCAGAGGAGAGAGACAAATTACAAAAGCCAGTGCTATCCCTGGTAGCCAAATACTGGACTTAGCTTAGGTAGAGTGATTAAAATAAAAAATTATCAAGATTTATTTTGGTACTTATTTTTTGTGATGTGAATGGTTTATATTTTCTCATGTGAGATCTGTAACACAAGGATTAAGTTAATTTTGCAGAGTTGTACATGTTAGTGCTATTATTTTAAAGGCATCTGATACTATCATTAAGAAAGTTAACTCAGAATAAAATGGACTATCCTAATCTGTAGATGCTTAATACCTGCAATGAAGGGCTGGATAACAAAGCCTTCCCTCTGGGTACCTGTACCACAGTTACTGATTTTACCTATCTAGGCGTGGATAGCACAACTAATTGTACAGTCATCTCATTGTGGGGTTTTGTTTTCCCTTGAGTGATCTGAAAAGCTTGTTTATTGCTAACGCAAAATTTCTTTCATGTAGTTGATGGGAGAAGGAATTCAGTGTGGAGCTATTCTTGGTTTTGCCTGCAGAGTTGGCTATGTACCTTTCCTGTGTGAATAAGGGCTTAAATTCCAGGAAACAGGAGGATTTTATATATAATATATATGTGTGTGTGTGTGTATACACACATATATGAGACATCTTGTATATGCCCCATCCGAATGCATGTATGTAAATAAGAGCAGAATATAGAACTGAACACTTGTGTTTTTTAAAAATACATTTTTGCAGATGTTCGGAAGCTGTTACTAAGGTTTGAGTATTAATAGCTTTGTTAGTGTTTGCCACAAAGATCCAAATAAACTAAGCATAAACTAATCTTTATATCTTTCCCTTCTTTCCTTAAGCTGCTTAGAAATGCAGTGGAACTCAATTTTTTTTCCTGCAAGTCTTTATTTTGGTCTCTAGTGTTACTTTGTTTTTACTGGCAAGAAGTAAAAATAAAAGCAGTTGGCTGTTCTCTGGTATATACTTTCTGGTTTGACAGAAAAACCTTCATCCCATTAGGTTTGACTTGCAATTTTCCTGAAGTCACAAAGACCTTTGTCTAATGAGTTGCTTGTAGGAAAAAAGTCAAGTCTGATTTTTGCAGTCAGGGATGTTGGATAATATGCTTCTGCTCCAGTTTGATGGAAGAAAATGTGGCTGTCGAGAGAATCTGAGCTTCCTCTGACAGTTCCAAAAGCATTGTGGTCTTAATTGGAGATGTACTTGCTTCACTTTTCTTTCTGATATCCTGGCTACATGTGGACAGACAGAGGAAGTAATGATCCTACATTTTTTTTCTCTCAGGAGATCATCTGAGTTTAAATTATTTACATTATGAAGTGCTTGGATTCTGAAGTTTGGATAAGGCATACTGTGATTCTTCTGTGACGTAGCAGAAGATTATTTTTTTTTAATCTATTATTCTCTGTGAATGGTAAGGTTTGGAGCTATTTGTTCTGGCAAAGAAGGATGAGAGACTTCAGGAATAAGAAGGATGGAAGAAAAATCCTTCACTCGGCAGTAACATTTCTAAAACTAGAGCTGGCAGTGAGGTAATTGGAACTCCTGCAGTGTTTTATTATTGGGCTGTAAGTTGGATTTCTGATGCTCACTTCATATTTAAATATGTTTAACTGTAATAAATATGTATTTATAAACTTACCTTTTAATTGGATGACTGGTTTAGTAATTTTTTTTTTTTTGCTTAAGATCATCTGATATGATGTCATAGAAAAGGCAACATTGCTCAGGACTCTTTTCACCTTTCTTTTCCAGTGTTGAGGGCCATCTTAAGACTCCATGTGGCCTTGTGATGAGTAAGAAGTCAGTCTGCATTTGATAGTGACTTATTGCATGACTAGACCTGTGAAGACACTGTAGAGTCCAGCCTTACTTCACATACGTTGTGAATCACTTTACACAAGCAAAGCAAGTTACATTTTGTGGAAGCAGTGAACGTTTTGGAGAGTGTACAGTAATTGCTTTGCTTTGGGTCTGGAAGAGACTGTTTCTTTGTCTGGGGTGAGCCATGAGACAGCAGTACGCAGTGTTCGAGAAGAACAGCTGCTTGTAGCTTGCATTGTTTTAACAGTCTGGCCATGAACATGTGCTACTCTGAATCTGGTCGTCTCCTTTGAAAAATAAGAATGCAGATGTGCTACACTGAGGTGGTCTGCTAGATAAAATTGATTGCACGTTGTAAGTGGCATCTTTGCTGTTTGAGTAAAATGATCTGATTCTTTGAAGAAAAGGTTGACTGTGACAAATTTTACCCTTCATTTATTGCATGTATAAAAGGCTCTTAAAAAAAAAACAAAACACAATCAAACTTGGGCTTTAGATTATGCATCGCCTGTGAGTTTAGGTCTGCTGCCCTATAATAGCATCGTTAACAATGCAACCATAGTAATGATGTTCTGAAAAAGTCAGTCATTCTGTCTACGCCCTATCATGGATTTGTTCTCACCCTGATTTTATAACTACCTTCTTTTAACTTTTCCTTTCTACTGTACAGATGTGACTAGAAATGAGATGATATGGTAGCTTTCGGTCTGCCCAAAATACAACTTGGCTACTTCATCTTTCCTACTAGAATAACATTACAATTATATGGCGTGATCAAAAGTTAATGTGAGAAGAAATGAACAGAGAGCTTTTGCTGGAACTCAGGAAAAAAAGGATGGCCTACCACCTTTGGAAGAAGGGCAGGCGACTCAGGAGGACTACAAGGATGTTGTGAGGTTATGCAGGGAGAAGATTAGAAAGGCGAAGGCCCAGATAGAACTTAAACTGGCCACCGCCATTAAAGATAACAAAAAATGTTTTTACAAATATATCAGTGACAAAAGGAGGGCCAGGGAGAATCTCCCTCCTTTGTTGGATGTGGAGGGAAACATTGCCACAAAGGATGAGGAGAAGGCTGAGGTACTTAATGCCTTCTTTGCCTCAATCTTTAATAGTCAGACTGGTTATCCTTGGGGTTTTCAGGCCCCTGAGCTGGGAGATGGAGAAAGGATGCAGAATGAAGCCCCAATAATCCAAGAGGTAACAGTTAGCGACCTGCACCTGAATGCCCACAAGTCTATAGGGCCAGATGGGATCCACCCGAGGATACTGAGGGAGCTGGCAGAGGAGCTTGCCAAGCCACTCTCCATCATTTATCAGCAGTCCTGGTCAACCAGGGAGGTCCCAGATGACTGGAAGCTAGCAAATGTGACACCCATCTACAAGAAGGGTCGGAAGGAGGATCTGGGTAACTACAGGCCTGTCAGCCTGACCTCAGTGCCAGGAAAGGTCATGGAGCAGATCATCTTGAGTGCCATTATGCAGCACATGCGGGACAAGCAGGGGATCAGGCTCAGCCAGCATGGGTTTATGAAAGGGAGGTCCTGTTTCACTAACCTGATCTCCTCCTACAACAAGGTGACCCACTTAGTGGATGAGGGGAAGGCTGTGGATGTTGTCTACTTGGACTTCAGTAAGGCCTTTGACACAGTCTCCCACAGCATTCTCCTGGAGAAGCTGGCTGCTCGTGGCTTGGATGGGTGCACTCTGCGCTGGGTTAAAAACTGGCTGGCTGGCCGAGCCCAGAGAGTGGTGGTGAATGGAGTCAAATGCAGATGGCGGCTGGTCACGAGTGGTGTTCCCCAGGGCTCAGTACTGGGGCCAGTCCTGTTCAATATCTTCATTGATGATCTGGATGAGGGGATCACGTGCACCCTCAGTAAGTTTGCAGATGACACCAAGCTGGGTGGAAGTGTCGATCTGCTGGAGGGCAGGAAGGCCCTGCAGAGGGACCTGGACAGGCTGGATCATTGGGCCAGGGCCAACTGTATGAGGTTCAACAAGGCTCAGTGCCGGGTCCTGCACTTGGGTCACAACCACCCCATGCAACGCTACAGGCTGGGGGAGGAGTGGCTGGAGAGCTGGGGGTGTTGTTTGACAGCCGGCTGAACATGAGCCAGCAGTGTGCTCAGGTGGCCAAGAGGGCCAATGACATCCTGGCTTGTATTAAGAATAGTGTGGCCAGCAGGACCAGGGAGGTGATAGTGCCCCTGTACTCGGCACTGGTGAGGCCGCACCTCAAGTACTGTGTTCAGTTTTGGGCCCCTCACTCCAAGAAGGACATCGAGGTGCCGGAGCGTGTCCAGAGAAGGGCAATGAAGTTGGTGAAGGGCCTGGAGCACAAGTCTTATGAGGAGCGGCTGAGGGAGCTGGGGTTGTTTAGTCTGGAGAAGAGGAGGCTGAGGGGAGACCTTATTGCTCTGTACAACTACCTGAAAGGAGGCTGTAGCGAGGTGGGGGTTGGTCTCTTCTCCCTAGTAACAAGTGATAGGACGAGAGGAAACGGTCTCAAGCTGCGCCAGGGGAGGTTTAGGTTGGATATTAGGAAAAATTTCTTCACGGAGAGAGTGGTCAGGCATTGGAACAGGCTGCCAAGGGAAGTGGTTGAGTCCCCATCCCTGGAGGTATTTAAAAGACGGGTAGACGTGGTGCTCAAGGACATGGTTTAGTGGTGGACTTGGCAGTGCTAGGTTAACGGTTGGACTCGATGATCTCAGAGGTGCTTTCCAACCTTAATGATTCTATGATTCTATGATAAATTAAGAAAGTGTGATTATACTTCTGTTTTTGAAAGGTATTTGATTACCTACTGTTTGATTCTTCCCTGTGTACTGATGTGTGTAGTAGCACTTAGATCTTTATGCTGTATAAGTTCTTCCTTCATTTCCTAAGTAATACTGTCAAACCATGTTGATACACTCTGTAGCATTAAGTATGATCTCTCATTGCATGCAAGTGAGGTTTAAATTTAGAAAATTTAAACTGAAAGTTACAGAATACTGTTGTAGATTTTCTGCACCATGAAGCCTTTGCTTTCCCTGAGAGATGAGGGAAGGGAGGGAAAGAAAAAGATAAATTAAGCCAGATTTTTGATGGCTTAGGATAATGTAGACTCTCCTCTAGGCTCATAAAGAGGTTTGACTAATGTTAGTATAGGTGACTAATGGATCTTTGGAAATCTTATCAATGTTTAAACATTGAGAGCTTGGAATGGTAGGAAACTTGTTCTTCACTGGTATTTTTCTTGGTCTCATCTTGGAGTTTTGCACACATAATGCTTCTTTGTTCTCTGGAGTTCAAGCTTGCACTCTTCCTCCTTGATCCCTGTACTTGCTGTTTTTGCTTTTGTCTTTTTATCCTTTTTAAATATCAGTTGGTAGTGCCATCCCAACCAGACATCCAAAAACTCTTCCGGCTTCTGTAGGTCAGGTGTTACTGCTGTTCCCCAGCTGACCACTGTTATACTGGAGGTAGGAAATACAAGGAAAAAAAAAAAGGAAAAAAAAAAAGAAAAAAACCAAAAACCAAAAAACGCTAAAGCTTGGAGTGTTTGGAGCTAAGGTAGTCAGAAAAATGTATTGCTAACTGTATCGGCTTATCCATAATAGAGTGGAAGGTATATGTCTGCTGCTGGCGTTCTGAGAACAGCGTTTCTGGTTGAGCAGTATAGTGCTTAAAATGGAAGCAGAATCTCTATGGAAACTCCAAGTGGTGGTAAGATTGAGCATTACAGTTTTGGTTTGGCTGCAGTCTTTGCTCCACCCTACAAAAGTTGTAAAGGAAATACAATCGAGTGCATGCTGGATATTCCAGAACTGATCTATCCCAAAATAAATCATGGTTCTTCAAGCACTTCGTCAAATGCTGCTGTTAATAAATAAATCGGTCTTTCTGTATTCCTGCTTGGCTGGTTGCTTCCTTGAGCCAATACAACTGGTAGTGTAGCAGTACAGTAAACTCAGAGCTGCTCTAGTTTGAATTAGTTTTATTTGGAGGTGGTGCTTACTTGCATTGAATTGTAGTGCTTGTAAAGCTTTGGAGTTTAACATCAATTTCAGTTTTATTTTTGCATTTGGGTAGACATAGTTAAGAAATGAAAATAGGGATATATGTGTTAGCCATTAAAAAAGTAAGGGTACATTGTTTCTTGTGCCTTGAGTTTAGTCAAACGTGTCTCATTAGGCGCTTTAGCCAGAGTTTAAATTGATAAAGCTGCACAAATACTCAGAACAAATCTAGATGGGACTTGCCAACTGTCCTTTTCGAGTCCTGTGAATGCTGTAAAGGCTCAAGTTTGAGAAGCAGCAATTCCCTTCCTTCCCTGTTACTGTTGTTTTCCATAGGTTTTTGTTTTGCCCATTTTGTTACATCCCTGAAATGAACATGTTGCTCTGCAGTGGGTTGAAACTAGTGGACAGCAACTTTGGAGCAAAGGCATGGGACAGTTATCCATGAGAAATGTGACTGAAAGACTTGTGCAGGTTCCTATCCGTCCTTAGTGAGCTTTTGGGGAACTGTCTTGTTTTCTTGCTTAATAGATTGGAAGCCATTGTAAATTCACTGTTCTTAAATTTTCTTCAGGAGGTGGCTTAGTATCAATGGAAAGAGTGAGTATCTAAAGCATATGGGTTAAATAAAAGAAAAAAAGTTAAAGAATGAAGTGTGTGTTCTCCCAGCTTCCTGTGTTTGTGTTCTGTTTATATGTTGTTAAGGTTGATGTCCAGCTGCCTCCCCACAGTTTGAAAGCAAGCTTAGACTCTGCTGCTGCTGACTAGGTCCAGATCTGAACAGACATATTGGGACCTGTCAAGAAGGTCACAGTGGGCATGAGGGACAGAAGCACTTGATAATGGTACGCTCAGATGCAGAGGATATGTATTCTTTTAAGGCATGTGTGGGAGTGCCAAGTGCCAGTAGATTGATATGGTGAGTCTAAGAAGAGGTCCTTGATGCCAGGAAGGCTGTTGGAGGTGCCTGGACAACAAAGCAAGCTATTTTATTTTTTTCAGACATATGTAAAGCTTTTCAAATATATATATATATTAAAATACACTTGCAAGGTTTTAGTCTAATTGCTTAAGCTTCCTTTTTTGAAGATATTAATTTAGGACTTTTGACTGACAAAACTAAAAGATTGTGTAACATAAAGCAAAACTTTGTTACTGTCTTACTTGACAACTGCATGAAGCAATTTATGTTGTATATTTAGTACCTGTGCTTAAACAGCTTTCTGGGCATCAGTGAAGAGCTCATTCTTCATATCAGTTGAATTTTCAGATTTTTTTGTAATATATAAAGCCCCAGCCTTGATGTAAATTCTTTTCTATGTGTGAAGACAAACAATTTCTATTGTTTGCGCTTCCTTCTTTAAGAATTAAAATCCTATATGTTCCACCAGAGCATCTCACCACTTTTCCTAAAAGCACTATATTTGAGTTTTCTTCCTTTTTATGTCAGAGGTGCTAGTATTTGAAAGAAAGCATAATGTAGAGTTCCAGTTCAGAGAACTGCAGATGTTGCTTGGAAGGGACATCTGGAGGTCATCTTAGTGCAGCCTCCCACTCAAAGCAGGACTATTGCCAACACTAGTTTAGGTCAGTTACAGCTTTGTGTAACTGAGCATTTAAAAACTGCAAGGATAGACTTCACTGCCACTTCTCTGGTAACCTGTTCAAGTGTTGCGCCACCCTCCTGGCGTCCAATCTGAATGTGCAAAGCCAACATAACTACTGAGAATTTGGTTCTGTTGTCTATGATACTTCCATCAGGTAGCTTTAGGCACCTATTAGATTTGCCCTTAGCCTCCTCTGCCAGACTACGCAAGCCCAGTTTCCTCAACATCCCTTATCAGGTCAGGTGCTCTAGGCCCCTGACCATCTTGGCAGCCCTTTGCTGGACAGTCTCCAGCTTTGCCACATCCCTGAGGCTGAAGCCCCAAAACTATAATCAGTTCGTGGTTTATAATGGTAGAGCAGGAATTAGATTTCTTCATTCCTGGTTGAGTCTTTCCTATACATGAGTAAAGGATGTTTCTCTGCTAGAGATCAATGTCTGTACCACCTAGAAGCAGTCTGCTTAGCATCAATTATTTTCTAGGTAAGGAATCAGAATGATGGGATTTTTAAGGATGATCTAAGGATCTTGACAGTTGGAAAAGCAGAAGAGAAAAGGGTGAATGTCATCTGAAAAATGAGAGAAGGTGACTACTCTTCTTTCTTACACTTTCCTTCTGTATAGGAAGGATAGAATCATAGAACACCAGGTTGGAAGGGACCTCAAGGATCATCTGGTCCAACCTTTCTAGCACAATCTAGATGAGATGGCCCAGCACCATGTCCAGCTGAGTCTTAAACATGTTCAGCGTAGTAGAGTCAACCACTTCCCTGGGGAGATTATTCCAATGGTTGACTGTTCTCATTGTGAAAAATTTCCGTCTCGTGTCCAATTGGAATCTCCCTGGGAGTAACTTGCACCCATTACCCCTTGTCCTCACCATGGGACTCCTTGTAAAAAGGGAGTCTCCATCTTCTTTGTAGCTCTCCTTTAAGTACTGGTACATGGTGATGGGATCACCTCTAAGCCTCCTTTTCTCAAGGCTGAACAAACCCAGCTCCCTCAGCCTATCCTCATACGGCAGGCTTCCCTGACCCTTGATCATCTTGGTGGCCCTTCTCTGAACCCCCTCCAGCCTGTCCGCATCTTTTTTGTATAACGGGGATCAGAACCGTACACAGTATTCCAGGTGTGGCCTGACAAGCGCTGAGTAGAGAGGGATAATGACTTCTTTCTCTCTGCTGGTGATGCCCTTTTTGATGCAACCCAGCATCCTATTGGCCTTCTTGGCCGCAGCAGCACACTGTTCACTCATGCTGAGCTTCCTGTCCACCAGGACCCCCAGGTCCCTCTCCATGGAGCTGCTCTCCAGCCAGGTGGATCCCAGTCTGAGCTGCACTCCTGGATTAAGTTTTCTCAGGTGCAAGACCTTACACTTGTCCTTGTTAAACTTCATAAGGTTCTTGTTAGCCCACTCTTCCAGCCTATCCAGATCTTCCTGCAGGGTGGCTCTCCCTTCCAGAGTGTCTACTTCCCCACTCAATTTGGTGTCATCTGCGAACTTCGTCAGGCTACACTTTATCCCATTATGCAGATCACTTATGAAGATATTGAATAGCATTGGGCCCAATATCGATCCCTGGGGGACCCCACTTGTGACAGGTTGCCAGTTTGAAAAAGAGCCATTTACCACCACCCTTTGGGTGCGGCCCGTCAGCCAATTCCTCACCCACCGCACAGACCACTTGTCCAGGCCATAACGCATCAGTTTCTCCAGGAGGAGGCCGTGGGGAACCGTATCGAAGGCCTTGGAGAAGTCCAAGTAGACAACATCGACCGCTCGCCCCATGTCAGCCAAGCAGGTCACTTTATCATAGAAGGCCACCAGATTTGTCAGGTATGATCTGCCTTTTGTGAAGCCGTGTTGGCTTTTCCCAATCATGTGCTTCATTGGAGTCGTGATGGCCCCCAGGAGGATCTGTTCCATGACTTTCCCGGGGATTGAAGTAAGACTGATGGGCCTATAATTACCCGGATCCTCCCTTGAGCCCTTCTTGTAGATAGAGGTAACATTTACCTTCAGTCCTCTGGGACATCCCCTGCTCTCCACGACTTCTTGAAGATTATAGAGAGTGGCCCCGCAATGACATCAGCCAGCTCTCTCAACACCCTCGGGTGGATGGCATCAGGGCCCATCAGTTTGCAGGGATCAAGCTTCTGTAATAATTCACATACTAACTCCTTCATCACTGATAGTCGTCTTTGGAAACTTCAATGAACTTCATGGTGGAAATTAGATTGATACAATGCATGTTTCATGGAGACCTTCAACTGATCTACTGTGAGCATTAACTGAACATTTGTTTAACTGAACAAACTGGAGAGTTACCAGAGATTCATTTATCAACTAACATCTGTAGTAGCTTATGAAGGTATAGAGCTGTTGCGAAAGGGAGTAGATATTCTTGTTTTCCAAGGGAGGCATGAAATGAATAGAGGAGAGCTCACGATCTCAAAACAGAATGCCAGATGTATGATTACACTCTCAGTTCCTGAGAAGAGCCTTTTGAGTCCTTTGACCAGTTTTAACTAAACATAGCTGTGGAATAAATATCTGTCACATCCAAACATCCTTTGAGTAGGAGCACAGTGTAGGCCACTGTTTGAGTGGCCTGCTGTATTCACTGGTTTGTTGGCACAAGTTTTGCACCATATCAGATGTAGTACTTGTGATAGGGATCTGCAAGTGATGTAAGATGCAAGAAACGGTGTTATTACTTTTGTTTGTAGAAAACCTTGACTTGTGGAACTGGGGTGAGGTGGGGGAAAACACAGTATTAAAAACACGGACCAGGATTTTGTGTCTCAGATTGCTTCGATTTCAGTGCTGAGTGGAAAGTGTACTAACCCAGAAGAAAGCAGCACACGATTATAACTCACGTCAGACCGTCCAAGCTTAAAGCCCAAGTATACTAGCTGAAAGGGAGAGCAATACTCAAGTTGAATACCTGCTAGCACATCAGAGGTGACTTCTAAACTGAAGGAACAGAAAGTTAACTAGTATGACCCTTTAAAATGGGCTGAAGCTGCAACTTGTAATTGTAGAGTGAGTTTGTTAAGGCTTTTTGTTTGGGGATTTTTTTCCCTACAATACAACAGTTCTGTATTTTAGTAAGAAAGGGGATGAATAAATTTAATTATTCTTTGGATTTCTTATCTCACATCAAATTCCCATGGCAGGTTACAAGGATACAAGAGAATCTAGTTCTAACTTGGGAATGGTTTGTATTGAATGAGAAGTATATTATGCCTTAAACTGCTTGCTTCTGTACCTGTTCTATGGGAGTCGAAGCTTAAAATAATCTAGCTAACATTGCTGTGTTCTCTGACTTAGCAATAACACTCAACTATGTGCATAGATATATTGTGAAAATGTGGACAGGGAATTACCAAATACAATTGTAATTTGAAACTTTGGGGGGGACTTAGTTTCAGTTTTCTTTTGGGGTCAACACAGAAACCTCTGTGGTAGAGGGTGCATGGTTGAGGATGAACAGGAAGGTGGGGTCTACATACCTATGTGCTGAGTATGATGAATTAAAATTTCTCTGAAGGGATAAAGTAGAATGCTACAATGTGACTTCCAGCAATGCTGTGGCATTGGCACAGGGCTCAGTTAAGAGGAAAACTCCGAATTGAAGCATCATTTATGATCTTTCTTCTCTGACCGTCAGCCCAGCTGCCTATAGGATCTGTCCTGAGGCCAACCAGCTATGACTGGCCAATTGGTTTATAGGGTAAAAAAATCTGTCGTATATTGTGATGTTTAAACTGAAGTGCTGCTGAAGAAAAACAATGAGATGATTAACTTACCTTTTTTTTTTTTTTTTTTTTTTTTTAATCAGAGGTATGGAGAACTTGGTGGCTGGCTCCAACCTTCCTCCACTTTTTGCAGATGAAGATGGATCTAAGGAAGGTAGTGAAATTACTGTAACTGGGTAAGCAACTACTTCTTTTTAACCTTCAGCTGATAGATACTATCTCTAGACTTGCTGGGGAAACTGTTTCAGTGGAAAGAGGGCATTCTAAGTAATTTAAAAAAAACAAACAAATAAACCCAACAAAAATAAATCCTACAACACTGCCTTGGCCTTGATAGAACATCACAGGACTCTCTTTAGGAGAAACCAGGACTCTTCTGAACTGATGGAAATGATCACAAACTGTTCTTTAACATCTCTTATCTTTTAAAGTTTGCTTCCCTACGATTTTAGTCTTTAAGACAGATTTAGACAGCATGATGAGGGCAGAGAGGGCAGGTGTATCTGGCAGCTACAGTGGTCATAATAAAATAGGTTATTTCTATTAAAGATACACTAAATAAATTATTTCTATTAAAGATATACTATTCATCACTGATCTCTGAAAACCACTGAGAAACAGATGTCTTTCACTTTTGTCAGAATGAGTACTTTTACAGACTGAAACAATGGCCTCTTAAAATCACAATGACAAAAGAAGTTGTCTTTTAGGAATACATGGGATTCTTGCTGTATTTTGATACTTCAGGTTTCTGTTTTGTAAAGCATCAAGCAATACAATTCAGACTTTGCAGTCAGATAAAGCCCTGTAAAAATGAATATGGACACATTTACTTCAAGCAGGTCTGAATTTGGATTTACATATATGGGACTTCAAACTTGCTGGTGCCAAATGAGGTACATGTTCAAATTAGATTTGTGTTTAAGAGGTATTAATGTGTTGAATGAACTTTCATCAGCTTTCACTGCAAATGGCTACATCACATTGAAGTTTTTCCTGTATGTGTAATTTAGAAAGCTTCCCTGCTAAGGGGTAATGGATAGGAAAGCTGAAATGTTCTTCAGGCTGTAACAGTGATTCTAAGAAACTGTATTGTTCTATTTTCTTTTTGACACATACCAAATATAATTAACCTCTAGGAGTGTGTATGTTTTGTTCCCTTTCTCCTTCTCTAATTGCTAGTAATATGAACTCAACTGATACCTGAAAGTCAGGCATGGATCTCTCCAGTGCTTGTGTCTTTACCAGTAATTATGCCACAATTGCTGATTATAGTGACTAATGAAAATATGTTGTTCTCTCTATTTAAAGACAAATTTTCCTGTAGGCATTCAACTAACAATTCTGCTAATATATCTCAGTTTTCTATAGCTGTATTCTACATTAACAGGAACAGTTATTTTGAATATTTAAAATTTGACATGCATGTAAGCAGCTGTAGATCTGAGTAAATGAACAAAGTAGACTTGAAGCATATGCTGCTGTTATAGCAATTTTCATGAATGTAACTGAGCAAGGCCAAGCAATCTTTAGCCTGGCTCAAGAAGGGGTTAGAGTCTGAGATGAGTCCCCAAATATCCTATTAAATTGCCCACTGAGTGCAGTGGTGAGAATGACTATGGGGTTGTTGCCCCAAAATATGTGCTCATCTCTGTCTACCTACCTTCAGAAATATTTCTGCATGCTTTTTTTTTTTTTTTTCTTTTCTCTCCTTCAGACAGCTTGCCCTTTTTTGGAGTAAGGTTGATTGATAGAGCTCTTGCAGCAAAATTCAGTAGTGGCCATTCAGGAGCCTGTTGGGAGCTAGTCATGTTCGTGTTTTAAATACCCACATGTATCAACAGGAGATTATGTTGAATGAAGTTCAATCCAAAATCATACACAACCCCAAATCTTTAAATGTATTTGTGGAGAAATATGTTAAATACATCCAGAAAGATGTATATTGGTTGATGATGAAACCATTCATTTCAAATTCCTTACGGTATTTTTGAAGAAGCGTAGATACATGCTTTCTGATTTCTGATCCAAGCACTTACTTGCTTGACAGTTGTTTGTATAATCAAAAGCTTCACTAAAAATGAAACCAAATAACACTTCAAAAATCAAACTGTCTTTGAATGTCCGTAGTAACTATGGTAGTTATAGCAGTTGCTTGGATGGAACATCCAGTTCTTCAAAAATGACTCTTTAAGATAATTTTTTTTTTCTTGCTAGTATAAGAACTGAATATATTTGCAACATCTTTGCATGTTTTAGGAGATTAGGGAGGAAGTGATTTAGCAGTATGATGATTAAATTTTTTCTTTTGCTGTTATGTGCTTTTTCAGCTTAGCTCATTCTGAGAGTTCATTCAGTGGTGGAACTTCACAGTCTGTGAATAACCCAGATTTGGTGGAGGATTTGTCACAGGTTCAGCAGCTGCAAAATGAGTCCTCTAGTACTGCTGAAAACACTGAGCAGAAGCCTGAGGAGGAGGTGAGATGACATAATAGTGACTTCTCAATAAAGCAAAAGCATGGAGTTTTGTCATTATAGTTTGTCTTACCTACTCAGATTTTTTGGATAGAATCACAAATTTTCATCCGTTTGCCATTTTCATCTTTTGATTCTCTCTGGTTTTCTCCTGTGTTGCACAACTGCGTACAGATAGCCAAGGAAAGCTGGCAGTCATAACGTACAGAGAACAGTACGTGTGTCTATAGCTTAGCCAGCAGGGTCCGCAGACTAGTACTGTATTCAGTCTTTTTCTGAAGACTGATTGTTCAACTGCCACAACTTATTTTGTCTCTTGTGAGTCAGGAAAGTGAGACCATTGTACTCTTCTGGGAGTAACTGATGTCTTTGAAAGCATCATGCTTACTAGTTTAGACTGTACCTTGTGTACCATCCTGCACTGATTTTTGTTGACTAAATCATGAAGGAACTGAAGTTTGACAAGCAAGTAGTTTTGTTTTTTTTGATAGATGCATTTGATATTGCTCCTTGTAGTTTCTCTTCAGCTGAGAGTTCCTTGTTTAATTAAGGAAGCAGTAAAATTCCAGAAAAGAAACTAACATGATGGTAGGAACATGTTGATCTGGGGAGAGATTAGAAGTACTGAAACAGTTGTATGTACATAGCATAAGAAAATAGCATTGTCCAGAGATTGCTGTACTAGTAGTATGAAGCCAAGAGGGTGAGTAGTAATTAGGTTGTGCCTGTGAGCTCACAGTGTGCCACAGGCAAATCTTACAGCGTTCCCTCCTTTGGAGTTTGTTCATCTCTCTATTGGAGGCGATTAGTAGGAAAGAAAGCCTATAGAATAGATTAGAATAGAAAAGCCTATATACTGTTTGTTCACCCACATTTTTGGGCACATAATGCATGAAGGCGAAAGATTTGGAAGGGGTGAAATAACTCGTTAACAATTGTTAACTAATACACAGAATCTCTCCAAACATGATATTGAGGCAAATGACTGGGGGAGGGTATGTGAGGGTGAGAATAATTAAGAAACAAAACAACTAACCAAAACCCCCCAATATTTTCAGTTGCATTAGCTGGGATGATAATTTCATGGATTACCAGTCCTCATGGTTTTACAATCAGAAGTTGATGCAAATGTTATTTTATTGTCCCTGTGGACCAGGAGATGGTGCAAACAACTTTTTGCAATGAGACTTCTTTGGTTATGCTTAGAGAAAAGTCAGGATTGCTCTAAAGTAAGGTTTGAAACTTACATCCATGGAGAGGGTGTATTGCAGCAACATACTCCTGAAGCAGATGTTTGAGACATGAATATTTATTCCTTCCAGAGGTGGTAATTTTTTTCCCTCAATCTGAATCTTCTTCCATTTTCATTTTGCAGCAGCAAAGAACTAAACGAGGAGGCTGGGCCAAAGGGAGAAAGAGGAAGAAACCTCTTAGGGACACCAATGCCCCCAAATCCCCCCTCACAGGGTATGTGCGATTCATGAATGAGCGTAGGGAGCAGCTTCGAGCGAAGAGGCCTGAAGTCCCTTTCCCAGAGATCACCAGGATGCTGGGCAATGAATGGAGTAAACTGCCTCCTGAGGAGAAACGGGTACCATTAAACTCCCTTTTCCTTGTTGGCTTATGATTACTGTTAAATGGGAATATTGTTGTTTAGTGAGGAAGTTAACATAGGCTTTTGATTAAAGTTGTGTTTAGGAATGTATTTCAAAAGAAGGGGCATAGGTCCCCCAGAGTTCAAATAATGAACCCTGGTAGGGCTGTAGCATCTCATCCAGGTGTGACTTGAGGAGAACTGTATCCTCTAGATAGTGCAAGAATATATTCAGAACAGGGGGAATTGCTCTAGTGAGACATCCCATGGTTTATGCAACTCATCTGGATGTAACTCTGTTGTACCCAACTTGGATACAGCTGAGACCTACCAGTTTCTAAGGCCAAAGCCATTGGAAGGGTGGGGCAGGCATTTATTCACTGTAGCTGAGGAGGACTTGGCAGGATTTCAGAGTTGCTTGAAGGATTTTGCAGTTCTGTTTATTTTACGAACTCATCAATGTATATAAACATCTGATGTCTTAGAGTAAGACAAGCAGACCTGAAAGGACAGGTTACTGAAGGAGAAGATTAACATGAATAAACTTTTAGATAATGTTTTAAAGTATTGCTAGCCCTAGAAAGAAAGTTGAGATCTGTATGATGGACAGGACAGTGAGAATTATGTATTCTAGTTTCTAGACACATTACCTCAGGAAAAGGTTTTTTTTCCCACCTTTCAGTCAGAATGTGATGTCTTCTAACTAGGACTACTGTGGCCTTCTGCGCTGTCTGATATGTGAATGAAGACCAAGGCAATGTTGGGTCTGATTCTTTAACTCCTTCTGGAGTGGACCTTGCTATTGCTAATGGGTGTCTTACCATCCACACCTGATTGCCAGTTGGAGATTACAGCAAAGCAGTGGTTAAATCACAGTGCAACTTGATGCTATCATATTGATTTATCAGGACATTTAAGCTTTTGAAAATACTTTAAGGACAGAATAATACTTAAAAGTTTTTATGATGGCTGGATGAAAAATGGGATGATGCAAAAACCAAGAGTTCCTTTTGTCACTCTTTACTAAGCTTGTAGAATACAAGTTATACAGAGATTATAAAATGGTGCACAGGCATAGTGTTTTAACCATAATGGAAAATGTGTGTCAAGGCAAAGCAGTTGATTTGGTAACACATTTGTAGTCAGAATGATATTGCTGTCTGCTGGGAGAGGGGGGAAAGAGAATAAGACATTCTCCCCCTCTGTCTCCTGCCCTTAACACATTCTTATCATGTCTGAGACAGATCTTTAACCTGCAGAAAAGGAGATTGAGTTCAAATCTCTATATGCTGCTTTTTAAATCCCCAGGGAATCTGTCCATTTTTGCGTACAGCTGTGAGTCTCTAACCTATAGCAGGTCAGGGAAGGGCTGCTGAACACTTCCTTCCCTTAAGTTTCTCTTGCCTGTTTTTGTAAAGGCAGTGAAGGCCACTGCTGCTTCAGAACCCATGTCTCTAATACAACAGCCCAAAATTCTTGTTGAAGCTGAGTAAGCTTGGGTTTAGTTAGCTAACAACGATGACGTCATTCTCCTGAAGCAAGCAGTGGAGTCATAATATACTACTGCTGTGCGGGTTAGTGTCCCATAGTTCAGGGGAAAAGCATGTCTGACATTCTGCTCTTGTGGCTGATCTCCAGCAGTTAGCAAACTAGCTGTCTGATATAAAAATTAAAGGGAAAGTCTCGCATTTCCCGTGTCCTGGTTTTGGCCTTCTAGTCTTACCTACAGGTAATGCAGCAGAACTCATTCTTACTGACTGAAAACAATCCATCCAAAACACAAGTTAAGGAGGAGAAACTTGTGTTGTTTTTAACTCAGTTACTGCACTCTTTCAGCAGCACATTGCTGGAGATGGAAAAGAAGAATTAATGTCTTATGGAAGAATACAATGTCCAAAAGCAATGCAAACCCAGCATCACCAAATATGCACCCTAATCCAGAACGTTAGTGGTATCCTTGGCAGGGTCAAAACAATGTTGCAAATGCATGGAATTTATAACTGTTACATGTATTGTCATGATGACTTACTGAAAATAAAAGGCATACCAGGTGACTAAGGTTCACTCATTTAATACTTACTTCCATTGAATTTTAAACTCATTGGGGGAAAAAGTTGGGAAGGCAACTTTTTTCTTGAAAGGATCCTATTAGTAAGTGTTGCGACCGCTCCATAAATGGTTTTCAGTTCATCAGTTTCCCTAAAGAATTCTCCAGTTAAGCTCATTCCGTTATGCAGATGTGTGAAATATCTTCAGGCTAGAAAAAAAAAAATTATTTCCTTTAATCTAAATGCAAATAGCTTAAATTGGTATAACCTAGGCTCTTTTATCTTTGTGCTACTCTTTTCCAATAGCCATGATGTTTTGTTCACCTCTCAGATGGGTGAAGTGTGTGGTTGTAGAATGGTAGTGCTTTTTGTCTGTGGGGCATGAAAACAAGAGTGTATTGGAACCCCACTGTTACAGACCTGAACCTTAAAGCATGATCTGTTAAGGCGTTGTTGTTTGGCGGCATTTAATCCTAGCTGCAGAAAGGCAATTCTTAAGTATTTGGTCTATAATGTGTAGGTAATATTCAGTTGAGTTGAGCAGCTTAGTAGCAGGTTACTTCTAGGTCTAACAAAAAAGAGTTAACAGAATAGTGATTTGAATTTTTTTAAAAAAAAAGACACCAGACTACAGTAATTTTATCCAGAAATCTTATGTCTTTGCATTTCACTTACATTCTCATTGTTTCTTCACTCCTTTCCTGTTTGCATAGGTGAAATGGATCAGCACTTCATCTGACAAGTTGTTTTTCTTCCCTTCCTTCTGAAGGGGAGGAAATTCCCTGAAACTCTTGGACTTTTTTGTTTCAGCGATACCTTGATGAAGCAGATAGAGATAAGGAGCGTTATATGCGGGAGCTGGAGCAGTATCAGAAGACTGAAGCCTACAAAGTCTTTAGCAGGAAAGCACAGGACAGACAAAAAGGCAAATCACACAGACAAGGTATTGAATGGGACAAAAATATATGCCTAGCTAGAACAACAGAAGATTCCCAGCTAGTCGTGTAGCCTGACACTCATTTAAAGCCTTTGATTTAAAGGCTTGTTAAAAAGTGAATGTGTTCTTTCTATGGCATTTGCATCAGCTGTGTGTAAAGTGATTAGATTTATGTAAATTTAACTGTAACTAGATTGTATTGGAGGATGTGCGTTAAAAGCATCGAAGTTAGACACAGCTTCTATGTGGCTTATTAGGAAAGCTGCACAAGTTTTCTGTCTGTAACTGTTGTGTAATTATGGTTGTGTAACTGCTTTAATGTTTTGGTTCTTGCTTTCTCAAATCTTGTGTATTTTGGGGGATTTCTTGTTTGTTTTTTTCTTTTTCAGATGGAGCAAGACAGCCAGCCCATGATCATGAGGTAAACCTCTTCATTCTACCCTTACATCAGTGGGTAGATTTTTCAGATGACGAAAGTTGCTAGTGAAGTCAATAAAAAAAACAGTTTATGCCAGTTGAAGACCCTAATCAGAGGTTTAGAGTGTGAATTCTTTCTCTTCCTATGCAGTTTTTGATCAAAAATTAGAAACTGAGTACTCTTATGCTCACGTTAGTATGATGAAAACTAAATTTAGTAAGTCTTGGGCAGGTACAAGTGATCTAAGATAAAGTGGGAGTGTAGGGTACACTTAAAACATAGATCTCTTTTGTAATGTTAAATAGATCAATGGGTGCAAGTCACTATAATTGAACATTTAAGTATCTGATGTGTTCGAGGTTCAACTTGCCAAATTTTTACTTCAAAGTTTTTCAAAGCAGAGAATTTTAATTATTATTTGGTAAGTAAACATTGAGATAAAACTTACAAATAGCTTGAGACCTAGATAAACCTTCCAAGTTAGCACCTTTAGGTTGCTGTTTTGAGGTACTGATTTTCTGCAGCAACATGAATGCTTGTGGCTTCCTTGAGAAGAAAATGAATAAAGTAACCAAATCATTGGGACATCTCTGGTTTGAACCTCCTCCTGCCCCCCCTGCTTTGCATATGTAAATACTGGAAAAGAGTGGTAGTGTCTGGGATAAGATGCCTATGCTTTAGTTGATGAGACATACCACTAATCTTGTGCATCCTGGCTGACTATGGTATCTCTCTCCTTGAAGTGCTGAAACTTTCTCCAGTTGTATTACCTAGGGCCACACAGCTTCTTTCACGGTTACCAATAAATTGCAAACAAAAAGCAATGAAAAATCTTGTTTATACACTGCCTCTTCACTTGTAAGCAATAGGCCTTTCTGAAAGATCTGTTTTTCTTTGTGAGGTTTTTTGCCTTGGGAAAGCAATCAAGTTGCTTTTTAATGTGTTCATTACAATAGTGACAAGGCTGTGCACTGCTGAGAGGCAACTCCTGGTCTTGTCTACTTCAAGGAAAATAAGTTTCACTTCCAGGAAAATGCTTTGGTAGCATGTTTTTGATATGTCTTTTTATAAACTCTTAAAGGAAGTATTTGCAGTAAGATTAATCTTTAGAAGTACATGGTCCCCAGGATTTCTGATTCTATAGTCACTGAATCTAAGTTTGTCTTTAATTGTACAAAAAGAGGTTACTGAAGGCTTCAAATGCTAGGTTGACTGTCACGTTTACATAACCTTTAAATTATACAGATGGCAAACTACAAATTCAGAGTCTTATCTCTCAGCCTTCTAACTCAAGCTATCATTGCTGAAACCTCACATCATAAATGCAGTTAAAACGAGTCCTCCATACCCTGTGGGGCTTTTAAACTTCATCAGATAGTTATTACATCGTTGAGCTAGCAACATCTTAGGCAGGCATCCTTTTCTGAAAGCCTGCACCTTTGACTACTTAGGATTTTTCACCTTTATATTATAAAATTCCACATGCTTATCACCTGATATGCTTTCACATCTTTTCTGCAAGGGAGTCAAGTAGTATTATCCTGAACAGGCAAGGAACAAGCAGAAAAGATTTAGATTGCTTTTAGAAGTATATACTCAAGTTGTTACTGGAAGCAAGACTAAAGCTTTTTGTTGTCTTGCTGCTTTCTCTTATCCACATTGACTATTATTATTGTGTTTGTGATTAGTAGGTATGATATGATTAAATTATTTCTTGAGAGAATATAAGAACATAAGATCAAAGAAACCTTTCCTTTTCCCCTTGCTCCACTTAGGTGTTCATGATTTAGTTTCTGTGAATTAGTGTTGAACTAATTTTAAATATTGTATATAGACATGACCTCCAGAAAGTATTGCAATGAACAATTGAAATACTAATTATAATAAAAAAATAACAAAAAGATGAGGCTTGGGAAGGTGAGAGGAAACTTTTAGTAGGCAGATATAGCCATGAAAAACATGGAGACACTGTCTCAATGAGCTCATCTGTGGGCATGAAATAGAACATTTTTCTTCCTCGAAATCCTAGTTTCATAAATATGACATAGCAATATACACTAGAACTATTAATTGTCATCAGCAGTGACCAAACCATTGTTAATTGTTCTCCGCTGTTCTGTTACTGCTTCTTTCCTCAAGCTGTTTGATTCAGAGTAAGTCTAGCTTCATTAGTCAGTTACATAACATCTTACTGGCCAGACTTCAAAGATTTATACACACGTCAGGGAGATGAGGCATTGCCTGGTAGTATCTACAACCTTTGAAGACAGGGAAATGGCTGCCATAATATGAGCACACAAGAAGAAAACCATCTACTCTGAGAACAATTTTTTATGAAGTAGTATATTTATTATATCTGTTCCTTACATTGTCTGCACCTGACCATACAAGGAAGGATGAGCTTAAACCTCCCCAAAATCTCAGCTTTCTCTTTACCATACTTCACCATGTCTCTAAGAACTTCAAGTCTGATTTGTTCTGGAACTCCAAAGATCAACCTCGGTTTTAATAACCAGATGAGAATGGAATTATTTGTTGACACCGTGGAAGCATCTCAATCTTATTTAAGGCAAATGATAGAAACAATAATTTTGGTTCTCTTCTGATTTGAGGGGTGACAAAATGGTATGCAACCTGAAAAGACTGGGCCTTTTCAATAGGAGGTAATCAAAACCTTATTATTTTAATCCTGAGTGAACCTCAGAGTGGCTCAAGTACTTCAGAGTTTCAAGAGAATCTTTTACATGCTGGGTAATGTATTCTGTAATGGAACAGCGCTGATAGCTTTCATTCACTCTTGTTTAGTAGAATTTCTTGGTTGCCTTTCAGAAGCCGAACAGTTTCATCTAATTGCTTTAATATTTTTTTGGTTTTACCTGAAGAACCTGTATCCTAGGGCTGCAAATAGAATACCCTCTCCTCTTCACAGTACCCTCTCCTCCACCATCTATTCTCTAGGAGCCGGTGATGATCCGAGCCAGTGATTATCCAAGCCAGTGTTTCTTTGCATGCAGGTAGCAATAGTAAGTGTGAACTAGAACATCTAAGATGGATGTCCTGTAAGTGTTTTAACCAAGCTTCGTAGCTGCCAACATTTCTTAGTGTACATTAATGTTGAGATCCTAGATTTTTGGGGTGAAATTAATTCCTAGCCATCTAGAGTGTGTTCAGACAAAACGAATGACTTGGCAGTGATAGGTTAACAGTTGGACTCAATGATCTTAAGGGTCTTTTCCAACCTTAATGATTCTATGATTCTATGAATGCATTATGCACACTTCTGTACATGACTTCTCATTTCTAAATACACACTCTTGACACTTTTTCCCTATAGTAGCAAGTATCAAAACTTCAGTGAATATCATGTGTGATTACGAACCCCTAGTGACACTCTGCTGTGTCTCACAGAGCTGGGAAGGTTTGTTCCCCTTCTCTCTAGTCGCACCTGTTTCTAGTGCATCTTCAGTGGATTCAGGGCAAGGGAGCTTTGAGTTCTCACTCAGCAAATACAAAGCTTCCCAGCTGTAATTCTACCAGACAATAAAACTCAGCTTATCTTTTACTTCAAAAAAAATCAACTGACAGTCTCCTCAGGTAAAGACAGAGTATCTGAAGTTCCATCTAGTCTTGTCTATCTTGGTTGACTGCCAAATGGCATTCAGCTCATCCCATCTAGCCCCTTTATGTGGCAGACACCAATATGATACTCTGAGCTCAGGTGCCAGAATTCCCTTATCAGCTGTTAAACATTTAGGTTTTCAGCTGGGCACCAAATCATGTTTGACACTACATAATTTTGGAGGATGAGTTTGTGGTACATTATCAGCTGTGGTGTTTGAGAGGTTTGAAAAGCTTTTGTTCTCCACAGACGTTCTCCCATGCTTAACTTTGTTTCTATATTAAGTAACAGGTTGATTGTAGTTGCTGCAGTTTACCAAACCGAATTTGCATTGGCTTTGTCAATAGCAATGCAGGCTTTAAAGCAAGCATTGATTCCTGTTCATTTTGACATGCAGAAATGGTGACTGACGTATATTATGGTAGGTTTTTTTTCCTTGAGTCCCTAAGTTTTTTTAGGTTTTTTGACTAAATTATAGAGCATTTTGTGATTTAAAAGGTTTTTTAAAGAAAGCCTATTATAGTCACAAACCATAAATTGGCATCAAATCTTCTGCACCTGAAATGCTCTCTTAGACTTCAATGGCCTCAAGTTCACATAGTTGAATTCACCAACTTTATCAGAAATTAGGTGACGTGCTCTGAAAGTTGACAGGAGACCCTTGACTCCAGGCTTTATCTTAAGACGACAAACTTCTCTTGTGTCTTAAAGTGAAAAAATTTTGCAGTGTTTGGTTTTGCAGTATGCAGGAGACAACAATCCAGTTCCTTGAAGCCATCACATTAATGCATACCTGCCATAGCCATGATGAAAGACTGCTTTCTAACAGCAAAATATGCCTATACATATTCACCTTTATCCTTCCAAGATACTACATACTCTGTAAGCAGGTTTTCCCCATAGCCTCTTACAAATTGTGTTTATACACTTTCTTTTCAATAGTGGCAGCATCCATCTAAATGTTTCAAAAAAATGTGGCTTGCTTGAAGCACTATGCAGCTCCCATCTCTTCTAGAGCCAAAATGCACATCTCTTCCCGTTTGGAACAGACGTGTGGAATTGATACACTGTAGAAAAGTTTATTTTTCCTTTAGCTGTTCTTCTTCCTGGATATTTTCTTCTTTGCTTTGGTAGTGAAAGACAAAGAACCATGAAACCTACTGTCCATTTTGCTCGCTTTATCTTCTGTTTGTTGATATTCCTATATAGACTATTTCAGAATGTGTCAGTTGGTTGATTGTGGAATTCTTTCTAGTGAAAAATATAAATTAATTCAGGTAGTTTTAAAATGGAATGATTCTGATGTGTAATGTGATTAGGGTGAAAGGGTATATTTTAGTATGTTATATGGCATTTCTTGATAATGGTATTTGGCCTTTATTAAACCTATATCTTAAAAAGCTGAGACCTACCTGTTGGCTGTTCTTGGTAGGAGCTGGAAGTGTCTTCCATCCATCCAGCTCTTTATCTGCCTCAGTTTTGGTCTCCCTTCTCTTTCTGTTTTCTTGATCAAAACAATTTCATGAATTCCCAAAAATGAACAGTATCACTCTTTCTTTTGTAGAAAGAAGCAGATACAAAGGAGAGATCTGTTTTTGATATTCCAATCTTCACAGAAGAGTTCCTGAATCATAGTAAAGGTAAGTTAAAATTTTGAAGGGCGCCCCTCTTTGCTTTTCCAAATTTTTTGCCAGGTGCTGTCCAGCTGAAGAGTCCTTCTGCTCTCCCATCTTAGCTTAAGTAATGACTTGGGTATAGTTGATCAATGTTTCTGATATTACCTTACCTCTGTACGAACACAATGGCTGCAACAGCAGTTTTTCCTGGCTCTGTCTTCCAAAACTATCCTTTTTGGAGAATGTTTCTGATGTTTAAGCTCCAGTTGCTGTTATTCCAGCCATTCCAAGCTGGATCTACTGTTCTATAGGATTAAGAAATACCTAAGACAGAGAATGATGATGATGATTCAGGCTAGTTAGCAGTATTTTTTTTTTTTTTTTTTTTCCCCCCTGGATATGTGGAAGATTCCACTGATACATTTTCTGTTATTCTGGTTTTCGTAGCTGCGTGTCCCAAGAGTTTAGGATTTTTTGCCAGATTTCCTGGAGACTTTCTTGACTGAACAGACTTCAGATTTGGATACTTTTCCTGATGATCAACAGAAGTGTATTTTTGTAACTGGTATCTTGTCTGTAGGCCTCTAGCCACTGCTGCTAAGCTATGTCATACTGAATGCATTTGAAATCAGTTTTGCAGTCTTCATTCCTAATCAGTTCCCCTATTCACTTCCATTCTGATGCTTTGAATGTCTTCTAATTTGTCTATCTATCTAGAAATTAAGTCTATTTAAGTACTACTGTAGGCACTATTGGCACTCCATGATATGATGCTTTTTTATCTATAGACCAAACTACACCATTTGTAATCATCAGTTGAGTACTCTTGAACATTCTGCTTCATTGCCTGCCAATCATAGATATGGTTTTTCATAACTTTTTTGACTATATGGGAATGGGTTGATATTCACAGCACGTGAAGCTGAGCTGCGGCAGCTGCGTAAATCCAACATGGAGTTTGAGGAGAGGAATGCTGCTCTGCAGAAACATGTTGAAAGTATGCGTACTGCAGTGGAGAAGTTGGAGGTGGATGTGATACAAGAGCGGAGCCGCAACACAGTGCTGCAACAGCATCTAGAGACGTTACGCCAAGCACTCACAACCAGCTTTGCTGGAGTCCCGCTACCAGGTAAGACTTTTTGCCCTTATGACTATCTGACATGTTAAATTTAACTACTAATGTTTATATGATGTTGTGAATTTACAACATGTGGCCTGCTGTTGTAGTTCTATGGTCATGGCTGTTTCTGAGCTTTTGTTGTATTAGATAATGAAATCTTGGAATGCATACAGGAGAAGGTTTAGTGTCAGTGCTTTATTTCAACATGGCAGGTTTTTTTTCTTACTACTCTTACTCTTGCTATTAAAGTGAGACACATATTCCGTCCTTGCTCTCCTTCACTTGTTTTGTGAAAATGTTGCTAAATAGAAAAGACAGGACCTGCAAGTTCCTTGATTAAAAGAAAGGCTGCATCTGTATTGTCAGATGCCAGGGAATCCACTTAGATACTATGAATGCCAACCTGAAAGAGTTTATTATAATCAACTATGAGACCCAAATCAAAGAAAAACCATGCTTCATTAGTCCTGATATCCTTGGAACTACTCACTTTGTGGAGATAGGAAGACATCATTTTACAGAATCTGTCACAAGAGGTAGTGCATGGCAAAGTCACCTCCTATAGCAGTTAGCATGTTGGCACAAATTGCCCTTAGCTTAGTCTTAACTTTTTGGAATTGCTGCGGTCATCTAAATATTCTGTGGCTCATTTTGCTATGTTAACTGTAGGTAGCGGGGAAACACCCACGATGGAAACTATTGATTCCTATATGAATAGGCTGCACAGTATTATTATGGCTAACCCACAGGAGAACGAGAACCTCATAGCCACGGTCCGAGATGTCGTAAACAGACTTGAACGCTAGTGACTGGGTAAGTGCTCACTCTTAGGCTGCTTTTGTTTGGCATCTACTCTGTACCTCTGGCACTTGTTCTGATGTTGGTTCTTGTGCTGATCACCATATTGTACAAAGTTTTCTTCCTCAAAGACACAGAAACAGGTTGACTTAATGTAAGTCAAACGGGGTTGAAAATATCCAACAGCATTAAAGGATTCTGAAATTCCCCAAGATCTTTTGTATAGAGACATAAATAGCTGTTTGTCCTATTATTCATTGTATTTGTGTAAGGTGAATAAGAATACTGACAGAATGGTGTAAAAAAAAAAAAAAAAATTATTTACATTTTACTAACAGGGTGACTAATTTAGAAGAAGGTTCCTTTCTTGAGTGAAGTAAATCTGAAAAATTCTGCATTAATTGTAGAATCTGATGGTCACAGAGGAATCTTATTTGTCTCAAGAGGTTACAGGTGAACTCAACTCTGTTATAAACTGAAAATACCCTACAACTACCTGCTCTGTAGCACTTGTAGTCAGGCTCTTCTGGTTATGAAGGTTTACATGTAAATGAAGCACTGATGGGTGGTTCAGGCTGTATGTAGCATTTGCTGAGACTCTAATGATCATGTGGCTTATGCGTAGATTATTACTGAGCTCATGATTCTGTATTTTTGCTTCTGTTTAACAGCCTAGAAAACTGTAATAGGGAACTGAGTAGAAAAACAAATCAACAAAGAAATACCAGTCTTTCTGCATTACTGTGCTTCTTTGCATTTCCCACACCACTTACTCCTTCCCTTCTCCCATGATGCACAGCACTAGACAGCCATTAGGAGTTTGCCTACTTCTATATTAACTATGTACATACCTGCATTCTTTAGGCATTTATTATGTAGAGATCTACTGTACATGTCTTGAATAGTGTTTAGAAATGCAAATAAAGCTGCGTTGTGCCATCTGCAAATATGAAGACACAGGGCTTTTCATCCTTTCTGATTCTGACCTTTTGTGATACTGTGTAGAACAGTTAATTACACGTTCCCCATTATAGTGTGGCTTAAGCTAAAAGATCATTGTCCTTCCAGAGGGTAGCCAGATGGAACAGACTATAGTTCTAAGAGATGACTGAGCTCCCAGCAGAATAAAGAAGTGCCTTTACTGCTGCTATTTATGAAGGGAACAGCTTGTCGATCCAGGTCTGGGATTTTTCAGTAGCTCATCAACCTCCTCATTTTCATATACTGTTTTCAATTAGTGCTCAAGCTCAGAGGGAGAATCGGGGGATGGGGAGGTTTTACAGAATGTATAAGTGGGAAAGTAGTTTCTCATCAATCAGTTATTAGAAGGGTGTGCCAGGCCCTGAAATAGGTGTTTGTCCTTTAAGCAGAAAAATCATATCTCAAAGCTACTAAAATCTAGACTTTTGTTCTCATGTCAGGCGGATTCATAGCTCCTAAATGATGGACAATGTCTGTATTCCTAAAAATGCAAATATCTTTTTCTTGGATAAACTGGATTCAGCTGTAATTGGTTTGGAAAAAATAATTCTTGTTTTAGAATTCTTCCTTCTACTTTATAGTTGAAAAATATGACTCTGTTTCCTTCTTCCCCCTCCCACCAATACCTTCCCTCTTTTCAGCAGCAAAACAGTGTGAGGCAATTAAAAATGTGATTAATAATCACCTAGTTTCATTATATAAAGACATGCATGTAACTGGATATGATGATCAAGTCATTCATAGGGCTATTAATTACACTGACATTCACTTGGCAATGATTATATTTTGTGACAAAATCTTAGAAGGGAGAAGGGTGGACTTTATTGGATGCAAACCTAGAAAAAAGTAGAGCTTCCCTAGAAGAGAGGGAAGCTTTGCATAGAAAGGTTCAGCTGGCATCTGATAAACTGTATCAGCCAGCTGTCATCATCATTGTCCCTTCATTAACATGCATATGAAGTATATTAATTCTGCTAAATCTAATCTCTATCAACCAAATGGTCTGTTCGAGGTTGAGACATGTTACAAATCAATTTCATAGAAAAATGTATTTATTATGATACTCTTGAAAACCACTGTACTTCACAGAACTGAGGTGGTTTTTGGTGGCTTAGTACATTGTATTTAGTGACTATTCGACTATACTAGTGAATGTTTGGGGTTTTCTGTACTGCATGGTAAAGAGAACTTTGTGCAAACAGTATATGGGGGAGAAGTTTTATGTTATTTAACACTTGTTTGGATGGAAACAGGAATTCAGTTACAATTCTGTCTCTATAAGCTTCTTTGCTATTCTTCTTAATATTGTGTTTTCAGATAAATCATCCAAAAAATAATGTCACGGTGCCTATTTAGTCCTGGCAGATTGTAGTCTTCTAACACTTATTTTTCTGTTTCGTCTGCAGGTCTCGTGACCCAGGGATGCTTTACAAAATTTTTTTGGCCAGTGTGGAATAAGAAGCCATGAGGGAAAGACTAGGGGTGGGAGGCAGAACTGCAGGTTTGTCCTGGTCCCTGCCTTTGTGGTTTGTCAGTGAGACAAACAGATCAATGCATTAGAAGGTCTTAAGAAGCCACGGACACCACCCACTAAATGTTTGGAACTGTCCTCTGTGTAAACATTTAAGAGCATGCAACTTCTGTGCAATCTTCAGTTTCTTATTAATTTTGCTGGGTGTGAGGGTGCATACGTTCTGTGGAATGGCTGACTATGGAGATGAAATCTTGCAGTTTGTGAAATGAAGTCAGCCTATGTGTTGTAGTAATAACTTTGATGTGTTATATTGCCTAATGTCTTCTAGTGTCTTTTATTTTGTTTTCATGTTTATCTTGTGGGATTACCTTCCTCCACTTTAGTTTTCTTTTTTTGATCTTGTTATCTGATACTTGCAGTACTGGATAGCAACGCTTGTGTTCTCTGCTATAACAGGCAGTCTTCCTTGGTGCACTGTCTTGTCCTACCCTGCCTGCTGTGTTTATATAAGCTTTTCTTAAGCAGAATCCTGGGGGGTTTTTTTGTGTTAGCCTGCAACTTCTACAATGTGAGTTTGCTCCCTGCTAGAGACGGGCTGTGGTTGATGCTTTGTGACTTGATTCTACTATGACACAGACTTCTTCTCTCCCTCCTCTCTTCAAGCACCTCTCTTGCACATAGCATCCTGCTCTTCTGTGAATGTCTCCTGTTATCTCTTGAAAATGTTTGGTGGAGCATTTTACTACCGCAAAGGTCAGTGGTAATCAAGATAGAAAGTGAAATGTTAGTTCATCTCAGGAGGGAAAATAGGAATCTCCATTTTAGACTATAACCACAAAGCTTGTCCTTCCTCTGATATATTTCTCAGTCTAATTTAATGTTACTGCCTTGTTTTTCAATGATCTCATGGTGAGAGCAGTATTCTATAAAAAGAGAAATGGGCAGGGGGATTGCATTTTTTTTTCTGCCTTCCTGAAATCACAGTGCTGGGAAGCAATATGCCTGGAAGCAGCACATGTATTTTTGCATGATTTATTAGAGCAGGGAAGATTATTAGCAGCTAGGTCCACATAGCAGCCCACAGAATTCTACATTACAGCCTGTAGGTGCTTTCCCCTTTTGTACAGTTAAAGTACAGCCTGTGGAGCCTAGAGCATTCAGCATATTATGTTCCAGTGTGACCTAAATGGCCTTTCACTTACGTCAAGTGGAACTCTGCATGCTAGAGTCTGTAATCTTGCTGAGCTACGCTGCACCTCCTGTCAAAGCTGAAGGCACCTACTGTCTGCACTAACTTATGCAAATCATTTGCTGCCCTTTGGTTCCTGTCAAATTGTTAATTCAGGCTTTGGTTGAGCACTTGTTGGACATCTCTGGGCTTTATGGTAGTGGTTGAAATGCTCTTTCTTCCACATGACAATCTCCTTGCTCCTCCTTAAGAAATCTTTTAAGATTTCCCTGTTATGAATTGGAGATTGCTTTCATTATTGGAGTGCATTGCAGTCAGCATCATTTTAATGTATCTGTAAAGCAAGTATTTGAAGATTAAAAAGCAGCTTCTTCTTTTCCCATGCTGTACACATGGACTTCATGCTTGCCTGAAGCCATCTCCAGGTCAACACCTTGTATGTTAGGTCTCTGCTTACTCATGTGCTTATTGCTGTAGCCAAGCAGCAAGGATTTCCATGTAAATTCAAGTCTTCCTTCAGGGAGGAAACTCCTTTCTCTTGTCTTCAGTCTCATTTTCAAGACTTCACAAAAAGGAACCTCAATTTGCTGCATTGACCTCCATTTTCCTTGGCATGGATGAGACCAAGTGATGTTGGCATGAACTTTTTTAGTGGATTCTGTAACAAATATTGTGCGGGGAAAAAAATCCTACAGGTTAATAATGTCTCCAGAAGAAGCACCGATACCTTCATCTCCTGTGTGTATCTTGTTTTTTGGAATTGGTGATGTTTGACTTTTATTGAAGTGGCCAAAATGCACTGCATAGCCAAAAGTTGATTTACAAAATTCTGAAGTTCAGTCTGTGGCATCTTACCTAATACCTGGAGTTGTATCCCATAAAGACTCCAGAATTTGCTATGTAATATGATAGTAGGATGCAGTTCCAGGCTGACATATACACATACCATAAATAAGGTATGTGTGGCTGCAGGCTGCCCCTGCTTACATAAATTCAGTGCAGCTATCAGCTCGTGGTATACTGCTAATAAATCATTCTGTTGAGTAGCATGCAAGTGTTATGAGATAGGAAATTTAAGGTGATATTATTAGCTGGGGGCTGACAAATCTCTTGCTTTTTACCACAAGGAAGGAGGGGAGGTGGTATATCCATTTTAAAGCATCTGGGGGAACACTTAAGTTCTTGCTCACCAATGATGTGACAGGTGATGTTTTGTCTCATTAAGAAGCTTCTTATTTACATTGATTAACCCTATAAAAATGGATTTTGTCTTTCCAGTGTTTTCTGAGTGTCACTTCAGTTTACGTTTTTCAATGTTGGCTGATTAAAAAAAAAGTGAAAAATGATGTGGGTGTCAAGGAGAAGAGCAGGATAAAATGCTTTTGTCACTTAGAGAAATGTTAAGAGAAATATATGAAAACAGAATCCATTTGCTGGATTAATATGTTTGGAATTGTTGAGATGCCAAGTTTTCTGTACAATGTTTTTGTAATTAAACTTTGGAGTTCCTTTGTTTTTAAGAAGTTGATGTGCTTGTTTGACACTTGCTTCATTAAAATCGTTCAACATTGAATCCATTCTGATTCAATTTTAACTGCATTTTCATGAAAGGACTATTACTAGCATTGCTCTCTTTTCTGAAAGATTTTGGCAACTCCACATTAGCCTTTGAAAAGAAATAATGTGCCCCTTTCCCCTCTCCATCCTAAGTGTATCTCCCTCTGAAAAAGCTAAAGGAAGTAGTTATTATTTATAGTGATTAAAATTTCAGAGATCTTCAGTTATAGCTCATTGTTATTGGGGCCCTTCCTGTCACGTTTCTTTCCCAGCTTGAGTAACTTTAAAAATGTCGTGAGTCTCTCTCCCTCAGCCCTTTTTTTGATATCCTTGTCTTCCTTTGTCCTCCCTAATTTCCCACCATCATATGTATTTTCTCTTCCTATAAGAACCTTCTGTATCATACCTATTGCCCCCCACTTGGTTTTCTTTTCCCCTACTAGATTTTTATCATTTATCTTCCCTTCTGCTTGCTGAGTATGAAGCCAAACTGTAGCTTCGTGAAATTTGTACTTTGGGTGTGGATCCTCTGTGGGGGAGTTTGGATGACTTCTGCCTGCACTGGTGTTCTTTCTGAGGTCACAGTGCTGTAAGCAACCATGTCTTTATATTACTTTTGTGGTCACATCTCATTATTTTGATTGCCAAATTAATGCCTGGTCTTTCTGTATACCAACAGGCTTGATTCAGATGCTATCTGCTATCTGGGACAAACTGCACATTTAGATTTACAATGCTTTGGAGATTTTGTAAAACACCAATTATGAAATAACGATATAAAAAAATAGAAGGAATATAGAGAAATCTCCTGTAGAATAACTGCCATGTGACACTGGCAAGTCCAGAGCTGGAGAAGATAATAGCAAACAAGGTGCACACCCGGAGGAAAAAAATAAGAGCAAAGCAGCAATAAGTTCATTATAAGATAAATACCTAGTTCCTTTCTAACCTATGGTGCTGTACATGGCATCAGGAGCAGATGGTGGTCAATCATGCTCAATTTAAGACAGTGTAGTGTAATATTTCTGCTGTTTTTTTCTGTTTGTTACCCCCTGTTTACTCTGCTGCTGGTCAATTGGACCGATGATTAGTAATCATTTAAGGGAAGTTAAGGGAATTTGAGGACTTTAGGTTCTTCTAAGAGGAAGAGATCACTTCTTTCCTCAGGGAGGTTCCTGTTGATGATGTATTTGGAATCTGAAATCAGGTCTTTTTTTAATCTTTTTCTTCAGTTCAGGTGTATCCTTCAGAGTCAGGAGTACACTCAGGCCTATCTTCTGCTTCTGCCATAGATTTTTTTTTTTTCTGCTTGTGAACCATAAATAGTTTTGCTACTTCTTTCTTTCTCATTGCTTATAGTATTGAGGGTTTTTTAAACTTTAGCTTTTTTGAATATATTTATGATTTGCCATCCTAATTGCGAAATCTCTGGATTTTATATGTATCGTACCATTTTGGCATGTGGTAAACTATCCACATCCATTATGTAATGCAAGGAATAACATTTATATAAACTGATTTATGGGTTATATTAATAAACCTGTCATTCTTATGCTGTGGGTTTTTGTTTTTTATCATTTAATGTGTAGACATTAATGATTTATGTATCTGAAGATATAAAAATAGGAGTTTGTGAAAGTTTGAAGCTTAAGTCTGTGTTATTACTGGCATATGGAGACCTGTGCAATGCAAGTTTTTGAATATTTGTACCAAAGTAATGACAAGCAAATGCAGCTAGGGTATTTCTAAGCACAATTTTGGAGGGCAGCAAGAGGAAAAGGTGGCTGTACAAATGCTAGACATGACAATGCATGGCTTCCTACTCCAAGGTTTTCCAGCTTAGAGGAACACCTTAGAGAAGAGAGGTGTGATGCTGATGGCAGATATCACTGAACTCTGGCTAGCGTGCGATCTATTTCAAAGTTATGTTGGGAGAAGATGGGATGAATGAGCTACTGTTCTCTCATTTTCCATCTGTGCCTTCGGTTTCACCTCAGTATGAGGACAAATGCAACACAGGTTTATTGTGTTTGTGTCTATTTGTAGCCACAACACAGTGTTCAGACAGCTTTGTAGCTTTGAAAATCAATGTTTATTTTAAACTATCCAGATTTTATTTGCATGTGTATCCTAATAAGGGAAACTTAGTACTGAAATGCCATCAGTTCTGTTAGTTACTTCATGAAGTGCTGAAGTAATATTTGAAAAGATCTGCATAGAAATGGAGAAGTAGAGAAACAATGTAGGAGAAGGGACTGCTTGTTCAGTTGAGTGGAGAATTGGGTCATGTGAAAATAGTTAAACTAGGGGTTTAGGTCCTGATCCTGAAGTGCTTAAGCATGAGGTCAACTTACTACTTGTGAATCGTTCCACTGAGATGACTAGACTTACACTCATAAAAATTGACTCCCCAAATTACTTGCCACATCAGTGCTATAGATCAGAAATAGAAAGAAAAAATAATGAAGCACATCTTAAAACAAAAATCCTGAGGAAGCATGTATACTTCAAAAAATATCAGGAAATATTTATTTAATGAGAATACATTTAAGAAAGTACTGAAGTGTAGTAAGAAAGTGTACCTGGTTAAGCCATTAATGGGATTTGAAGCCATTGCATGTTGCTAACCTGGTATTTTGTTCTACTTAGACTGCTCCTTTTCCTTCATCTTCTTCATGCTGTGTCTTTATATCCAGATTTGTGTCATCAGAAATTAAGCCCCCATCCTCCTTTACAAGTCTGTTTAAATAATTCACTGATATCAGAAGCTGTTCTATGTAGCAAAACTTCTGCCCTAGCTTACAGATTTTAGGAGAAGAGAACATGCTCTCTTTTTAACATGATAAATAGTACAGTGGGATTCTGAAGGGGCCTGCTGGGGGCTCCAGCAGTTCATAATAGTAACATAGGACAAATTTATTTTGCAATACTAAAAGGAAAGTTGTTTTACATTAGAGATTGTGGAAATACAGGGTTCTCCAAGAAAGTGTAGGTATAAGTACATTTTGCTAATTTGTTAGGCAGGTTGCTTGTGGCATGTGGAAAGGAAAGTTTTGATTAAAGAGTTGAGAAGCTGTCTGGTTTCAGTAAACAGAAGACCTTGATTCTGCTGCTGGTAACTGGAAAAGATTCCAGCTGATCACAAGCACTGTTTAT
Organism: Platalea leucorodia; assembly: GCF_965183815.1. Classification (NCBI taxonomy): domain Eukaryota; kingdom Metazoa; phylum Chordata; class Aves; order Pelecaniformes; family Threskiornithidae; genus Platalea; species Platalea leucorodia. Next base: position 30,765,602 of record NC_138831.1, on the reverse strand, counting down.
AGAATGTAAGCTTTAGGAAAAGTAAGTAAAGGGAATTATGAAGAACATAAGCAGGATGCTCTTCCAGACTTACTTACATGCATATGTTTAATTTAAATATTGCAAGTATAAATATTTAAGCAATTTGTTAGAATTCATTCCTTATCTGCTCACGCCTGGCAACAGGGTTCTGGTGCCGAGTTACCCTGGCCCCATAGCTGGCCCTGTGCTTATGCTGCTACAGTGTGGTTGAAAAATTTGGTCTTGTTGATACTAAATCATAGTGGTGTATATATTATTAAATTGATGCAAGTTATTCTAAGATATGAGAGGATTCTAAGGTCCTCTGCTTTTTCTTTTCCTGTTGATGAAATGGTTCATCTCCTGAAGTTGTTAAATACAACTGTTTACAGGTTTGTAGCTGTGGTCACTCATGCTCTAGAGGTTGAAAGGCATTCTCACTTTTCCCTGGAAAGTATGCCTGTGCACTGAAGTCCATCTGATCTTTTTGTTTATAAATTTGGGTTCTAAATACTTACATATAAAGAGTTCTGCCTGTCAAAATCCTTGGCTGCTAAATATCCATCTGGCTTCCTTGAATTGAGTAGGAGAAGGATAGTCACATCAACCGAACACCTGGCTGTCTGGGAATCAGAGGTCTAGTTTTCAATCTGGAGTAATAGTATCATGGGATTTCTCTTTCTGTCTCGTATCGGCAGTTTTAGTTTTATTAAATCTGTTCCAGTGTTAGTCAAAAGAGAATTCCCTCATGTAATTTTATTTGAAATAATATTGATTAAGCCCGGGACACTCGCAGAGAAATCCCAAGCTGAAATTTTAGGCCTGTAAACATACTGTTTCAACCCCTCACCCTTCAAAATGGATGTTAACAACTGTATTAGTATTTTGATTCTTCTCAGAGGAAGTTTCTTTTCCTCTATGACACTTTGAATTCCTCCCCAAGTTGTTTTTGTTTCTTTAATATTGGAGGAAGAGAAGTAAACTGTTTGGACTAGGGGAAGAGATGCAGGAAGTTTATCAGAAGTGCAAGCTAGCAGGATGGCTGAGTCCAGGAGAGTGAAAAGCTCTGGAAAATTAATCTAACGCCTTTCCCGGAAAGGACTGTGGCTTTTTTAGCATGAATGTTGTATATGCTTTGAAACAGCAGTACACATGCTGTTTTCCCTGTGTGTAAGTATGGATTATGGAGGGTGTTGACATTGTGTCCTCAAAAGATTTCAGTTCTCTGAAAACACTTCTACAGAAGTAGAGCATCTGCTCCTTTAGAAGAAATGTAGCTGTATACCGGCATGTGGCTTTCAAGTATATGCTATGAACTTGATATGCCGGAGGGAAGGGTGTAATTTTTCTCCTGCTTATTAGCATTAATAATGGGTGGTCCTGGCATATGTAAATGCACAGAGTCAAATTCTGTTTACAACCCATTTTTTTCTGAAAGAGGTGAGTAAGTAATCTTCTACCCTCACCCCATTAAAAATCTGTTAAGGGACTTTGTAGGATAAGGACAGCAGGAATAAGAGGATACAGGAATAGAATTTGCATTTATTCTTAATGTTAAGGTTCACCTACTGCCAGTGCAGAAATGGTTGAGTTTTTAGCCTCAGTAAGTTTGGATTCAGACCTGCAAATTCCATACATTCTTGAAGTGCTTTTGAGCAGAAAAAGTAGCAAATGTGAAAATGGAATTCCAGCTGCACCCTAGTTTCAGGACTTCACAGTTATGTGGTAAATGTACATTTCCAGATGTCTGAAATACCTACCCACATGAGGAAAAGAACCCATTTTCTACTGGGGGAAGCAGTGCCCTCTAATGATAAATCTTGGTATCTCAAAATGAGAGTGAAAAAGCCTGTTAGTGGGAGCGAGAGCCAGAGAGCTTCTGCATGTGGAAACTTAAGTCAATTCCCTTTTTGTTCTAGGCAGATGGTAGTTTCTTGGGTTTTGCGGGAGGGGGGTGTGTTAATTATTTTATTTCTTTGTTTCATGCAGATACATTATCCTTTTCCTACTATGCTTTGAGGGCTGGTGAGGGTGGAAGTGGTACAGCAAGCATTCTTGTGTTACAAGGAAATGCTGGTAGGGCAAATAAAACATGAACTCAGTTTATGTGTCTTTGAAGTTGTTGTTCTGACAGCAAGGAATGGCTGTGATAAAGGTTTCTAATTGGCTAAAGCTGATTCTGAGTGTTGACTGATCTGTAAAATCAGCACAGCTGACTTCTTCTCTAGCTTCCTAACTAGCAGGAGCTGTGAATACATAAATCCATGTAATGGAAGCTTTGCAACTGTTGGTATTTACATAGTAATGTGTCTTTGCAGAGCTGGTTTTCATTGTGGGAGCCTGCAACAGCTTCACACTTAAACAGCACTGCCAGCTCTCTGGAGCTAGAGCGTATACAGCATTGTGGTAGCTGCTTCAATATGATCTTACTCCAGCCAAGAGCATCCTTGCCCCACTGTGAGCTTCAATAACTTGTCAAAATAGAAAACTACCCAGCTTTTTTTTGTTGCTGAAAGCTTCCTGTGTTTTGTGAATTGGCTGAGCTCACGTATAGATCTGGCAAGCACTAGGGTTTGCACAAAGTAAGCAGAGGATCAGAGAGGAGAGAAGGGAGAAGCAGGAATTCCTTTCTGGAGGTATCTTGCTTGCATTTTGGCTCACTGTTTCATGAGACTGTACACTGAAATGATGTGGGAGTACAGACTATAGAGAACCATCCCCTTTTCAGCATCTGAAGTTGTCAGTAAATACATTACAATCTAAATCTAACTCCTGACTTCATGCTGTTGCCTTTATCTGTATGTTTTCCTGTCCTGCCTTTCTTTCCCTCTTGTGCCCTCTTCCTTTGTGCTAAGCTGTTTCAGCTTAAAACCAGCTAAAATCGACTAAGTGCCTCTGCCAACAATTTTCCTATAGAGAAAGTTTTTTCTCAATGAATGTCACTGGAGGAGTAGTGAATTTGGAAGGGGCCCACAACTACTGCAGTTCAAGCGTTTAGGAAAGGCAAAACTATGGAAATAAGTGTTTTAAATTATCTTGTCTTCTGTGAAATGGGGGCAACAAATCAACCCAGCAATGGTGCCATTCTCTCTGGTACCAGTTTCTAAGCCAGATACTGACAAAACAAACTAAAATCAGCTTAATCAGAGGAGGGGGCACAAGGAGTAAGATGATGTTACTGATGAAAGAAGATACACAAAATAACAAATTCCTAGCTTTCTCCATTGGGGTATGCATTCAATTGTAGAAAGAATGTTTATCGAAGAATATGTTGTGCTGTTTAAGCATGGTTCAAAGAACGTATCCTTTCTTACCTTGTAGAAATTCCTCCTAATGGAATTCACTCCCAAGCATCTCAGCATCTCAGGTTTTTTCTCTTCCCCCTTTTTTTTTTTTTTTTTTAAAGACCATAAGTTAGTAGAACTGATATATATTACCCATGGGCCAGCTTGTACAGGGGTAGCTTAATCTGGGTACGTCCTTACCTTGAATTGAAAGTCTGTTGTATTTAATGGGGTGTTAACTCAGTTTATTCTCTGGGATTTGTGCAGTAATTTTATTGCCTGCAAAAGGAACAATTTGAAGCCAGATGAACTGTAGGTGTACTCTGTAACATACCTGCTGAGCTTGGCAATGACGCCTGGACATGCTTGCATTATTCTGGTGTTTACATTTTCTCATCACATCTTTTGCATCTCTTTTTCTGGTAGTCCTGCTTTGAGTTTGAGGGTTAACTCCCTTCTTTCAGGAAATAGATCGATATGTACTGTATCTGGACTGTTTCCAAATCTAGTACCCCATCTTGGACTAATGCAGCCCTTTGGTTTCTGCAGGTTTTCATGGGCATAACCACAGGCAGGATTTGGTCTCTACATCTTCCTCAATATATCCCAATGCTGACTTAATCTTTGTCCTTCCTCACCTTCAGTCCTGGCCTCCCCTATGACTCTTCACTGCTGGAGTTTGCTCTTTGGCTTGCATGGAGTCATTCATTTGGTGATTTTTCCATCTCTCTGAACCCTTTTGACATTGTATAAACTTCCTTTTCTCATATAAGTGACCGCAGAAGGAATTCCAAGATCCTCCTTAGGAAGTGACTGTTATACAGATGCAATTTTGCTTTGGTACCAACCAGCAATACTGGGTGTCACATGGTGTTTCATGGACAATCGCTTTCTAGGCATTCAATTTTTAGTTAAGCTATGCTGTAGACCACCATCTACCAAGGCGTATCACACTCTGGTTTTGTTTTTCCTATCTTGTTTTGTCCTGATTCAGTCCCATACAACAAGAAAAGATGTGTCAAATGTTCTTGGCAGTGCAGACAAGCATAACAATAATGGTGGATTCTGAAGTCGGTTTTTACTAATAAGGCTCTTTGGTAGTTGAGTTCAATGGTATTGTAGCAGAACCTACAGTAAATTACAGCCCAAGACAATGATAATGTTAAAGAAATGGGTTCCTCTAATGCTGAAGCACCAGCAGAACAAAGACAGAGGGGAAATGAAAGACAAAGAACAAAAATAAACTTAAAGTTGACTGATTGTGCAGTGTGACAGACTTTAATAAAGACTTTGCTCAGATGCAGCTGTTCTGTGAGGGAGAATGGCATAGATCAGCATCCATGCCTTAGGACACAAAGCTGAATTGTTCAGTCCTCTTATATAGGTGGTCTTACAACTTCCTTGTGATAAGAGCACAGACAACAGTTTCATGAACATTAAAAACCATTTGGATATTGCTAAATTACTAGGCAGTATGTGTTTAATGTGAATGAGACACACAATGTCACTTCCATTGAACAAGCCTGAATACATTATGTGGTATTTATACATATGAGGACAGACAACACCAACTACATCAGAAACTCTTCGGGAGCACACCTGTGCCCTGAACTAATATGAAGTATCAGGTTTGCTTGTCTCAGTTCAGTCTTGTGGTTTTGACATTGTTGATCTAGTAGTAGATACTTCACAACTAGATCAACTGCTTTGTAAAGCCAGAGCTTCAGAGGAAAGTTTTGGCCCCCTTGAAATTAATGAAAATTTAGTCGCTGAATTTGCTAGAGCCAGGATTTCATCTGCAGTCTTCAGCAATTATGTATGTGGTTATGGATTATCAATCTGTAGGGAAGCTGAAACTGGCTCTGCAGCTTTTCCTAGACTCATCCAGTATCTCCAATCCTGCAATACAGCTTCACAGAGGAATCTGCATGGGGTTTCTCCTAAGAAAAATCAAAGAGGAACTCCTGCAATGCAATACAAGACTGAAAAAGCATACATTTATTCAGCTAAAATAGCAATGCTCTTTCACATATAATGGGGTCACTGTTTCTCTGCTGAGTTTCTCATATCATTGATACTTACCAGCTGGGTTCCAATTTGATGATAAAATATCAGCACTTTAAAATCCTTGCAATGAGAGAGTTTCAAATCACAAAAATGTCAGTCCTGACACTTAAAGAAACACTTCCGTTACTTCCCATCACTGCTGCTACTTTTTTTAATGATAGGAAATTTCAATTCAGCTCTGAAGTTCTCTAGTAGTAAATTCCCCAAATCCAGTATTTCACTATCCGGGGCCAATGCTTTTTCACATCACAGGAGATCTGTTGAGAGGAAGGTGTCCTCAGGGTGAGATGGGAGGACTGAGCCTGGATCCAGATAGCCTAGGTTCCATTTCCAGGCTCTGGCAGACTTTCTGTGTGTGACACATACTATTGCTGTCTCATAGTCTGGTCAACCTACTAGTGAAAGATACTTGGATACTTCAAGTGATGAGGATGATAAAAACTGATGTAGACAGAGTTCTTGGGCATGTAATTTGTTTTTCTCTGCTTCGGTTCTTCGTTGTTCAAATGAAAGAAGTAAACATCATCCATTTAGACTGACAGCTGCCTGAAAAAGGGACTGTGTCTTAGACTATGTGTCAGCAGTGTCCAGGAAATACCACTGTGATCTGAATAGGAATCTATAAGGATTATTCTGTTAAATCATCTACCTCCAATTATAGTTTTGGATATGTTTAAGAGGATTAGGGTTTGGAAGTAGTAAGTTCTTGTTGGCTTTTTTATTATTATTTAAGGTAGACTTGCGATGATATCTTTTTTCTGTTTGAGATGTACTGCCTAACATAGTACAAATATTGCGGTTGAATCTTATTTTCATTATTCTTTCTCAAGCTCTGGCCTTTAAGAACGCAAGCAGAAATGATATCTACACAAAGATGTGGCAAAGGTCTTGTGTAGTCTTCTGAAAACAGTCCTGTTTTGTTTGCATGGCATAGTAGTCAGAAAATGCATCAGGAAGGTATAGTGGATAAAAGAGAATGAATGACATGACTGAGTGTGGGAGCCAGAAATAACCTTTTGACTGGGCTTGTTCACCTAGCCAGAAATTATCAATATAATGAAAGTGTGATTTTTAACCACTTTTAAGCATAAAGCTGTAGTCTGCCTGGACATATATTTATGTCAAAATACTTAATTTTGGTGTGGATGCATTAACAACATGAAATGATCCAATATTAAAATCAGTATCCATACAGTCTTACATAATTTAACTGTATCACTTTAGAAAGTGATTTTTAGCATACTAATGAGCCCCATCTGGGTTTATTGTCTACAGAGACTGCATAGTAAATAATACCATTACAGAAAAGTTGTTTCTCAAGATCCTAAATTCTCCACTCTCCATGATCTATATCTTCGTTTAACTGGACTACTTAATCTCTTCTGAATTTCAGTCCTGCTCCTCACTCAGGTCAGGGTGAAGTGTGTTTCCACTGCTTTTTTTAAGATTTAGAACAAATGACGGGCTGCTAGAAGGGGTTTAACTGGGGAGGCATGAATAGTGAGTGTTGTTTCAGCTAGGGAAGGAGTGGTGCTGCCAGGAAACTTGCATTGTGATTAGGAGCTGGTCAGCGTGCTGGGAGAATGGAGCTATGTCCAGAAGAAAACAAGTCAGTCAAAATGACCTTTTTCCACCTTTCCTCTTCTACACAAGGGGGAAGTCACAGATGAGAAATCTTGTTTTAGTAATGTGGTGTGAAGTTGGGAGAAGAGAACAGGATAAAACAGATCAGATTTAGGCTTCACTGGCAGATCTAGAGCTGGCTCAGTTGCTGCCCATGAGGGGAAGGTTCCTGTCAGCTCCACATCTCCCAAGAGACATTGTTTGCTGAGCTTCTGTGATGAGAAGGTTCAGAGCTAGTGCCAGTCTGGATGGTTCATTAGTTTAAATGCCTAGTTTTGGGAGGTATGTTCTCAAGCAAAAGCTTCTAAATATAAAATAGTCTAGTGAAGTTATCTTATGAATATTCACTTGTTGAATTTACATTTTGTTTTTCATCTCTGAGCTTCTAGAACAGAGCCTTACGCAGAGGACAGCCCTCCCATCTGTCTGAGTAAACTCTGACGGAAAGATTTTGTGAAAACAGTACGTTGTTTAATGCATCCATACTCTCTAGTTAATGTCGTTCAGAACGCTTTGAAGACCCAGCCATTGTGACTTGCAAGCTCTAATAATCCAGGACTTGAGCAGAATTTTGATCTCCTGCGGACCCTTGAATGTATTGACTGAAGTGGTGGAGGTGCAGGTGGAACTGATAATACAATCTTGCCTTGAGACTAAGGTTATTTGGGTTGCTGTTCTTGATGAACTTCAGAGAGCGCAAACGCATCTGACACATGCTTGTTTGGCATCTGGAGTGGTTGCTTTGGAGCTACAGGGAGGACTATCTGTTAGGATGGAGGGTTAGAGCTTGCAGAGATACCTGCCTTCTCTATTGAGATGTGCTCACCATGGTTCATGACCTCTTCTGAGAGCATTAGCTATTGCTGTCAGTCCTGTGCTTTCACATACTCTGCAATCATTTGAAAAAGAATGAAACACATAAATAAGGGTATGCATTCTTCACAACCCCCTCACAATACTCTTGGATGCTTGATTGCTTCTAGGCAGAGGGTTTTGTTATACTGTTCTCATTTACTTTCTTTTTTCAGCTATGTATCAAGTTATTTCCTAATCTGGCTTCATATGGTGGCTAATGGAACAGAATTGATGCAATTGCTCCAAAAAAAGGCTTTTAGCCAGTAGATTCTAATTAAAGCAACCCTTTTTTTTTAGGAGAAAAAAAAATAATCCTTCAAAGAGCCCACTTTCTTTGTATCAGATGAATATATGTGCAATAATTTGCCAGCCTGATGGAGACAGAAGTTGAAATATGCTTGGAGCAGTTATATTCAACCATATGTAAGTGCTGGTACTACCTGGAGCTTATTTCTCCCACAAGGTGATATTTCTACCGTGTAATCTTGCTGGTTCCTGCTGTAGGCAGTATTAGGGAGAATGTGTCAGAAAATTTGTCAAAATGGCTTTCTGTCAGAAGATTCCATTTTAGTTATGCCCATGGGAAAAAATGCATAGTTTTAGTTGAAAATTCATAGTTCTCAGGTTTGACCAGCTTGAGTTTTAGGGGCAAGTCCATATGCCCAATTGCAGAAGCACTTGCGTTTACAAATCCTACCCTCAGGTTCTCCAGGGAGATGGTTTCTTTGATCTTGCCTAGCAATCTTCAATGAGCTTAGCTGCTTAAGCAGAGATGGAGGAGAGGAGCTTTTCCTAGTAGAGCTCTGCTTCTAGGGAAAAAACCCACCACACCTGTAAAAATTATTATTAAAACTAACCAATTGAATTTCACGTGTGTGGTAGGTTCTCAGTGACCAAAGCCAGGTGCAGCAATGAAGACAGTGGGGAAGGGTCCAGGCTGTAGTTAAGGAGCTGTACTGCCATGATGTGACATGGACTGCTCATCGTACTGGCTGGGTCTAATCTGGTGGTGGTGGTGGGGGGGAATTACCTTATCTCTAAACCTCATCTCCCTTCCAAATCCACCTGTAATGTTAGACTGAGAAATCAGTGCTTAGGAGAACAGAGTCATCACAAATGCAGATTCCACTCCAAGTGCCAGGAGCATTTTTTTTTTAACTTTCCTTCTGTGTATTAGTGAATCTACTTAACAAACCTTACCAAGGTAACTCATTGCCTCACCCACAGCCATCCCCAGGAGGAGAGGGTGATGGAATGAATGAATTGCAGCTAATACTAGCCTCAAGACTTGGTGAAAAGACATGGTGGATAAGTGTGCAGGAGGCTCAGTACATGAGAATCTCTGATTTTCTTCCCTCTATAACTGTCCCTGTGCTTCAGAACAGCTCTTCATAATTCCTTTCCCTTACTGTCCTGAAGACCAAACAGCCTCTTACTCCCCATTTGGAGTGTTTAGGCTCTCTGTTCACAGGGAACCATTCGCTATCACTCCCTACAGAGCCCAATAAGTTATATCCTTGAAAATCCTTCCTGTCCAACATTCCCTGGTTTAAAAAAAAAAAAATAAAAAAAGATCCTTTGTCTCTCCCTTTCCTCCTGGTCCCTTGCACCTGAGCTGGCTGTATCTGTGAAGCTCCAAAGCCTGTAAGTGATGCTGTTTGCCTCTGAGACAGAGAGGCTTTTAAATCTGAGTGTAAAATGAGACTCCTACAGCAGTAAACAGAGTGATCATATACCTCCTTTGAAGTTACCATTTAAATAACCTTCAGGGCTTTTCTAATGTGGGAAGCGAGCAAGAGGAAATAATTCCCTCCTTCTCCCCCCTGCTGCTCCCCTCTCCAAAGCAGGGAAAATGGAAATGAATTTCCTGGCAGAGGAGGGACGCTGGTTTTCAGGGTATTGCAGAAGAGATGAACGGCTCTCACTTGCAGCTTAGTTAATGAGTCAGCACATATTCATTCATGGACACAATTTATTAACCCATAAATACTGCAGATGATGGTGTTATCACTGTGATAAAGTAATTTTAATTTGCTGTATAATTTATAAGGTAGCTGCTGCATCAGAGGGAAGCCTGTGTCTGCTCGTGTGTCCAGGTCCTGGCTTGGTGCTAGGGAGAGAAGAGGGGATCAGAAAAAGGAAACAAAGGAAACAATAAGGAGTCCTAGTAGGACTATGGGAGCTGACCTGGTTCCAGACCATTTTTTGCTGCTTCCCCACCCCTGCGAGTTGTTCCTGGTGCTGCTAATTCATGAAAAGGTGGATGTGTGTTTTCAGGCCTCCAGCTGTACATCTGACTTGATGCTTGGATTTTTCCTGAAGGCAGACAGACACGTAGCAAGAGCACAAGGGAGTGTGCATGACATCTGACAGCACTGGAGGGGTGTTTGGTGATGTGCTGGAAAAGAGGTCATCCTGCGCTGAATGGGATACTGTTAACGTTGGATGGCAGCATTATATGCTCTTGAGATTATGGTAGGGTCTTCTCTGTGGGCCAATGGCATATGGCTACCAAATATGAGCATAGTGTAGCCTTCTGAGACCTTTGCAGTTAGTGTGTGCTGCAATGATATAATGGGACAGCTTTCCAGTGAGACAGCAGGTTTACCCACTACTGGAAGGATTGGGAACTGAGGAACCTGGAGAAGTAACACTATTACTTACCTGGATATTACTTGTTTGCCAGGTAGTTTAACTAGTCAATACCTAAATGTGTTCACTCCTTTGTTAAGTGATTTATTAAATAGTAAGATTTATTCAAATAATTAAATAGACTCCATTAGTGTAGCGTATTAACTGGAGAATGCCCCAAAGACATCTTAGTGTAAGTCTGAAGCTTACCAAGCTGCCTGAGGTCAGTTTCTTCTGGGATCAAAGGTGCAGCGCTCACGGATTCCTGTGTTTTCAAACTGCTCTTAATCAAGTGTTTGGGGCTTATCTTTCATAAGGAGAAATATGTGCTTGCCTGAACATGTTACTAGCTAGTCCTTGGCCTGACTGAAAATGTGGAGTTTCCAAGGCCTCCAGCATTAACTATACCTGCACTAACCGTAATTTGCTCCTTAATCTAGGAGTATGAGTATCTGTCTCTGTGTCTGTGTTTATGTTAAGTTGCTGAACAATTTGATTAGGTGCTTTGAATAAACTCTGTAATTATGCCATAGATATTCCTGATGCATACATTAATTTTCATTATTTAAGTTATCACCGCCCATTGTTGTAGTGCAGTAACGCTTAGAGGCTGCTATTAGAATTGGAGCTCCGTTGTGCTAGATATTGTACAGACATACAGTAAGCTGCAATCTCTGTCCTGGAGAGGTTACAGCTTTACTGTACTGTTGTACAACAGCCCATTATAGCACCCTTATAGACATCAGCACCCAAAATAGTTCCAGGGGTTCTGTGGTGGAAATGGCCTAGCAGACCTTTTAACCCGTGAAGGCAGCGGTGTTCCTGAATTCACCTTTGTCCATATTCTTCCAGTATTATCAGTGCGGAGGCTTGTTAGACAGAATTTTAGGAAATGCTAGTTTCAAGTGTGCTTGGAACTGGCCACTTCTGCTTTCTCAGTGAGTTCTCCTGAGGGTGGAAGATTAGAGCCAGGCCATCCTCTTTCATATCCGCAGCATGGGTTTCTCTTTTGTCAAATGCATTTTATTGCGAGCTGAATTCTTTCCCGGCTTTTTTGTACTTCACCAGATTCCCTTGACCTTGCGCCAATCAATGATGAATTGTGCAGGTCCCCATCGAAAACACTGCAGAAGCCAGAGGAATGCCAGCCTTACTGTGTAGTACATTAAGTCAAAATATTTTAAGCTTAAGACTGATGGGTATGATTCTTCTATTTCAATCTGCTCCTTCAGATTAAAAAGCTGCTAAAAGCTTCAGCTTGTCTTGATGCATCTGCTGCTTCATGACCAATGAATGGCATGTCCAGGACTGGAGGCTGTGGGTAGGAGGATGATATTTTGTGGTAAATGTATCTGATGGTGTTGTACACTCAGAAAGTTTTTTAAAAGCCTTCTACAGCGAATGATCAATCTGTTAGAGAGATTGCTGAAATAGCATCTAACACTTCTTTGACTTTGAGAAGCAAGTCTAAAAAGACCATAGACCTCTAACATAACAAAGTGACATAAAAAGTCACTTTTTGCTTATGCCTCTTTCTTGCCTTCCCCTCTGCTGTGCTGTTACTGTGTTAGATTGGCTATAATTGCAGAATATAATTCTGTAGTATGTTATGTATCAGATCTCTTATTAATTCTGTAACACTTTGTACAGTTTTGTGGCTATATGATTAAATCTCCAAAGCATTTATATGAAAAACTATAAAATAACAGATTATTGTTATTTTTCACTTGCCCTGCATTCAGTTTTCAGTGTCAAGAGTTCAATGAGCCAGATTCTGTGGTGATGGGAATCAATGGTGGTAGAGTTGATTGATTTGAATTTAATGGTATGAGAATACGAGGATTTCCTGAGTAAACTGGAAGGCTGGAAACATGCTCAAAGACATAACTGGTAGAGCCAGTCTGTAAAACCTTTGAAATGGTGAAAAGGCATAAATATCAGGCTTCTTCCTGTCAGACTGCTGTGATCTGTCACAGCACCAGTGGTAGAAGGAGGAGAGATGCGGAGGCTACAAAAGGCAGCTCATATTTCTTGAAATGGCTGGTGGGATTTAGAACTGGTTTTAGCTCACATGAAACTTTGGGACTGAGGCCAAGCACTATTTCCGGAATTTGAGGTTGACCCATGGCTAGGATTAAGGGCTTGAATTTGATTTAGGTTAAATCTGAGGCTGAACTTAGTTGACATCTATTGCTTGGGATTCTAGGAAATCAAAGGAAGCTTCATTGACTGATGTGAAATTCAGTTTTCAAATACTGGTGAGAAATCAAATACACTTGAGCCATGTTCCAACAACAAAACGAGACCCCAAACAGGTGATGCTTAGGTCTGACCTCACCCTCATTTCTCCTGTGTTTTGGAACCGGGGGCGGGGGGCAGAGAAGAGAAAAAGATGTCTGGTAAATAGAAATTCAATTGGTTTAATATACAGACTCTTTTGCTACAGTCTAACTGGAGCCTCTTATTAAGAATCCGGTGGCACTTCTAAACAGGGAGAGCTGCTCCCTCGGTGGGGGCAATCTCCAATCATACACCAACATTGCTTCTGACATATTTATGACTCCAATAAAATCTCCCATCTGGTATATTTTAAAATAAAATTGAAAATTTATCACTTTCCTTTAGTTGGTTTGTCGTTCTCCCTGAGAGAAGATAGCCAGGCTGAGATTATTGCATCGGCAGCCTGTCAGCTGAGGTTAGGCTGAGGTGTGATTTAAATTTCAATACTTTCCACATTACAGCTGTCTGGGGTGGGGAAATTACAAGGAGAGAAGCAGAGAGTCTGTTATTTTTATTCATTAGTCTCTCCTGATTTGTTTTGTTTTTCTTTTGGTTAGCTCTACTCACCACATAGGGCACTTCGGGGCGAAAAAAATATTCCCAGTTTTTCTGGATTTCCACAACCTTTGCTTGGTCAGAGATACTGGGAGGGAATGAAGGAGAACCTGAGTGTGTCTCCCCCTTTGCTTTACCAGGAGGCTGGGCTGTGACAGCAGGAAGAGATCCTTCTCTGTATGAGGTACCATGCAAGTTTACAGCGTTTATAGAGCCTGTCTTAAAGAAACTAATTTTTGGCAGAGCAGAGCTAAGGGAGCAGTGTTGATTCTGATTCTGATTTCCCTGACAAAGGACCAAAGGAGAGATGTGGGTGGCATTTCGTATCACTTAACTTGGACAGTTGTATCTAAGCAAATCTAGATTTTATCACAACAGAGAGACATGGGCATTTCTGGAAGCAGGAGCAAACATGCTACGGATGTGTCTGGCTGTTTCTAAGCCTTTATGATGAGTTTAGGTCAGGCACTTTTAAACAGTCTGCAATAGGTGAAATGAATCACCTGCCACAGGATTTCTTTGTGTGTCCATAGCTGAAGTGGGTCTGGAACTTGAAACAGCTGAAGCTGAGTTTAGTGCTCTAGCTGCAGGCCAGAATCTGGCCCCCAGTGGATCACTGGGATTTCACATTTAGCCTGCAGTGGACGGAAACTGTGGAATAAGGGTGGCATGTGAATAAGGTGCTTCCTTGCAAAATTGTATGCAAATCTTTCTGAAGTGGAAGACTGTCTCTAGGCCTCATGAGGCCCAGGCAAGCAGCAGTGTATTCTGCCTCATGTTTTTGATTAATACTGGCGTCATGCCTGGCTGGCTGGTCTGGCATTGCCCACTGATGCGTTTGATTAGGTGCATTTGTTTCCGTTTGGATACTCGATCTTCTGACCGTAAAATTATCAGAGGTCTTATCTGGGCAATAACTCCACCTCCTGCAATTGCTTCATTGCTCAGATTGTGACTCGACTGATGCCCTCCACTGTAGTTGTATAGGCAGTAAGGTGAGAGGGCACAGTGGTGATTAAGATGCCTGTGTGAAGGTTGCAGTAGCTTACCCCCCATAAGCTTGAATCCCGGTTCCCCTAGTCAGTGGGGGAAGAATGGGAGAACTGCAAATGAATCTCCAAATGGTCTTTTGGCTGGTGCAGCAGCATGGCAGTCCTGACACAGTAGCTTATATAGTTATAGGCTAGCTCTGGCAAATTACATCCAGCAAAGCAGGTGCTTGGTCTGAGGGAAGATTAAATCCCACGCATGGTTTATGAGCTATAGGTATTGAACCTCTGTGGGGCCAGCTGGGACTTCAGACCCACTGTTCTATGTGCTGTGGTGTGCTCTGAACCACAGAGTAAAATGCAATCCCCAGTGCATGAGGTTTATTAAATGCAGCCTTCGTTTAAGACATATGAATTATTTTCTATGGAGTGCATATAAAACTTTTATGCATGAGTTGTGTATTTGGGTATTTGGTAGAGTTTCTCATTTCTAAAGTGTGCATTTTGGGCTCATTATTATGTGCAATGGGCTTTTGTTCTTCTGATACATATTTGTGCAGGTGAACATATGGTTAAGGATCTGCCTGTGTGCATCTGAGCACAACATTAGTGTATGGATAAGTCTTTTGGGAATACTGTGTTTGTTTATGGCATTGTGCTTTCACCAGGGTACATTTTGTACACATACAGTGCATATGTGTGTGTCATTTCAGTTAATTGTTCTGTTTTCCTATTCTCTGGACTGAACATTAAGGGTGTTTTTTGAGTGCATCAGATATATTGTTTCCTTTCACAGCAATTGTACATTTGCTAATGTCAAATTTATTCTAAATGGATATACAGGGGTAATTCTTGACTTGGTAGACCTAAATCTTTGCTACATAGAATGAATGGATGTTTTGTTTGCATTCTCAGTGTATGTATACTTCCTCAGTACCCATGCTTTTGTTGTGTATAGGAACAAGAGGTGCTTTGCACTGAAAATAACCTGTGCCTTCTTTACGTGCTGTAAATGTGTGTTTGTGAAGGTGGGGGTAATAGCATGTGTGTGCTCAGCGTGTAGTAAAATTGTGTTTTACGTCTAAAAATCAGTGTGCTCAGTTTTATATTTGTGCAGTGTAAGCACGTATTTTCCTGCATTTGCTGGCAGAGTTACAGAAGTGTTGAGTCTTCATATTGTTAAAATAACAGAAGAGTTGCCCGCATATCTTCTAATTTTTTAAAACATCCTCCAGCTTCCATGGTTTAAATTTCTAAGTGTCTGTCCAAGTGATATATGTCAAAACATCAGGAAGGATATTTAAGCAGTTACGTCAGTGGAATGGAACAAAGTCATGAGTTAATGCTTTTCTGATGCTGTATAAAAGGGAAAATGGTGAAGAAGAGCCACAAGTAAAATACAAAATGAACAAGATCAACCAAGGTAAAGTCAGGAGGTTTGTTCTTAAATTGGAGAAATCTACAGCAAAAGAATTTGCATGACGATATTTCTATTTTATGCCATCCTATGATCATACCATCCTGTCCCAGATCTCGCACCCTCTAGGGTCAGTCCCCAGGAACCAGGAAGGATGATGTAGCCCTCCTAACCTTGTTGCTTCCTCTTGGCTGTCCTGTCAGGTGCTTTGAAACTGAGTCAAGGCCTTCATTATCCCACCATTTCTTTTCAATGACATTTTAAAAGACCTGACACAGAGTAGGAATGATTGAAGCGCCTGCTGCTTTTCTCTGTAATTATCCAGTTTCCTTGTTGGGACTGAAATTATTGCCCTGCAAGAGTGCAATGTCCCTGTTCCCACGTAAGAGCTAGTCAAACACAAACCTGTCTGGCTGCAACTAGCACCATTCCACATATTCAGACATAAAAATGTTTTTCCTTGGCTGCTGGGCTGTACCGTGCAGTATGTGATCCAGACTAGAGTAGTGGAGCTGGAGGGAAGGTGGCATGTGGCTGGAGAGGCAGCATGCTTTGACAAGGCTGGGAAAAGGAGAGAGAAGGAGCACAGTAAAAGGAGATGGGCAGAGAATGGGGATGGCAGGAGGCAAGCAATGCCAAAGGCTGGGACAATGCCCTGAAGACAAGGATAGGAGGGACACAGTATGGCTTTGGGAACCAGGGAACTGAGAAGGACTTGGGAGGGTGGGTGCACTTCGAGGGCTCTGTTGGGATGGCTGGAGCAGAGTGTCAGACCAGGCTTGGGAGGTCTCCAACCTGCAGGGTCAGTGCACCAATCTGAGCAACAGTGAAGCTCCATGCACAATCGAGGGGAGGTTGTAGCATGTTAGTAGATTGCTAGGAGAGGGTTACAAGTGGCTTATCTTCTTTTTTCTGCATGTGTCTCCTTTAATGGTAACAGTAGTACACCGGAACAAGGGAATATGGTCCCTGAACTGTAATTAGTCCTCAAACAGCCTTTGCTATGGATTGCCCAACTGAAGGCCTTGCCTGTAGCCTGCAGTAGGAATAGGAGAACATAGCCAGGAGGACAAATGAACAAATACGAGAAAAATGAAGAATGGGTTGAAGTCAGAGGAATGAAATGATGGTTGAGGAAAAGTCTTACTCAATTATGGAGTGCCTTCTGCAGTGTTTGCTTTTTAGAAGGTGTTTGAGGAGTGTCTGTAACCATTGCCAAGGGAAACTAGATCTGGAGATATGAGGAAACACAAAAACTGGGAACAGTTGAAGCTTTCTCAGCCTTTTGCAACAGGCAGGAGTGTGCCAGGGATGGTGTGAGACACCAGAGGGAGCTGACAGGGATTGCTGTAGGTATTCATTGTCCGGCTGCTATTTTGTCATCAAATCCTGAAGAGTCAACAAATAACTAGCCCTGATGCTCAAAGACTGTCCCTCTGCAGTCTGTCGAGTTCCCCGTCTCCACCTGGACTGCAAATTCACCCCCAGGATGGACGCTGGAGTGTTAGTGGATGTGCAAGGTGAGAGAAGGAGGGAAAGAACAGGAGGATTAGCCTGAAGGATCAATGCAGTAAATGACTTCCACACTCATAAGGAAGGAGGCAAAAAGATCCTGCATAGCTTCTAAGGTGTGTGCATAAACCCTGTCTCAGCCAGGTGCCTGGCCGTCGCTTCCCGCTTCCCTTGGCAACACATGCTGCCTCTCCCCTGCCCCCTCTCCCCCCAGTGTCTTGTGACAGGCTTACAACTCCCGGGACCCCTGATGCTGGAATGGCATTTTGGCCTAGCTGGAATTGTTTATAAGCACAGAGCTTTGATGCTGTCTCCAAAGCCTCTGGAGAGCTGAGAAGGGCTATTTTTCATGTGATGCTTTTGGAGAATGCTATGGGAAAAGGTCAAGGGACAGAGTGGGAACGAGCAGGTCACATACTCATTGGTTTAGGGCACTACGACAACATTGGTTCTTTAAGATCTCAGAGCCTGCTTTGTAAAAATAAGCACCTCTCGCTGAGCTGCCTGGGAAAGAACAGGGGCACGCCTCCTGCAAGCGGATGTTCGCTGCGTTCCTCTGGGTTTGTTCTCTTGCCTTGGCAATTGCTGCGTCCCAGTGTCCCTGTGAACCGGACAGATCCCTCAAATAGTGTGCAGCATTTTAAAAAGCCTCTTTGCTTACCACTTTGACCTTTGTAATACAAGGAGAAATTCTGTAAGAGCAGGGGCTAGTCTTCTGCACCTGACACAGATGGCTGTCTTTTAGCAGGGTCTGGGAGAAGTGCTGCAGGGTTCCTTAGTCCATCCCTATGTCACCACGCTGGGTCTGTGAACAAAAAGAGCTCAGGGCTGAACAGCTATTTGACATTTGTTTTTGCACATTATCTTTGCTCATTTAAATTGGGGTGGAGGGAAGCAGTCTAACAAGGATTGTGTTTTTTCCTTTCTTCTTCCCTGATGCAGACATACTACAGGTATCAGCAGGAGTGTGGGGAGTGTGTGAAGGAACAGGAAGCAGAGGGGTGAGGTGGCAAGTCATTTACATTGGAAATATAAGCTGAATGTGCATTTCCCTTCTCTGCTGCCATCAATCACTCAGATTTCCTGTACGCTACGGAATAGAGGAGTGGAGCTTGCTTGCTTCCCACTTCCCCTGGGAATGGAAACACTCATTTGTTTCACTGCCTAGAAATGCTGATCACTCAAAACATTTATTGTTTCAGAGACACATGCAGTTCTGAAGCTGAACTTTTCAGCTTCCTCTTATCTGGTCTTCAGAAATGTCTTCAGGCGTCCTGCAGACCTGGAGAATTACACTGCTGGTGCTCTACCTCTGTTAGAGATGTGAAGGTGGTGCTGCAGTAGTACAGAAAAGCCCGTGGCCAGCTGAGCAGATGCTTTACTGCAGAGCACTGGCAAATACCCTCTGTTCCCCATCAAACCAATTGCTTTAACTTGTTCATGTGATCTGGCACCTGATCCAGTGAGGTGAGGTTTTCAGAGGCCCAAGTCCTGCTTGTCATTGGAAACCTTCTAGTGACTATTTTATGGGGCTAACAAATCTGTTGAGAGAAAATTATAGCGGGGAATTAAATGGAATAGACAGATCAGCATGTGTTCACTGTTTAGCTCTGTTGGAAGGGATGGGGACAGTAGTAGAAACAGTGCGTGGGACTGGGAAAGGAATAGAAAAAGAAGAAAAACAGAAGGAAGGAGTAGGACAAACAGGAAAGTGAATGAAAAGTCTGCCTCTTTCTATAGCAAATTGCAGAACTGAAGTATGGAAGAATTCAGATAGGGCACAATAGAAGATGCCCAGCTGTGTATTCATTCACCTTGTGATAATGCTAAGGTCTGGCATACTTCTGCAGTTTTTAGATGGTATTTGGTCTCTGATTAAGAAATGTCTTCCTCTCATTTAACAATCTCTCAGTAGCCAAATTCTTGTCCTGCAGAGGAGGTGCTGGCTTAATTCCTACATGGGGACACTCAGGCTATGGACAGTTTGGGACTCGTGGATAATCAAAGGGATGGGGCACTCTAAAACTCTTGTGTAACTTCAGCCCTTGTTTGGTTATGGCATGATGTCTCTGAAGCTTCTGTGATATGGCTGGGACTGGGATGTTAGTATTCAGTTCAGTTGCTATAATAAAGAGGCTGATGAGGCCCCGTGTCCTTGGAGCACGGTTGTGGCCAGGAAACTTCTCCTGGCTGTGGGGGACTGGAGCCCCGTTCCCTGGTGGTGTGAGCTCAGCAGCTTTTATGAGCTCAGCCACTGTGGGTCTGGGCAGTAACTCACAGGGGAGACCTGTCGGGAAAACCCAAGGGCTGGAAGGAAATGCTGCTGATGACTCAATAGGCAGAGCTCTTTCCTCTGTTGATGTTGGAGCTGAGCCACACAGACACATCCCTCCATAATTACCTACTAGTTACTTATAGTTCATGTTTTCTAACCACTGGCATTCTTGTTTGGTGTCCACGCATCCAGACATGCGAGGCTAGAATCCATACCATGACATCTGGTATTGCGCTGATGCTTGAAGCCTCCAAGAAGCAAGGATGTGTTTGCTTGTAGAATGAGGCATGTTTGGCCCACATGTACAAATGTCTCAGGCATGTACAGATGTCATGACCATGCGGACAGATCATGGACAGTGTTCATTGCTGTGGCTCTTCCTGTGGTGGTCTTGCCCAGGAAAGGTTGCATGTGGGATTGCATGCACATAAAACCCCAGAAGGATGCGTCATTAACCACTTGATCGAGACTGGTGAGAGGAGGTGATGTGAGGTGTTAGTGGTTTGGTGTTCTGGGGAACTGTGGGATGGTTAGGTAGCATTGATGGGGGAAGGGATGAATTTGGATGACAAAGCATCACGACAGAGGGAGAAAAATCTCTGCTGTGGCCCATATTAAGCAAGAGAGACCCTTAGTGGTCACCCGGAGAAAAACAGTGGTGCTGAGTTCAGCACTGTGTGAATGATCTGTTTTCTTTTCCATTAGCTCATTTCAGTCATGAAGTCATGTAATAACTTTAACTCTAGAAATAAAGCAAGCTTCGGTTTCAAGTGGTTTAACTGCAGTGAATAGTTTCTTTGTTTTTTTTTTTTCATTTCTTAATGATCCACTTTGAAATGGGGAGGTGTTTCGTAAAACTGACACATTTTCAATCCGTATTGATTGCCATATGATATTGGTGTATTTCATTGCAATTGCTGCCTTATTTTGAGAAGTTATTACTTCAAATCTTCTTGTAAATCCATTTCACCTGCTCTTGTGCTTCCAGCCAGCCACACTGGCTACCTCTTCTCCCTCGCTCCCCACCAGCTGAATTTGGTGAATACCTTTAGCTGACCCGATTCTGTAACACCCTCATACACCTTGCTAGCAAATGCACAGAGAATCTGCTTGCTCCTATAGGAATTATTTCTATGTAATTAGTCTCTTTGCTGTGACTGGCAGTGGGATCGGCCCACCCATGCAATGGATACGTTCTGGCTCTGCAGCAGCACTGCCTTCCTGTCCCAGCAGTGATGCTGACACACAGGGGCTGCCCCATGCTTTTGCCTCTGACAGCTGTTTGTGAGAACAGCCTCTCTAGAATTTACTCAGGTAACAACCAGCAGCAGGAAAATCATCCCAGCTCCTGTGCTCTTCATGGGGTTTGCTCACTGTCGTCTCAGCGGTGAGGGACTGCTGCCTGCCAGGGTATCTGTTGTAGTTTGATGAATGACAGGCTGTGAATTGGAGAAGATGGGCTGGACATCTTGAGGGTGGCTCGTTTTTGGTAAGTCATTTTGGGTAAATCACATGGAGATGTGCAAAACAAGGATAATGGTCTGACTCACCTTTGCAAAGAGCTTAGAGAACTCAGCTGAAAAGTGTTTTGAAAGAGCTATGTTCTGTTATGGTGACACTGCCTTTTTGTGCCACCCCCGAACTCCAACAAAGGCAGACTCTCAAGACCTCCCTCAGGACTCCTGCCAGCAGGATTTCTTCTGGTCTAGTAGGGAGCACAGCAATATATTGCAAGGCTCTTCCTTATTCTTCTGTCTCTTCCAGTGATGTTCAGCAGTGGTACACAAGTTAACCACAAAATCATCTTTGCCATCATTAGGTTGCTGTGTGTATTCACCACTCAGTGTGTTCACTGAGTCAGCTCTTTCCTGGCTTCCACAAGTAGAGCTGATTGATCAAAACTAAAATGATCCTGCAAAAAATCTAGAAAGCTGAGATTTCTTTTCAGCCCAAATTCCCTCCCGCATTGTTTTTATTATTATCTATCAGTGCCATAAGTAGTAAATTTTCTGAGGTCATGAGCTGTTACTGCATCAAGAAAAGCTGCAAATGATGCTGCATACAAACAGGTGATGGACAGATGGGCTTAGAAGAACCATGGGATCCCAAATAACTTCTCTGTAGCTGGATAAAGGATTCCAGTAGAGACCAGGCCCTAAAGTTAGTGTCTTGATCACTGTTAGACCTCTTCACAGAACTTCCAGCTCTCATGTCTGTAGGAGACAATGTGTGTAAAGCAAGTGGTGGATGTTTCTTTAAGGTCCCCCTCCACTGTTCCTCTCGTGATATTCCTGCTGACACAGATTTTTGTCTCTTGCTCAGTTTCAGTGCACCTGCTCATATAAACTAGGCTGCACAGGGTTTGCTCAAGCTGAGCTTGTGTATGATAACAGAAACAGCACCCAAAAGCATATTCATAGGCTGAGAGGTGTCATTAGTATGCAAAGTGAAGCCTGACTTAAGCAGCTCCACAGGTGACCCACAGAAACTAGTCACTAAGTGAAGACGTGCCTTTAGTTAAAGGTCAAATCAACTGCCATAGGAAACTGCAGGGGTATTTTCGAGAGGTAGTAGTCAAACAGGAGGCTTTCCTATCAGATCTAGATATTCAGTCTGCCTGTGTATCATTATTATTATCTTATATACTCAGTATGAACCTACCTATCTACCTACTTATGCTAAAGGCATTGCATTCAGATTCAATATCACAGAAGACAAGCTGACTTGAAATGTGAATTACCATGTTGTGTTTTACTCGAGCCTCCAGGAAAAGTGGCCTTGTCTTCACTCCTGCTTTAACCTGAGTTAACTAACTTGGGTTAGTCATCCTCCATTAAGAGCACATTTTGTTTTGTTTTGTTTTGTTTTAAAAACCCATTTCTATGTAACCAGAGGGACTTAAAGATGGGTAGGAAGGTCTTTGTCGTCAAGTTTCAGGAAGCTGGAGCGTGCCAGGTGGGAACTGGTTAGAGAGAGCTGTGTAGGAAGCTGGCAAATGGATGGAGAAGCCTGAGAATATTGGGGCAGCAATGTCCACTGAGTCTGTGCATACTTCCAGCCTGATATAGTTGTGATGAAAAACATAGTCACGTAAAGTGTTTCTGTGATAGCTTGTTACGCTGTGCTGCATGCCTGGGAAAGGGAGTTACTTGGTCAGAAGGATAGGTACAGATGAAATTATATCTAACTTCTGAAACATAGATGTGATTCCTGGCAGGATCTTCTTCCTCCCAGCTTTCTGTGTGGCAGACCTCCCAAAATGTACCGCCTGGCACATTACTAATACCATTCTGTGTTGTTGGCTGTTCCCCATGGCTTAGGGGCTGTAGCACAGTCCCTAATCTTCCCCAGTGTGCTTATGCAAGAAGGGCTTAAGAGGCTTGGGCAAGGCCAATGCAATTCAAGAAAAAGCTGAAGTGCTCCCCCGGCCTTGTGAACTGACAAAATAACTGTGGTGAGGTTCAAAGTTATATTGCAGAGAAGGCAGGGTTCCTTGGAGTCTGGGTGGGGGTTAATCAATGCACATTCATCATTAATTTATGCATGTAAGGGGGTTTTGGAGTAGAGTTGTCATGCTGGTTTTGATAATGCTAACTCTATCCACCCTGCCAGCTGCTGCAATGTCGTGGTAGTTTGTGTTGCTGCATGCAGAATTATGGTGCTTTTGTGGGAATATTATGTTCCCTGAATAGAGCCCCACAGAGCAATTTGCTTCATCCTTACAAACCCATCCAAATAACTGGCAGTGCCTTACAAATACAAAACAATTGAGAAAATAAATGTATTATACTGTACATCTGTGACAAAACAATGCTTTCATGTGCAAAGAGAGAAATGTGTTTGTTTAACTTATGGTCTCCCATTTGGAAATAAATGCATTCATTTAAATCAAAATGGGACGTTCTTCACTATTACAGTATTTTGCACGCCAGATGTAAGAAATATGCTTCTTGAAGAGCAGACTAAAAACTTGGAGTGGTTGATATTACCGAAAGCACGCATGTGCTGGCTTATTCTAGACACTGCCTCTCTTCCTGCAGGGTGTCCTCTGCACTGGAGTGGGAATCTCCTGGCTTTGCATGTGAGAGATCTATGTACAAAAGGTTTGGGAGTGTGCTTCTCCCTTGTGTGGCAGTCTGGTGTCCTGTGTGCACACAGGAAAGCCTACTTTTCACCTGGGTTCTGCTCAGAAGAGAGTGCAATCAGTTGTCACGCATGAGAACTTTGCATTGCCATGACTGTGAGGCAGATGGATTCCCTGCAAGCATTGTAGCAGTCCAAAAGATTTTTGATCATTTCCGGTTTTTGTGTTAAAGAAATGTTAGTTTCATTTATATGCAGCAGTAAAAGTGTTAGATGGGGCAAACATAATCAATAAAATACAGGTTGAGTGTTCCAATATTTGTTTTAAAAAATGTGCCCCATCTTGTATTTTTCATCCTTTTAAATGGTTGAGCTCTTGTAATGAAAGTCTGCTGCATTTCAGTTTACACATAAGCTTAACATCATCAAGCCAAGTTTGTTCTGGGAGTTAACATTTGCATTTTTGAAAGGAACAACCTAATCCAGAGCAAAACCAGATGAGAATGTACTTTAATATAGCACATTACCAGCTGTCTCCTGGTAGGTGTGAGCATTCTCAAAAAGGTGCTGAAATTTGATTTGGGTAGTTTTCCAAGACTCTGCAACCTTAACTGAACAAATCTGAAGATCACTGCTACCAGTAGTAGGAGTTGTAAACTGGAATTCCACTGTGATGTGATTATTAGAAGGAAAAATAGCAAGAAAAAAAAAGTACATCTGAGCTCTTCTAACCTGATTTTTTAATAATAGCATTCAGACCATCTTCTAGGCTCATTATTCTTCCTTAATTGAAATAGCTGCTTATATTAGAGATGAAAAGGAAAGAGGAGTTTTAGCCCTCTGCCAATGTTGGCTGACACACACTGTCATGTGATGATGTTTTTCATGTGTAGTATCAGGTCTGTGCAAGCATGTGATTGTATTTGTCCTTTAGTAGCTGGAGGGCCACAAGTAATGAGAATCACAGTTCAGCAAGTCCAGCATTAATAAATACTCTTTAGTTCAGTTTGAAAGCATCATGGCCTGCATCTTCCCCATTTGAAGCATTATATCCATCCAGCCAGAGGACTTGTTATGTTATACCCAGCCAAAAACATGTCACATTTCTGAAAGCCAGCACCTATGTATTGACTGATTGACCAACACGGCTACGCAGCAAGGGTAGTTTGGCCTAGCTTTGTTTTTCCTCTGGATTGATTAATCAAGTACATCAAATAATTGCTGTAGTTGTGATTAATGTCAGCTGCATAGCTAGTTACCCAGGAGATTAAGATGACACTTCTGTTTTAAAAAAAAACAAAACCACCAACTGTAAATGAGTTAATTATTTACTCTGCTCACCTCTCTAACCTTATTATGCTTGTAAATTAATAGAAATATTGATCTTGGAACTGATTTGGGTGTTACCCATCTTGCTTCAGTTTAATTAGGGGTTTCAGTGTAACCCCATTTGCTCCTCTGACCAAGCACACACTCTTTCTGCTTTGCTTTTGTATAAACTGTGAAAGTGGGGCTGAGAGGGACCATTGGGGTATAACTGACCTCCAGGATTTGTAGGACTTCCCTGCATTAGCACCGTTACTACTCTACCTAAACCACTGTTGACTCCTTGCAGCAGTGCCTTTTTGACCACGTCTCTTGGTAGCAGACTCTACCACCCAGTGGCTGTTACTGTTAGAACAATCTTCTGTTTCCTCAGTGAGCTGTTTCCTTCCATTAGCTTCAAGTCACATCTTATTTTTCCATGTCCTCTGTGAGTACATTTTTCCTCATACATGTACAAACTACGTTTTAATTACATATCTGGTTGCTGTAACAGGTTTTCCCACCATGACAGCACAATGTCAGAAGGCTACTGATTTGCTAATAGGGATGCCTGCTGTATTCACTACCATTGGTCAAAGACCTGCATGCCTCCCAAAGTAGTTGGTTCAGCTAGGGCTTGTGTGCTCCATCACTTTTGCCCTCCCAAACAGCAAGGCCTCGTGAGTTCCTAGCAAAATGTAGGGTTCTTTGTCAAACTGGCAAAAGAATGCCAATTCTAGGAACATTATTGAGAATGTACCACATACTTACTGAAGGGACAGCAACCTAGAAAGGTCCTCTGCGCCTACATTCATGTAGATAAAAGTAAAAGAAGCTTTAAGGCCAGATGCTATTTGAGGTTGTGTCAACTCCCTGTGCTTTCATTTCCTTGCAATTTGATTTCCAGAGTTTCCAGAAAAAGGTTGGGTGTCTCAGCTTCTGGAAAGGCTGTTTTGGACGTTGCCAAGCTCAGGTCTTTGTCCAGCTCTAATAGACTCCCTCCTGTGTGTGGCCATCAGGATGCTTTGGTGGAGCTGTGTCTGCCTTGCTGGGAGACATTAACATCTCTTCCAGAGCTCTGCTAGAAACTGCTGCCATTTTTTGTTTACTTCACTACAGCCTGATGCAGAGGAGACAGCCATGGTGTTCCCTGTACATCAGGGAGGCTTTATGTAGCACACTGGTCTGTGTCTTATTTTTTCCCTTTGTTTTGAGTCCAATGAGGATGCGAGTCAGACATGCTCCTCAGCTCTTATCCTCCTTCATATCAAGCTGTAGAGACTCATGTTTGACCTGTGAGCTGTCATGTGGTTCATGGAGAGCTAAAACAGTGGCTACCACATTTCCTTCTCTTGCTTTTCCCTTTGTTTCTTGCAACCGAGGTTTTGAAAGGAAAACATGATAATGATGTGGCCAGCAAATGGTATCTGTGCATCATGGGGCTTGTCTCAACTCTTTCTCTGTTGTGCAAGCTGATGGCCTTTGAAAAGGTTGGACAGTGACTGTCAGAAATAGCCTTTCAGAAATGCAATCCCAGCCCTCAAATCCTAAACCATCTGTCATGGTCAAGTTAATGTAACCCTCTCCCTGCCATCAGGGAGAGCTGGGAGAGTATAATAGTGGCCAGTGCTTGGTCCAGTAGGATTTGGTCTGTTCACATGGCTTTCTCACGTACTTGGGTCTGTTCCACTGGCTGCTTTGTGGCAGGGTCCATTCTCAGTCCCTTCCCAGACAGAAATGGTCTGACTTGGTGCTGAGAGATCCAAATTTTCTTTTTTTTCAGCAGGAGGCTCAGTTATATATGCAGCCTCAGGGCTATATAGACTTAGTATGGGCATGGCTGTGCTACAAAGATCCAATGCAAGAAGCATTTTTGCTGCTGGACTCAGTGCCATGACTTTGTAAGTCATATGCTGAGTGCCAGACTGGAGCTAGGAAAGTTTGCAATGCCTGTGAACATGACTGGTGCCAGGTTGGGTGGGCAAGACCTGTCACTGGAAGGGCAAGTGGTTGTACTCTGATGACCCAGTTTTGATGTGGTCAATGCCAGGTGCCATCATGGGAACTTGGCTGCAGCTCAGTTGCTTGAAAGTTGATATGTTTTCTTGTAGCTTTTGAATGTGGCTGTATTTTCCGGAAGATGGAGAAAATGGCTTTGAAAAATAATAGCAGCTTTTAAGTCAAATTGGTGTCAACATTCACTCCAGGCTACCAGAAGCTAATCGGTTTAAGTTCCTACTTCGCAAATTAAATTCCTGTCTTGCTCGCCTCTCTCTGTAGCCCAATTCTCATAACTGCTACTTGTTTTTCGCTCTCTTTCATTCCTTCTAATGCGTCTGGTCAAAGAGATGTTTGGTTGCTGAGGTGTAGGATCTGGTGTGTTTTTGAAGGTACCCATGCTTGGGCCTCTCTCCTTTTTTTATAGGATCTCTCTTGTAGGAGCAGAGGAGAAAGGAAGGCAAAAGTTGGTGAAGGTTTAGCACCTGCCTTCAGCACAGTTCAGCTGATGAAAACCACCAGTCACTGCTCTCAGCAAGGCACCTGATTCCAACCGTCATGCTTGGACCGAGACAGGTGGGTAGTGAGGATCTGTGGGGGAGCTATTACAGGCTATTCCGGGTGAACAGAAAAAGGAAAGAAGCAAAGCTGCTTGTGAATAGAGAGAATCAGGAGAGCAAGAGGTAGATGGGCTGATGAAATAATGCTGTCTTTAACTGTGAATAAGTAACAGCATCACAGGAGGCATTCAGGGCAGCAATTTTGGAGGGTTAAAATGAAGGTTAAAGATTACATTTAGGATTAGGAAAATCAGGACTCCTAAGGCATACTCAGTGAATGCTAAAGATAAAGGCATAGGCAAACCCAGATATGTCTGGAGTAATGTCTAGTAATTAGATATATGATGTAATATGTCTGATACACTATATCATCTTTTGTGTTAACACCACCTATGTATATGATATCTATTACATGAAGACATATCATGTACATTATACATATTATTAGCAGATTAGATGTTGCAATATATGCAGACTACTTCCTTGGATTTATGGAAGTGTTAGAAGTTGCTGTGCCAAGAAAAAGGTTTCCTCTGGCAGTTCTTTACATCAGCTCCTGTACGACAGCAGCTTACACGAGGCTTTTCTGTTGCTCTGAGTGACTAGCTGTGAATGCAGCCGATGCCGAGACCGTAGGTTTGACTGGAGCTCCTCCTGCCTTCCCTTGAATGTTCAGGGATAGTGCAGACTGTTAGCACGCAATGCAGATGCTGGTGAATGAATAAAGTGAAAAAAGGAAGAAAGAGCAACCCTGTCTTTCTCATCCTTTTCAAAAAGCAGAAGGCGGCATTAGCAGCCTCCAGAGGGAGTTTCTCTTCTCAGCTGGTCTCTTAAGCATGGGGAACTGAAGCCTCAGGGAATCTCTTGACGTATGAGCCTGTTTTACTCGGTTCTGTCATGATCCTTCAGAGGGCATTTGTTTCCTGTTTGGTTTTAAAAGATTGGGTTTACTGTATGCTAATTTTGTGTGAGGACATCAAACCTTGCAGAGGAATCAATGCACCAGAACAAACTCACTTCCAGCTCTGCTGGGATTCTGTATAGCACTTTGCATACCTGCCCTGGGCTCTGCAATGTGGGGCTCAAGTAATGAACCTCCCCGTCAGGTTTGAGACTCATCAGCTGTAACTACAGAGCCACATGCGTGGCGTGGGGACCAAATAACACAGTCATTCCTTCCCATTTCTAGAGCCGTATCAGGTCTACTATGTAAGGGTTGACTGAGTTGTTTTGTAAATCTCAGCAATAAAAATGTGTCCACAATCACCCAAATAATGGAAGGAAAAGATGAGAGCATGAAATGATTATGCTGGTGAAAGAAAGGAAGACTAGTGGAGTCTGAAAGAGATGTGGGCAGGTGAGCAATGGGCCTTGTGAAGCAGAACGAAATTCATTATTATTTTTAATGGAAATTCAAAAAAGGCTTTGTAGATGCGCTGGGCAGAGGACGAATAGAGAAATTGCTAATTCTATTTCATAAAGATGGTGGGAGTGAAACTGGCTTTGTTCCACTGCTCAGGCAAATGGATGTGGCAGCTGGAAAGGACTATCTGGCAAGGGATGGGAGGAACCTCATATGGGGATTGCACTTCACACCTGCCAGTTTTTCTTCCCGTTTGTGCCTCAGAAGTCCATTGTGCTGGTGTAAAGCTCCAGGTTCCCTGCAGAGGGAAGGAGATGTCTCAGAAATTTCATTGAGATGCTAGTGCCAGGCTTCTTGCTGCCCCTCTGGCTTGAGTCTCAAACCTGGCCACACTGCATGTTTTCTCTGGCTTACTTAGTCCTTAAGCAACTTTTCTGGCCTAGGCCATCCTCCATCTAGCATCCTGCCAGTATGCTTGATGCTTTCTGCCCTCAGAAAACTTCCTGCATGTGGGATTTCCAATAAAAATAATAGGAACTCTGGAAACCGTGAGCTGAACTATTAATAACATTTGCTCTGAGAGCATTAAGGGAGGAATTGCTGCATAGAAGTTTTGCCATCAGACCCAAACCTGCATGGAGGCGTTCTCCTACGTAAGTTAGAAATAAGTTAACTGTTTCTTCCAAATTACAGGTAGCTAAAGCTATGCTTAGCATCATGCTCATGAGTTACAAGGAAGGATCTCCTTGTTGGTTCTGATGCCACCACCAGGGAGCAGAAGTCCTGAGACTTTCACAGACTCTGAGGTCCTCTCTCTCCTCCTTTCCTCTGGGTTCGGTGCCTAAAGCTCAGTTTGAAAAATGACAGTAATCTGGCTAGGATATATGAGGTGGTGTCATACAGAACATTCCCATTGTGTTCAGTGCTCCTTACAAAAATGGTCCCTATCTCCTATTCTAGAGGCTGCTAGAGAATGTGGCACAGATTTAAAATATATATATATATTTATATATATATATTTTTTATATATATATATATATAAAATAAAAAAAAAAATAGTCTGTGTCCATGGGGAGAGCATTCCCAAGAAAAGCATTTGCTGAGAAAGAGCATTTACTCTGCTTCAGGCAGAATCAGAAGTAATTAAAAATCCTAAGTGAAGCACTGGGAGCAGGCACACTTTGGGGAAGAGGCTGATCTCTCAGGTAAGAAGAATCCCAAACCTGAGAATAAACAGTTCCAAGAGAGGTGGTTGGTGAGATTTCACTATGGAGGTGAAGGCACTGGAGGTAGTTTTACCCTCTTACTGGCTTAAGGCAGGGGAGAAGTGGAACTGGTACTGCTGGTGGAGTGATTTCTTCCTGCCTAACCAAAGCACCTTCAAGCTTTTTCTGTAGACATGGAGATGAAAAGTAATTCAGCTCTTAGCAGCCTCACTGGCAGCCCAGCTACATATGGGTGGGATGACTCCGGGCCTTTGGCCAGATGTGTTGTAGAAGGTTAAAGCACCAAGTGTGAAGTCCTTTGACTGTGAGTCACTGAGCTCCTTTTCCAGTCATGATGGCTGGCCTACCTCGGACACTGAGAGGGAGCCCTGTGGGGACCGGGAGAGCGTGCTGTGATGTGCTGCAGCAGTGCCCTATGACTAGCATAGGGTGGCTGTGCTGGGTGTGATGGGAGTTGCGCTAACACCCTCTTGGATTTGCAGGGAAGAAAGCTTGAATGTGGGATTCTCAAGCCAGTGAGTTATTCAGATGACCCTCAAAGAGTGAGTTAAAGAGTCAGAGAAATATCAGACATCATCTGGAAAGAGGGTGATACTGGTAAGAAAGAGCTACTCCAGCCTTTGGACACGTCCACAGTTTGAAAAACAGTCTGGCTAGCTGAAGGAAGGTCAGTGCCATGGGATGGGGGAAGGGGTGCGAGCCTAAATATTTGTGAGGCGAGGGAAGGAGATGTAATGTCTATGGCCAAGGTTGGAGCAGAAATCCAGAGGTTGGCCATGGCTGTGGGGTTTGAGCCTCAAAATACCAAGAGCTTTGATGGAAGGAGCAGACAGCTGAAGGTAAGGGCTTAGAAGGAACATAGCTGGACTGAGCCTGCAGTTCTGCTCAACAGATCTGGGGTCAAATGCAGCTCTCTGGTATGATCCAGTTCAGTTTCAGGAGCTAATATGTGACTGTGAGAATGAGAGAGACCGCAAATACAGACAAATCTAATGCCAATTTAGTTCTTATGTGGCAGTTTTTCTCTGTATCAGATACTCATTTACAAGGAAGGATGCATGCCTTTCTCCTGTCTTTGTGAAAGCCTTAGCCCTAGTGGTGGGGAGTTGGGGAGTGAGATTTTGAAGTGTGAATTCCATACAATAGCAAAACACAGATTCTCCAGGGGCAGGCACAGCACCTGCCCAAGGCAGCTTCTAAGGTTGATGGTTGACTAAGTGGATAATGTAGAGGGATTTA
This sequence comes from Platalea leucorodia, assembly GCF_965183815.1. Classification (NCBI taxonomy): domain Eukaryota; kingdom Metazoa; phylum Chordata; class Aves; order Pelecaniformes; family Threskiornithidae; genus Platalea; species Platalea leucorodia. Next base: position 30,734,340 of record NC_138831.1, on the reverse strand, counting down.
GGTGGTGATAGTGGCCTATGATGGTATTTAATAGAAAATGGTGATGGGGTTGTTATTTCTGGGGGACTTAACCATCCTATGTGCACAACCTTGCAGAGCACAAGGTTTCGTAGCATGAAGTTATGCTGCATGTTGTGGAGATGCTGAGGAGTCCTGAATCCCTGCATAACTTCCCTGTGCAGAGCTGCCTGCCAGCCAGATGGTACAGGTGCAGGGTAGGACCACTCTAACCTGGTAAGAAATAGGTAACAAATAATGTGTCTCATGGTGCACCTGATTACTTGTGTCAAGTCCTCTTTTACTGAGAGGTACCTGTGGCAGGATGGGCTGGACAGTCTGTTGGGCTACAGACTCTCATTCTGGCGCAGACAAATTTTCCCTGTTCGTGCTTATGTAGTCTAGATACTGGGCATTCGTCCTGACCTTCGTCTGGCATTTCGAGGGACAGTCTGAGCAGTGCCAGGGTCTTCATGAGAGAAGTGCTGTGCCCTGGTACAAAAATAGGAGTGCTTGCTTTTCATAGACAGCTCAAGCTGGATCTTGAGATGACAGGACCAGGCTCACCTCCCCTACAGCCCCCCAACATTAAGCATTTCCCTTGTAATAGCCAGTGCCCAAGGCCTGATTTCTATGCAGGGTTTGTAGGGAGAGGGAAGCAAGAACAAAAAGAGAAAGAGGTTTTAGGATTTGCTTTCTCAATGGCAGTTCATTCTGATCCTTTGTGTGTGTGCTTGCGGAGTGCGGGAATGGAGGGGATGCCACTGTTTCATTCAGTGCTCCAAAAGACTAATGGACCTTGACAACTGCAGCACAACATGGAAACTATTAAAAAGGGAGGACTGATTAAAGCCCCAATCATCCCAGCATTCCCCTGGGCTCTTAACCCCGTGTTGGAGCTGAGCAGCCTAGCAATGCCTCCTCCCAGTCTGCACAATTAACATCTCTTGTCACTAATTGATTCCTGTGGTGCTCACAGGACAATTAGAATTTAAATTGCCTTTTACAAAGGTCATGAAAACATGATAAAAGACGAATCTATTAGGAAGGATCACTCAGGAGTCTCTCTCCTTTTCCGCAGCACTGGTTGTTGGTTATCATACAGACATGAGTGAGGGGAGCTAGGAGAGCAGTTCATGCCTTGGGTTCATTTCTTCTTGATTGTAGTTCACGGCAGAGGCTCATCCCTTTGTGACTTGTGAATATTCTTGCACTAAAGATGGCATTTAATTTTTTTACTGCCTCTTTTAGAAGGGTATTGTGTCTGTATGTGCTATCCCTTGTCTGTCTTTCCTGATAAATGTTGAAATAGCTGGTTTTGCATTTGAATCTTGAATTCATTGCAGGGGGGGAACCTGGTTGCAATGGAGGGCAAAAGAGTTGCCTTCACAGGGCAATTTTGTCCTAGTACCAGCCTGTCTTTAATTCCCAGAGGGTGGAGTAATGCATTAAAACCTGACATGACTCCCTGGAAAGCAAAGGCTGTGACGGAAAGGGCAGCTGGAGCTCTGTCTGCACAAGGATGCATCTGAGGATCTGAGTACATGGTTCAGCAGTACTGTCACTCCAGCTTTCTGTAAAATAGTCCTCAATAAAGAGGTCCTAGAAGAGAATGCACAAATACGAGCGCATGAAAGCGTTGCTTCTAAACCCATGCTTGCAGCTTTCCCCATCTGCAGCCCATACGTCTAGGAATGGCATTATGACTTTAGAAACCTATGGAACTCATGCCATCACAACTGAGCTGGGTGCAAACCCTGAATACAGGTGCCTGTAGCATCATGGCTTGGCAAGCTGTCTGAGTTTTGCCTCCAAAGTAGAACACAACAGTTTGGGGTGAGCTTAGGTGGGGAGCTGGTATTTTCCTGGCAAACAGGAATATTCAAAGTTGTTACAGTTATGGCAACACCGCTCCCCCCACCCCTCGCCACCCTCAAACCTCAACAGTGGGAAGAGATTTAAAGCCTTGCATGTCACATGTAAGGCAATGTCTTGTAATTGCAGCAAATCAGCCTGGAATAGGTCTTGGCAGGTTACCTAATTCATCTGCCTTCTCTAAGGCAGGATCAGCTCTACCTGTATCCCTAATCTGTTATCCAGGAAACCTCTCACACAGGTGCCTTTGCTGCAGTGAGGATTGGGATGGCAGGCAGATTACCCCTTGTAGGATTCAGCACATCTTGTTCTGACACACCCAGTCCTGCCTCAGAGACAGCATTCTGGACTAGCTATATTTCAGGTCTGGATGCAGTGAAAGGCAGTCTTAAATCCTGTAGTTTGGTCATTTCTCTTCTGTCACATATGCCCCAAGTGTGGGGTTTGACAAGGAAAACAAAGTTTTAGAGCTGCTACTGTGGTCCAGAACCAGCCTCATGTAGCTATAGCAATATTTCATGCTGAGAGAGAAAATCTAGCCAGAATATCCAATTGCCCATCCCATCCTATCCCAGTGGCATCCCCATTATAAAGAAAGCTGGCTGGCTATTTGAGAAACTCATGTCCTTTCCAAGTCCTGCCTTTGACTTCTTGCTATTCTGGTTATTGAAATTGATTTTGCACTCCAGGCATGGGATTTTCCATTGCCAAGTTTAATGTCGGAGATAATAGAAATTATGTTTCCACTCGCACATAAATCTCAGGGCTGTTTGTGCTCAGATGACTGGACAGTAAGTACAGGTGAAATTGCTCCTGTGATTGTTTCAGTAAAAGTGTATTATTGTTGTAAGGTTTTATAAAGTGTGTTTAACTGGTTTACACATTTCTAGCAGCCACTGGGTAGGTTATTTTTTTTTTTATTAGAATAAATATAAACCTCTAAGCAAGGCATCTAATTTCTCTTCTTGACAGTGTGGTAAATCAGCTGGCTTTGGAAGTAGGCCAAAGAGTGAGCAGCAAGACCACCCTGCAGTTGTGCAGTACCCCTCCGCTGTGCCTGCCCTGCAGGTTTGTGCTCAGAGAAGCCAACCTGTGCAAAAGATCACAAGGATCTCTCTGCTTTTGCACATCTCCTCATGTGGGGCAAGCATCAGGCTTTGTGCTGACTGCAGCACAGGCTGGTCTGCACTAAATCTTGCCATCATTAGTCAGTGCACATAGGACCTGGCTTTGAAAAGCTTGAGAAAGAATAAGCAAAGGTGAATCTCCTGAGCTTTAAGGGTAAAACAGTCTGAGAAGGTTTCTTCAGCTCCCAAGAGCTAATGGAGATAATGGTGTTAGTGTCAGGCCCACAGGGATCAGTTGCTGGATTGTGGCTTGAAGGCACTCTAGCCTTTGGGGTCCCTGTGTCCTAACCCGGCAGCTTTTTCTCCTCCCAGGAGGAAGACAGACTTGTTCCTTTTCAGAGCATATGAGGTAATCTCATACTCTACAAGGATAAAGGAATGAGAGGAAGGACTCTGGAGTGATGGAGAGGCTAGAGCCTACATCCACTTCAGCTACAGGCTCCTCTGGTTAGATGTGAATCTGCTCAGCTCTGCAGTCCTCACCTGGGCGACATTCCCATGATCTGAAGGCCTTGATCGGCTTCCGAAACAGCTCTGTGTAACCCAGCCAGCTGGCTGCCAACCAGCCCTGCTGCCATCTGCTACCCTGTGCCTCTGTTGTGTCTGGGCTGTGGATGCCAAAGATGCTGCCGTAGCTCCTTCCTGAGGGAAGCCCAGACCCTGATAATTCAGGTGTTCTTCAGACAATATTCTTCCTGCAATAAAGTGCCAGCCTCAAACAGCCAGGGCATGCTGCGTGGTGATTAGAACACCGCAATGAGTGGAATGTATGCGAGACATTTCTTATGTGGCTTCCTACCTTCCCTGACCCCATATTCTTTTATGCTTTGCACGTCTCATGTCCTTGGCTCAAGGAATATCATTAGTGTGTGTCAGGTAGTGCCCAGCATGGTGAAGCCTCAGCTTGAGTTGGTGTTTTAGGTATTGCTGAACAGTTAAAAATGATGCACTTACTTACCCTATTTTTGCGCTCGCATGCATTTGGCAGTGTTGCTTTGCTGTATTACATTGCTTTCCTCCCAGAAATCTTAACTTTGGCTGGGAGCAAAGGGGCTCAATTTATCTCCTCCTTACCTCGCAGGGGTTTGGTGAAGCTCAGCTAGCAAAAACTTGTAAATTGCTTGGAGATCATTAGAGGAAAAGTGCTGTAGAAGAGCAAAGTATTATTTATTAATGTGCCTCTGTCTTACAGTGCCATAAATATCAAGGTTTTAATTGCAAAGACTTGTAATCTGAGTACCTTCCTGGATCTTTTTTTTCCTTTTTCTTTGATTGCCTTGGTAAATAATTTCATGGAGCAGTCACGGCACAAAGCAATGCAGGAGTGGTGTTTAAAAGCCAGGTCTGTCAGGGGTAGAAGGCAATGGGATGCCACAGTATGACTTTCAGCTTTCCTTTGGCTGCTCTAATCTCTACTGCCTCAGTCTTATCCTCTGCATCTAAACTTGCTTTTCCTCTGTCCTTGTTTAAAATCTCACCTCAGCTTGTGAGAGAAGTGTGTGAAACAGTATTACAATGATGAACAGAGATCTTACATTGCAAGGGGCTCCGGATCACTTCATCAGCAGTATGCCACCATTAGTAGACTCTAGCCATGCCTGAAAATTTGCATTATACCCACTTTTGAGCAGGACACGAACAATGCAGCTGAAGGGCAGAGGAGGGAGAAAATCCTTCCCCTCATCCCAGTAGCTTCAGCTGGCACAGGGAGGTGTGAGCTGGCAGCGGCTGTGGGGCTGCACAGCCTGCCTTGCTCTCCAGACCACCGCAGCAGCTGCCTCTGTTGCAGCCAGTTTGAAGCAGCGAGGCTAGGTGTGAGCTGACTCTAGTTACTCCAGGAGGAGTTTGCCCAGTCAAGATGCAGTTAAATGTCTCTTGTGAAAGTGCTGAAGTCAGGGGTTTTTCTCTGCACCTGAGACCTGTCTCCAGACGGGTAATATTAGGGGCATATCAACTGCCATCTTGTCCATCCCACGGGAATCGGGCTGGGATCTTTCAGGTGCTTATCTCTGAGCTTGTGAGAAAGCAGCAAGCCTGGTATTGCAACAGACTGATCCGCACAGGCTGATGTCAGATGCTGTGCCTGGTGGGATGATATCAAGTGATCCACAAAGAATGATGTCAAACACTGTGGTGTGTGGGCTTAAAACCGAGCCCTTTGTGCAGTATTTCTAACGTGCAATAAGGAAATTCCTTCCCTCTTTCTCTCTCTCAATCTCTCTGTCTCTCTGTCTGTTTTGTTTTTAATTGCCTCAAAAACATGGCAAGGCTCAGCCTGTTCCTGTTTCCCCAAGTGGATGGGCAGCCAGCTGCTTGCTCGTGCATTTCTAAGCTCTGGGATAGGCTGTTCTAATACATTGTTCATAGGCCTCTGAGATTACCCCATTTCATACAAAATTCAGCAGAAGCAGCAGCGAGTCTGTCTGTGTGTGTGTGTGTGCTTTTACTCCTTCCCAGCTCTGGCAGATCAACACCAGCTTTAAAATGTTTGCATTGGCTGTCAGTGAAATATAGAGCTGATCTGAAGACTTTCCTTTCTTCTGGGGTATGAGATATGAATAGCGCAGTGCTCTCCCTTCCATGTCTCCCACACTGCTCATACTCTCTGCTCCTTCCCAAGCTTACTATAGGATTTTGATGGCTGCAGCATAACCATCTCATATCAAACTCAAAGGGATAAAATCCAATATAGATCAGCATTGCAAGGAAACCTTTAAGTAGGGCGATGAGCATGTCTCCAGACAGTCCGAGGGTATTATACCTCAGGTGTGGTGATCAGACAATTTCTCTGGGTTCATTGCAAAGGCATGGAGAAGGACAGAGTATCTACTGTTGTGACCTTCACACTGAGACCATCGCTGAAATCCCTAGTCTCCAAGGGATGGGCTTTCAGTTGGCAGCAGAACTTAAAGCTACATCTGACTTATCCCTCAGTCGTAACCATCTGCCTTTTTTGCTGCCTCAGACAGTCTCACTTCCCATTCAATTAGCATCATTCCCCAAGGGACTCAATTACGCCACCTGAGAGAGAAGAAGGGGAACAAATGGTCCGTGCTTCAAGGGAGAAAAAGGAGTGTCAAGTCCTAATTCAAGCACAGTGGCAGACTGGCCTTTCCTCATGAGATAGCACTAACACTTAAGAGAGGAAGTCACTAATATCTGCTGCTGCTGAGACAAGCATGACTTCCAGAGGCTCCATGAGTAAATGTGAATGCATCTGCAAATGCTGAGGGACATGAAATGTGCACCAGGGGAAGATCTCCAGTAATGATTGCCCATTACATGGGCAATATCAATCAGGACAAGTCCTAGTCCCTTTAGCTATGCCAACAATCTTCAGTGCCAGTGATTCATACACTTTCTATTTTGTTTCAAATATATGGTTGCTATTGAAAAGATACACTTTAAGCATAAAAGGTCTTTAAAGAGCTGTGTTTATGCTTACGGAAAGGAGATCCATGTTTCAAACATGTAGATGAAATTACATCAAAATGAAAAAGGAAGAAAATGGCACATTTCTTGACTCTGAAGATTTGAGGAGTATTTTGAAACCTAGGGAAACTCTTTGCAATGGGAAGTGTGTTTTCCTCCTGTATTTTCACTGAGATTTCCAAAGATTTTTGCAGCATGACCACAAGCTGGAGCTTGGGGAAATAGTGATGGTGGACTGTATGTGTAGGAGCAACAGCAATTACAGTGCTGCTGAGTTCACTGGGCAAGCTCTGGTGTTGCAGGAGGGAGATGTAGCATGGGGGTTACAGAGGAAGTTGGTATTCACAAGGATGCCCTCAGGAGCATCCTGTAAAGGTAGAGACAATGGCTGGGCCTGGCCTGGGCTTTATTGAGGATGTATCTAGAGTTCAAGAGTTGACTGAATTAATACATCAAACAAACCCTGGTTAACATTTGAATTCTGTCTCAGCTCAAGATCCTCAGCCAAGGGAGTGATCTCTGCGCCTTACATATGCATGTGATGGCTTCTGGTCTTGCCTTTGAGCCTGGTGCTAAAGAGGTGGAGATGAAGACTGGTTGTGCTATATGCCAGGGTCTTGCTCATGCAAAGCTTGCAGAAGTTGCAGAGTTATTGCCTAGTAGGAGAGCTGGTTTAGACTCGTCAGCAGTGATATTACCCTGACCTGCCCAGCCCAGCTCTGACCAGGCCTCGGGGCTCAAAAATATCTGTGTGATCAAGCTGTAGTAACTTAAGACTCCTGCTTCTACTCCCTGCCCTTTAGCTGATGGTTGGTAACTGATCCCTTTAGTGAGGGGACTTTGAAGTTATTATGAGATTTTTTAAGGTAATTGGGTGAACTGTGTGGTAAAGCCTACCAGGAGTGCTCATATGGCCATGATCACAATTGGTGCATAGAAGCCAAGAGGCAGTAATTTTATCTGTGTTCTTGGGAAAAATATTGACACCCATCAGCACATTGTTGCACTTGGCTATTGCTGTTGCTGGCAGAAGACCTGTGGGCAGGCTGAGGAGCCTGGTGGTAAAAGCATTCTGTCTGGACTAAGGAGTCTACCAGCATTCAAACTGTGGCTGAACTCAATTCCAGCCCCTTGAGTATGGCTCAGCTTGGGACTCCCAGACAGGTCAGTGCTGCAGGCATACTCATATTTATGACAGGAATTAATTGCATTTATATCAAAGAGCAGATTGAATAAGGCAAGAGGGAGAAGGAGGACGGGCTGTGGTGCAGATCTGGTTCTCTCAGCTTGAAGAGCTCTGCAGGCCCGTGTGGCTCCTGCTGCTGTGCTCAGCTGAATGCATGCTGCAGTAGAAGGCAGCAGTGAAATGGTTAAGATGCATTGGCCAGACTGCTTTAGAAATCCAGTATGGGAATAACAGGGGCTCTTAAGACTTGGGACTAAATAGTCATGACAGGCTTATGTGGACAAAGCCAGTGGGGAGACTTTAATTTCACCAGTGCTCAGGAATGGAAAAGAAATGAAAGCTGGCACATGATTCTGTTTCCACTTATGAAGCACCCATCTGCCTTTTTAAAACTCAATTTATGGGAATGGTGAGTAAGGCTGGGCCAGTTCTTAGCTATTAGATCCATGCCATTAACATCCCAGACGCTTCATTGTATCAATAGCATGCACTGAGCAAGGAACATCTCTCATGCAGGATTGGCAGAAATTGATATTAATAAATGGATCTAATATTCTTAAATTTGTATTCCTTCCCAAGACTCACAGCGACCCCAAAGGGCAGAAGAAATAATAAGTAAAGGCCTAATTCATTATTTATAACCAGGCAAACCAGGGAAGTAACTCAGGGAGATTACTCGGATAATCCAGCATTAGCATCTTGTTTCAGAGATCTTTATTAGGACTCAGGAAAGGCTTCTGGGAGAGCGAGGACGGTATAGTAAATTCATATGCTAGCCTTTGACCCTGCCTAGTGCCCTGGCTTTATAATTTACTTTGGGATGTGTGTGAGTTTAACAGAAAGATAAACACTGTTGGGTGAAGAGAGAGGAAAGGAGGCTGAAGAGGGGCAGTACCATTTTAAGCTGCTTGGAGTGGATTTCAGAGTCGTCAGCAAAGCTGCCTTTGCAGTCATGCACCACCAACAGCATCCAGCTGCTGTCTCCTCTCTTGCCTGGTTTATGGGGCCAAATGAATTTTGGGAGGCACTCCTCAATCTTTTAGACTCTGTTTTACAGAATAGAAAGAATAATATCACATCCTAGAGATCAGGCTCATGAGGTTAATATTTATGTGATGCTTTGAGGTTAAAAGACATTAGTTCTTGTAGTCCAGTGTCTGTTATTCTTTCTCAATGCAGGGACAGCCTATAGGCCTTTGAAAAATTATTACTTTACTGTCCTGTCCCTTCTTGCTTTTGTATATGGTATGTGGATGATTTTGCAGAAGGAAGGGGCCAATTACTGAGCTGCAGGTTGAGAAATATTGTCCTCATTGGGTTTTTTGGTTTGGGGGTTTTTGTTTGTTTTGGGTCGTTTCTGTTTTTTTGTTTTGTTTTGTTTTGTTTTTTTCTTTTTTCTGAAGAGGTTTAGAATGGTCTTAGGTTGCAGGGATGAAACTAAAAGGTCACAAATTTTTGCAGGATGATGTAGAAGAGAGTACCATGGGACAGAGGGGGAGACCCTCCTTCTGAGGTTCCCAGTTCAGTTTTGCAGATTTGAAATGTTTGAATAAGTTATGGGAAAAGAATTTAATGCATGTTTAGCCTTGATAACGCCTTCAGCTCTTTATACTTTGCCAAGCAGTCCTTTATTGCATAAAGAGGTTTGCTTTTGTGTACTAATAGCAAGGAGATGGGAGATATACTTCTTGGAAAATTCATGGGGTCTTCCCTCTGTATGGCTTTTTGATTGGGACTGTTACTCATCTTAATTCTTTGCATTCGTCGTTGGTTCAGATACGTGGGCAGACAGGAGCAGAGCAGGCTGTCAACAGTTAATAGAGTAGCAGTGCAACTACTTTGCATTTATATTGTACCTTCCCTCAGAGGATCTCAAAGTGTTTCCAAATATTAACTAATCCCCACTAGACACCTGCCAGGTAGGTACAGTCAATAATAAGCCCATTTTAGATGAGGAAGGCTGAGGTAGAGCAGTTTAACGGTTCCGTAACAGATCACTGGCAGTGCTGGCAATAAAGCCCAGGACTCCCAGATGCCAGTCCCTGCCTCTGATACACTCTTCTCTGCTGCTTTTTCATCTGAATGGATTTACCCATCCCTAATATAAAGCAGATCAGATCACCTACCATGTCTGCATACACAAATTTCCTTTAAACACTAGCTGTCAGTGGGCCTTTTCGTGAAATTACACACAGCGGAAAGAGAGAATATTACCATCTGGGATATCATATCAGCACTTCTAGAGATATTTGGTACAGGATGTATCCAATTATAAATGAGCTAGAAGCCTACAGTCTAACAAAAGCAGGTGGAACCTTATCAGCAGCAATGAACAGTTTAGGAAAGGAGAGTTAGCAGGATTATTAACCCTCCTGAAATAGATTCTGCCTTCCAAAAGGGAAAATAATAATGTCCATAACTGAAATAATTAACAGAACAACAATTTGCAACACTTAATTAATTAAATGAATAAGAATATGCTAATGCAGAGTTAAGACTGCACAAAGCCTTCTACTACATTGCATGCTAAGTATGCAATTTTCATACACTCATAACTTTGTTAAATCAAAGCCAGATTTCTTCCAGTTTAGGAAAGCACAGACTCCTCATTGAGACCCCATGCGCCAGGTTTCAATCACCAGCCATGATATCCAGCTAGAAGGCTTTTGGGGTTTTTTGGGTTTGGTGGGTTTTTTTTCCCCCCAAAGTGTGCTTTTCATCATTCCGTAACTCACAAGCAGCTGAAGTGATTTTTCTGACATGATTCAAAACACTCCTCAGCTCTGGGAAAACATTAGATTGTGAAGTAGTTCTTCAAAAGTGTGTTGAAATGGACTGGGAACGAGAAGTGTCTCCTAGCCGTACCTGCTGAGGGTGCTGGCAGCTCTGCCTGCAGTAAGCTTATCATTACGTGTATTGCATTACTACTACAAATTGTGCCTGGAAGCAATGGGCACTATACTGCTGCCAGTGCTGTACTGTGATTCCAGCTACCAAATAGTACGTAAATTACTAGGTCTTGATATTGTTATGGTACCAGTTCTGTGCTGCTATCTGGCCCAGCTGTCCCACTTGCTGATGCAGCCTTGTCATTTTAGCTAAGGGCTGGCAGGAAAGAAAAACCCAGTCCTTTCCCTGAAAGGGCTTATGCATGTGCTAAGAGGAGGGGATGAAGTCTAAGGCTGTTTTGGGAGGCCTCAAAGTGCTGCATGGTCTATGTGCTAGCACTCTGAGATGCACCAAGGAGTGCAAGCTGCAAGCAAGCTGATTCTGGCCCATTCTGCTGGTGTGTGGCTGTGTGTCATGGAGCCAACTCTGCTGTAGGACAGTGGTAAATTCGGTGGCTTTCGGGATGTCCTGTAACATGTCTGTGCAATTCCTGTAATGGTGACAAAATTGGGGTAGAACTGAATCTGAAAGGTGGTACTGATCTCATGCATGAGAAGAGCAGGAAGAGGTGCTGCTTGTCTCAGGATGAAGTCCTTTCTGCTCCAAAAGCTGACAAAAGGAAAAGAACTTAAAAAGAGAACATTTTAAAGCTGCTTTTGGTATCACATCTTCTGGGTTTCCTCCCCTCCAACACAGGTACATTTCTGAAGGTGCTGGTAGTGGATTGCCTGTGTGCATTTTCTCATATAAACCTACAAAATTACCTAGTAAAACATAAAATGTCCAAAGTGTGCATTTTTTGGGACCTGCTTGCCTTGGGATGAGAACTCTTTGGGGTTTAGATTTGCTTTCTCAGCGGTGAGGAGATGCCATTCAGCATGGAAGCATTTCCAAACAAATAGGACCTCTCTTGCAGAAGTGAGCCCTGTTTTGGGTTAATGATATTTTAAGTTGAATATACCTCCTTACGTTCGCAGTGAATGCAGTGTACTGGAGCTGACAAGCATACATGATAGCAACAACGTTTTCCTGGAAAATGCTATTAAATACAGGCCAGGTAACAATGTTCTGGACACATCAATATCTGCTTTGGGAGATGGTTCAGGCCTTTTAAACTGATTCCTGATATTGCAGATTTCTCTACTGAGAGTCCCAGTGGCTTTCCTTACATCCACTACTCTTTTATGCCTGGAGTCAGCTGCTGAACAGCTAGTTCTGAGGTTGGGATGTGGGAATAGGGGGATTTGGTTAGGAAGGGTGGATTGGACTGGAGGGCACATGAGTGGAGGGCTGGGGACTTTCTAGAATGAACATGAACCACTGTTCTTCCTCCTCTGCTGTTCACAACACCCAGGCTGACTTCAGCAGGTGGGGACCGTGGGAGAAAAATTACAAGAGTGTAGGAAGAGGAGTGTATGGTTCTTGTGCTTTCTTTGCTGAGCTCTGTGCTTACTTTTTCCTCCTTATGAGAAGGCTGGGAGAGAAATTCCTGCTCAAGTCCCCGGCACAGGGATTTTAAGGGAAGAGTACAGCAACAAGAGGGAGGAGAACATGCGAGAATGGATTTTAGCAGCTCATTTGAGTCAACGTGACCCAAACCAGAAGGCTCTGGCTCTAACACAGGATGACTTATTCCCATGCTGCCAAAATGCATACTTTTGCGTATGCTATCTGCTGCTTCATGGCTCTTTTAAGGCTGAAATGATGGAGAATTCTCTCCCATGGTATATGATTACTGGGGTTGCAGGCTGTTTGGTAGGTCTAACAAACCATAAGCGCAGGTGCTTAGGTAAATATTGCCTCTTCCTTGTCTGAATCAATACCCGTGCTGATCACTTTGTAAATTGATGTGCTTTGATGAGAGAAGAGGGTGCAGTTTTCTATTTCACAGTCGTTCTGGAATATCTTTTTCTAAAGATTGTTTTGCTTTTATGGGACTCTGGCCCATATTCTGCAAATAACCCTGAAATTTTAAATAGTTAAATATGGTCGGCCAAATTCTTCCCTTGGAGATATCCATGTAGTTCCCATGGCATTGCTAAGAACCCAGAACACTTTTCTGAGGACAAGCTTAAGCCCAACAGAGCCATTTCACTCCAGGCATAACACTGTTCAAAGTCAATGGAAGCATGATTTGAGCACATTGTGTTTATATTTTTACAAGTGCTTTTCTATATTCCTTTATTTCCAGGCTAGAATCCAACAACGCGAATGCCAGACAGAAAATTGCTGTTTTCTTCTCAACCCTTGTTTTCAGTGAGCTGTGCATGTGTTTGGGGAGTATATCATGGTGACAGTGGGATGTCACAGTGGCAAGGAGGGGTTGTGTTCAGGACACTCAAGCTGAAGAGAACAAAAGGTAGAAAAATCTGCTTGGATTTTTGAGATGTTAAGGTTGCCTTGATTTGCTCCCACTGAAGCTGGCTTATAATGTTGGCTTCCACAGTGGCAGAATGAAGCTGGAGTGGAGTACCTTGGAAAAATCTCATTGCTCCCCCAAAAAGGTTGGTTTCTGACCAGTTAAAAATCATTTTCCTCCCAGGTCAGCTGTCTGAGGTCAGCTCTAACTGCTGCTAGCCCCATTCACTTGGCTTAAAGCACCAACTGCCTTGCTTTCACGAGGTTTAACACACAATTAGCAAGGCTGACTTGACATAGGTTAAAAATTCTCTGAGGGGAGACGCAGGCTAGTGCTTGTGTCTCCATCGCAGTTGTCCTGGGAGATACCTAGGCTGGGTCAAGCCGTCTGTGGTAACAGCCTCCGCCCTGCAAATTCTACCTGCATCCCCGAGTCTTCCCTGTTTGGTCTGTCCTGCTGTGCGTGCTCAGGGCTTTTTGCATAGTTCTGTATGCTGAGATGCTGTGGGAGCTTTTTGTGGCCAATTGTAGGACAATGTCTCTTAAGGGAAACTATGAAAAGGCTTTGAAAGGCTACCAAGATGGGAGCGATTTGGACTGCTGAGAGGAAGCAGTATATGGCATCTAATCTTTACTCACACCCACAACAAAAATGTGTCCAGACTTGGGCTGAGAGCTGTCTGTGTAGACGATGGGGCATTTTGTGCTAAATCCTGGGTCAGAGGGAGTCCAGGATGCACTGTGTGCATACTTTAATTGCACAGCTCTCTTGAATTCACTTAGATAGGTTTGGGCCTAACTTGGGAAATGATGTAGCACCTGTGTGGTTCTGTTGTGAGAGCAGTTTAAGATGAGCAAGTCCAAGGTAGTCAGTGCAGCTGGGCATGTACAAAGTATCTGGGGTTGTGCAGCAAATCCTGTTCTTGGACATTAAAAAAATACTCTTGGCAAATTCAGCTGTCTCCCCAGCAACTGGCAAGGTGACAGGAAAATTGGCCAGGCAGATTTCCAACTGGCTTGGTGGCAACCCTGATTTAAGACGAATATTCTGTGTTAGATTTATTTAGAAGCTAGAAATATGTACTTCCTGGTCTCTCCTCATCCACTTCTCATTGTTTTACTGCCTGCTTCTTGCCATCCTATTTTCTGTCGATTTAAGGCAACGGTTGGCTTGGATGAGTGTAACCTGCAGTTATAGAAGACACGTGAAAGTACCTTGCTCAGTGTTCTGTGCTCAGACCGGTTCCCATAGGAAAGGCTCATACCTTGGGGACGTCCCTGCTTCCCTGTCCCATGGGACTTTCGGGGTGGGCTTGCTCTGGGTGGCTGAAGACTTGTCCACCTCTCAGTGTGAAGTTTTGGGGGGGACCTTGCTCTCTCCAGGACCCTCAGACTGGCAGTGCTGGTGGCCAGCAGGGCAGTGAATGCCTGGGGACAGCCACCCTCGGGAGTCAGTGCAGAGTGCCACTGCACTGTAGAGGGATGCTCTGGGTGCAAAGACCTGGGGTGCCTGTGCCCTGGTAGTACTGTTTTGACAAGTCACTTAAGTGTGGGCATTTAAAGCCTGTGATAACTGTGTGTGAAAAGAGAGAGAAACGAAGCCAATTCTGCTGGAGCTCTCTTGGGTCCTTTACATTCTCTTCCTGTCCAAGCTGTGATCTGGAAGAGCTCTTAAGGTAGAGAGGACTTCAGTGCAGGCTGTGCCCCCAAACCAGTCTCCATTTCTGCCTCCAGGCTGCAGCCACTGGGTGCCAAGGCAGGGAGAGGCAGCCCTGCAGGGAGCCCCAGCTGCTGGTCGCTGCGGGAGGGGAGCAGTACTGCCTCCCAAGCAGTGGCAGCTCTGTGCCCTGGCTCTGTGCAGCCCTTTGCCATCCCCCTGCCTGGTGCTGGTGCAGAGAGCGCTCCTGGGGTCCCAGAAATACCCCTGGGTGCTGGCATGTGCCTCCTGCAATCTGCAGGGCTGCTGGGGAGAACCCGCGTATGTCCTGCCATGTCTAGTCTCTACTGTCCTTAATCCCTCATGGGGTCACTCTTTGCTTTTCCTTCATATTGCTACTGTACCCTAAGGAGGAGCTGCCCCCTTTGGCTTTGGGCAGCTGGAGAAACATAAGGCAACTGTGAACTCAGGGCTTGATATTGCAGCTTCTTCTCTGCAGAGCTCAAGAGGGCTGTTGGTTTGTGCCAGGCCTTTTTCATGGACATTTGCTTGGGAGATCACTAGGGGCTGGGCATACTTGGATACTAACAAGGAAAAAACATTAAGCTGAAGTTTTGTAGTTCAGCTTCTGAAGGCGCAGCTTTGCAATAGCCAAACCTTGCTCTACGTGGCCCCATGGGTGTGTAGGTCTCGCTGCATATCCAGGGTGCACAGGACAGAGGGCTAATGGCCTGTACTAATAGTAGACCTGATGCAGCAGGAGGATGCACTGAGACCGTCTTCCTCCAAAATCTTCAAGTTTTTGATTTGTACCTTGAGAGGTTTCCTAAGCTAGGTGCAGACTGCTGCAAAATGAGTTTCAGAGTGCTGACAGTGGGTCTGCTAATCCAATTCAAAATTAGTCCCTGGGCTTCCAGGGACATGAAGAGCATGGGCTGAACCCTACTTCTGTAAGCTGTTATGGAGGGAGGCAGTGTCCTTTTGAAGCTGTAAAGCTGCTGTGCTTGTCCCATGCAATTTCCTTATTGTTCAGCTTAAAGGCCTTTAGGAAAATGCCGGAGACACTCCACTGACCTCCTTGCAGTACATCCCAGAGCTCTACAATCTGATATTAATTACAGTGAGGCTCTATATTAAAGCAGAGATTTGCCAAGTTACCATAGGGGTTTCAGTGCTTGATTCACATTAATTTAAAGTGGAACTAGATATTCCCTCAAGCAGCTGTGAAAATCTCATAAAAACAGAAACATGGGAATTTTGCTGAATATGCCCTGTCTAGCCAGGGAGCTCTCTAGTGGTCACCTGTGTGAACTACAAAGGGCTGTCCATATTGCTCTGTCCCTTGTTTTCTCCACGTTTGGGCCCAGCTCTATTGCCTTTAGCTCTATTGCTTTATAGACACCCTAAAAACTTCTGACACCTCTATATGCAGAGCCTGATTCTCTCTCACTTGGTTTAGTCCAGTGGCTCATGCTGCTGTCTTACAGCAGTCCTCTTGCACTTTGATGCCACTTCTTGGCTTTTGTAGCTTGGGAGGACCTGGAAGTCAGTCTCACAGGGCTGGATAACCATATGGCTAAGCAATGATGTGGCTTTGTAGGGCTTCCACTGGGATAGAGACTGATCTTGGGATGCTTCTGCAAGGTAAATCCTTTTTTCAGAGAGAACCCAAAATGAACTCTAAGTGTGTGTATCGGCAGGTGAAGCAATGGTCTTTTGGGACATTGGGAAGCTAGCTTTGTTTTGAATGCCCCAATAAAAAAGGGCCAATTTTTTTCTAGGTTAGTGAAGTAAGCTGTCTGAAACAAGAAAATCTCCTTCAAGGTACCCTGGAAGTTGCTAGGAATAAACTAAATTCAACTATCTGTAGTAAGAGCTGGTCATTGTAAGAGCCTCTGCTCAGCATCTTTGTGGGATCTGGGTCACCTATCTAAATGTCTCACAGCAAAATCTCTTCCTGGGATCCTCAGCAGAGGAGATGTTGTCTCTGTGGTCCCAAGGGAGATCCTCCCACTATGCTGCCTGCTGAAAGTTGTCGCTTCTCTTAATCCTGTACTGAAGCAGGAAATGGGGTCAGTGGGCCACAGAGGTACTATGCATGGTGTGGGCTCCAGGCAGCTGCCTGTCCTGCCTGCACTAAAGAGGAAAGGTGCTTTCAAGTCATGGCAGTGCTGGCTAGCAATCTCAATGGGGCTTGGAGAAAGGGACTGGCATGAGGGACTCTGTTTTGTGTGAGCAGGAAGGAGTTCCTGCCTCTCTCCAGTGATTATAATTTGTCCTCTGCCTTCTCTTTCTCTTAGTTTCCCTTTTCTTCCCTTCTGCAATCTTCCCTTCCTTCTTCAGCATCTGCTATCTCTTGCAGCTTCCTCATCTTCTTCAGCTTGATACTCTTTGACAGCAGCTCTGGAAGGAAGGAACAACCTCAAGCAGCCATGTTCCCTTCAGAAAAGTCTTCATCATGAAAAGGGGCAGCAGAGTTGGCCCTCAGAACACAGCATTTCCCTGTCAGGGCAGTGAGTGCACTAATAGGCTTTAATTGCCCTGACCACCCTCACCTGGGACCTCCATCCACCCCCTCTGCCCATCAGCCCTAGGGCACCGTTTAAGGCCTGGGCTTCAGTCCTTTCCTGAGCTCTGATGTACCTGCTCTCAGCCCTTTCCTGAATTGAAGATTGTTTGGATTTCCTGGATCAGCCCCACACCTGGTTTGTTAGTTTGCTTTTGCCTGATGATCTGTTAATGGGACCTGTTTTTGTCTGCCTGGGTCTGGTGCTGTGGGACTATATCCTGTTGGTGAGGTTGTTGCCCAACCTACCTCATGGCCACCCTCTGCTTCCAGGCTTGTCTGTATTTATGGGAGAGCTGGACCTTGCTGTTTCCTGACACTCCTTTGAGAGCTTAAACTTGGAGTAATTCTATCTCTCAAGTTAAATATAGACAAAATGCACTATAAAGGCTAGTCTTGCTCATGGACCTAGAGCCTGGTTTTGTTGTGTTGGTGTTGTGTTATTGGCTTGGTGAGTATGTGCCGTGTGGTCTGCACATGAGCAGGCAAGAGTGTTCTGGAAGGCAGTGGCCGTTACCTGTACTCCTAGGCTGCGCAGTGCTGGTGGCAATCCCAAGCAGTACTAAATTCCATTTCACTTACATCTACAAAAGCTGATGCAGTCAAATAAAGCTGTTCTGACAGCAGCATTTAATAGCCTTGCTGTCTTCAAAACCCCAGGTTCCTGTACTCGCTGACAATGAATGTGTTTTTAGAAAGCTGAATTTACTGTCTTAGAGCTAGATTCACAACCTAGCAGTCTACTGAGTACCTGTATACACAGACTACTATAAAAGACAGTGAATGGGAGAAGGGAGGGGGGAAGCGTTGCATGTTCAAACAAACCAACAGGAAAAAAGGCAGCAGCTTTTGTGCATCTTGGCATGCTGAAGTCAGCATACAGTTAACTCCTCCATCCTGGGGGTAAGGAGGAAGGCAGCGAAGGGAGGCCAAGCCAAGCCAGTGGCAGCCAGACATCTCTTCTCCCATAGCGCTTTTGTTTTCTGTGGTGTGGGAGGGTGATGTGATCGAGGACCTGCTACAAGTTGCAGTGCGTGGAGCTATGCCTTGTGCAAAGTCCAACAGGCTCTTCATTTTCCTAGTGCTTTGCTCTGCCCTTACAACATCCTCAACCCTTCCCACATTTATGCCAGCAAGGAATGTACAAATGGTCAGTAGTGGGGGTGCTTTCAAAATGGGATGTGAGCCTCTGAGGTGTCTTTAGCTCTTGGAGTCACTAATGAGGGTCACTGTGCATCCGGGCCAGCTGCAGGGTTAATAACAAGAGATCTGCTTCTGGTTTCTCCCCTCTGATTCTAGGAAAGTTGTGGCAGGGAGGCGTTTTGGCACGCTCTGCCTTGATTCACTTCTGTCTTCTGTTTTGGCTGGGTACAGCCATGCTCATTTCTGCCTTAACAGATTAGGTGCTGTTACTTCCCACAGTTGTGTCCCACCCTAGGGGCTGCTGCATTTTGGTGATTCTACTAACCCAGAGGAGTGCTTGCTTCTAATTCCATCAGTTTGATGGAAAGAAGCAGTTGAACTTATTTGTACGATTACTAGAATGCCTGCATGGCAGAAATCTGTATTTGTAATTAATATCTGTACCAATGGCCTAACAGTCATCTTTCATTACTGTATGGGGATTCTCTCTTCTTCTGCAGCTTCTATGGCTGGGCCTTTCCTTGATGTCGTGGCTAACAGCCACTCAGTGGTCAGGGCCAGTCAACTGTCCTGATAGCTTTAACTGCTCAAGCAGAAGTGGTTTAAGTGTGCTGCATGGCAAGGAAGGCATTGCAGTGTTCCTCTCGTTGCTTAATATCTAAATGAATCTTCCAATCAGCACCTCAGGTAGGATGTTAGAGACGTGTTCTGGCTAGCCCAGCTAAGGTAAAGGTTTTTTTTCTGGTGTTTTTCCTAGGAGTATCTTCTGTCCCCTTTGAGGGCAAAGTTGGCGTGGTGAAGACACACATGCTTCTCCAGGCCATGACGCTCTCTCAGGACCAGCGTTTCCTGGCCCATTTCAGGAGCAAGGTTAGTGGTAGGTAACTCGTCCTTGCTGTAATATCAAGGAAAAGGGACTGATTTGCAGATCATTTTCCCAAGGACTTAATCAGCCTCTTGCTTTCTTCCTGCTGGACCACTTGCCCTTCATTGAGGTGCACCACTTGGCTCCTCTGATTCCTCCTGCAAGTCCACACTGTCTCCTCCTCCTGTCTCTGCTCTCCCTTCTGCTCTACTTTCTTCTTTTGCTCATGGCTGTTTGTATTCAGGATACTCCTGCTGTGCCAGCCTGCTGGGTTATCCCTGCAGAAGTTTTTTACAGCTCTCTTAAGTGCTTGTGTGCCAACGCATCCACAAATCATGCAGATGTGTGGGTGAGAACTAGGGGGCTTGAGCAACCACTGGCTCCCATAGCATCACAGGCCCTCAGAGCTAACAGAGGGAAGGCAGCCCCCTTTTCCAGACACCTCACAGTCTACCAAAGGGGCAAAGCTCCCTGGGTCCTGGAGGGCAGCTCAGCAGGGAAAAGGGAGGGCAGCAATAGGTTGAGGACAGCAAGCGTTGGGCAGGGTGCTGAAGGGAGGGCTGGGGAACTGACTTACAGTGTCAGAAGGGCATTGAAGGAAAGGGTATGAGATGAGAAAATGCCTCCTTTTGAGGGTGGGAGTCTCATCACATGGAGTCCTTGGCCATTTTCTATCTCAGTCATGCTTCTCCTATGTATGACTGACTGCTGCCCAGGGCTTGGGGGGCTATATGTGCTGTTCTCTCAAGGAACCCTGTCCATAGGGTCAGAAAGGGAGAGACTGTCCTCAGTTGTCTTCAGGGCTAGTGAGCAATGTGTCATCCCTTTCCTCTTCAGCATTTGCCTCTGCCTTCTCAGCTGACTCTTCCTTTGAGAGGGCATCTCTCTTCCCAACCACTTCTGTGGCTGCTACACAAATCACGTTCACTCCTTATGCCAGGCTTCTGCTCAGGCTGAGGGAAGCACTTTCTGTGGGCCCCCAAAAAGCATATATCTGATCTGAATTCTCTCAGTGCCAGGAGGCACACAAGGTGCGAACATCGTTCTTCCATTTCGATCGGTCTGCGGCTGCGTGCTCTGGAGTCCCAAGGGCCACAGCGCAGTCTTCTGTTGGTTTTTTCCTCAAGACATGACCGATCCAGTTCCATCTTCTCCTCCTCACTTCATTACTGATTTTCTCCATCTCCGAGTTGATACTCGTCATTTCTGCAACTTTTTATTTTTTTTCCGGGAGGAGGTAGTTGGCCTCCTGCCCAACCCCCATGACTTGGAGGGCCAGTGGTTTTTCTGTCAGGGCGGCCTTCCCTTAGGCTGCGTTGGTTCGCGGCACCTTCTTCAATTTTATCCGGTGCACCCTCCAGAGAGGGATCCCCTATCCACCACCCAAGGGACGCGCCTTCTAGCCGTGCAGCCCCAGCCGAAGGAAAAAGCATTTAGGTCATGTGTTATTCACTGGTCTGCTGGGATTTTAGGGGTGCTCAGTGAAGTAGAGGCAGATGTGGGAGTGAAGCAACTAGATGAGAGGTGGGAAATTCTATAGTTGGGGGAGCGGTGGAGGGGATGGAGGCCTTGTATGGAGTTCTGGGGCAAATCCTCCATGGAAATAGCCTGGGGTAAAACATAAAAGCAAGCACAGCGCAACTTTCTCTAGGGCTGGGTGGCAGTTTTGCAACAGGTCTGCAAGAAGCTTCATCTGACAGGTCTCGGACATGCTGCTATTCTCACCTGGTCCCCTCGTGCTTGTTTTCCCATCTCCCCCTCCTCTCCGTTTAGAGTGAGTGCTTTGGGACAGCAGCCTCATCTTCCTGGGTGTTTTGAAAACACTTAATACATACTTGGTGCTGCGTAAATTACTGCTATTATTATTATTATTGCATTAATTAGCTCAGGGCCCCTTTGCATGCACAAGACCAGATCATTATAGCAATTTGTTTATAATGCTGCGGCATAACAATCTAGGGCTCTCAAGCAAAGCTCTGGGCCTCCTGTGCCGGAGGCTGTGGGCAAGCAGGAGGTGTATGGACTGAGGCTGGCTGGGAAAGGGCTGGCTGCAGCACATCCTCCTGCCCCTTCGGCTCATGCATGCTGGCTGATGCATGGGAGTTCTCACTCTGCTTCAGCATGCAATAAAACAGCCTGCCTCAACCACTGCAGAGCTGGGCAGTCCTCCTTGAAGGACTCTCAGTTGGGCATGGCAGGTTTTCCACCTTCATTGCACATGGCGGTGGTGAGCTAGACCAACACAAAGCCAGCAGTGACCTGAAGTCTTTTGCCCCTCTTCCTCCACAGCTGGCTTGGCAGACAAGATGTGCAAAGTGAATGCATTGTTTGGTCTAAAGGGTTGGTGTGATTTGCCCAAGACAACCCATTAGTCAGGAGTAAACCCAGGGACTTTTGCTGCCCAGTCGCGCGTTTTAACCGCTCCATCTCACTCCCCAGGACACTTGGATCCTGTTGGAAGCGCAGCAGATGGAGCCAGGCGGCAGGTCCAGCTCCAGCTGGCTGGCAGGGAAAGGGCAAAGCAGCAGCACCAGTGACCTTGCTGATTTATTCATTAGACAGTGCTTAGAAGAAGGGGAGGATTGATTTGTCTGTCAAATGCAACACCAAACCATGTGGCCTGCAAGGGGAGGACTAATTGTGCCGCTGACACAGAGGCCAGTACTGACTCACACAGTCAAGCACCTTTTTATTATATTTTCCTGCTAGTCAGCCCTTCTTCTTTTCATCTGTCCTATTATCTTGGACAATTTATTGATGCAAAGCCAAATTTAAGTGGTTATTTTGCCTGTGAAAAAGAGGAAAAAATGTCTAAACTGAGTGCAGTGAGGTGTTGGATCAGTCTCTGCATTATGGTTATTTGGAACCAGTTTGAAGCCATCCGGCTGTACAAGCCACAGTATCACCTCTATGGTAGCAAAATGCCTTCAAGAAGCTGAGTCCCTTGTTCAGAAGCACTTTGTGGGCTCTTAAGAAAAGTGTCCCAAAGCATTCAGGATGTAGGTTCTTGATTCTTGAATCCAAGGGATTCTTGAAAGCACCAAATGGCCTGTGTGCCTTTGAAATTAGTGCCAAAACTGCTTTTTTTAAAAAAAAAACAAACCACAAACCAAAAACCACCAAAAAAACCCACAAAAACCCCCCACAAAAACAAAGAAGACTTTCTGTAAGTACAGTGTGATCGTTCTGAGGCTGCCATTCTTTAAGACAGGCAAGGGACAAATTTAAATGGGCTGCTTCGTGTACAGGTAGTGGTACTGCTGGGGTAGCTCTCGACAGGCAGCACAAGTGGGCTCTGCCTGTTTTGTGAGCTGCTCAGGCATTGTCAGGTCTAAATTAGCACGGTGCTGAGTTAACATATGCCTGGCTGGGTTACAACATGGGGCAAATGTGAGCTTATTGCCTTGATACATCATAACTGCCTCTACCACTGCTCCCCTGAACTGCCAAGCAAGTTGCTCTTCATCCTCATCTTTGCAAGAAAGATACAGCGTTATTCTTCCTAAAGACAAATGACCAGTCATGCAATCAATGAGGTCAGCCTTCTTTTTTCAAACTGTTTCCTATCTTGTTTGGCAGCTTCACCTGCACTCCGGCAGAAGGCTTTGGCCTGTTCCCCATAGAGCTGGAGAGATTCCAGTTCATGTGGGATACCTTCAGAGACTTCAGATTTTGTTCAGTCCTGGATGGCTCCTGCTAATGGTTCCTAATCCAGGCCTGGCTGGCAGTCTTTAAGGGTCAGTACAGTCATTTGGAAGATTTCCAATGACTGCAATGGGTGCTGAGTCGAGCCTGCACCGAGGGCACAGGGAAGAATTCATTGTCTTTACTAATTTGGTTCTCAGATTCTCCCCCACTGCTCTGCTAAATGGACCTCAACCCTGATCTTGAAGCAAGCACCTTGCAGAAATTTACACCCCTACAGGAATCGAATAGCTCCTCCTTTCACTTCAGCCTCTCTTTTCTATGCAATTTCTGTTCCTACTCCACAATTTTTGGAGGCCATTTATCCTCTAGTTGCAAAGTGTGCCTCCCTCTCCCCTACTTTAGCTCCTTGCTGTCATCAGGCCGTTGAACATGATTCCGTCCTGTGTTGCAAAAATAATCACTTTTTAATTATGTAAAGGAAAGGGGGTTGTAAAAGCCCTTCAAAGCCCAGTGTCTCTGAGTCCTGCTGCAAAGCAAAAGCAACGTGAGCCTGGCAGTGTGTTTATGTGTTCACAGTGAGCTGTTCCTTTAAGCCACGTATTACACCCTCCACCAGTGTTTAGTCATGAACGAAAATGCCAGCTGAGAGTTTCCTGGGCTGTTTTGAAAGCAAAGAGGGATTAATTTGAGCAAGAACTGAATGCCTTCCTCCCAGCTCCTTTCATCCCCACGGAGATAAATTAGGGATACTCTCAGCATGAGGGCAACGCAGTTGGAAAGCCAACTGTTCTGCAGAGCGATTTCAGAAAATCTTGTGGATTTGGCAGAGAGGACATCAGTGAAAGTAGCCAACTACCTCCCAAAGGGTAACCCCCCCCGGATCAGAGAAATGCTGCTTGCAGTTTGAATTGGTGCTTTCTGTCTCGCTATGGTGCTTTTAGGACTTTACAGGGAGTAATGAATCAAGGGACTCAACTTACTCATTCTTAAGACTTCCTTTTTGCTGTGACGCCCCTGTGAAACAATAATAGCAAGGGCCTGTGAGAGTTCCATTGTCTCTTATTCATTCTGCCTGGTTTACAGATAGTCACTAAATAGGATGCTTGATAATAGATGCCATCTTGTGCCTTTTGCTCTTTCTGCCCTGCTTCTTCTCCCTTCACAGTTCCTTCCCAAAGCATCTATAGGAGAGTAATATCCTGCATTTGTAGAGCACCTAGCAGTCGCAGAGAGGCTTTGGGGGCAGCAGCGTAGCCTGCCATGGGACCCTGACCCTCTCTTGTGTCCCAGGATGTATGTTCCACTGGGCTGAGTTACTCTACAGTTTTTTTTGCCCTCCTAAAAAAAAAATCTGCCTCTACCTGTGGGCCTGAGATATGACCCTTTGGGATGTGCTGTAATGTAAGAAAGAGATGGGAGTTTAAGGGTCAATTGCTGTGCGTTTCTTATGGATGAGAAAACCTTGTTACCTGAGCCATTCAGATAATACAGGGGCAGATACAGCGGCAGATCTGGGATCTCTGGTTGCTGGGTCACGTGCATTATACTAGATCACACTTTCTGTTGTGAGGTTGAGGAGAAGAAACTCCAGGCTTGGATACTTGCCTGGATTTCTGTGGGTGACTGCTCAAAGGAGAAATCCTGCATGACCACAGGAATTCTCTGCACCTGAGCTGTGATGAAGTTGAAAAAGCTACAGGAATACAACTTTCCTGCCAGCATCTTGGTGAGGCTGGGGTGAAAAAGCCCAGGAATGGGTGAGCCTGAAGAACAGACAGGCCTGGCAAAAAACAAAAAGCAGACTTGGGTTTTTGGCATGAAGGATTGGGGGAAAGGTGAAAGGGAGGTGGGATGGTGAGGGACAGGCAGGAGGAATCTGAAGATTTCTATTCCAGCTCTGTACCTACCTTGAAAGGCAAACTGGGATCAGTGTTTTCAACCTGCTTTGCCTCAGTTTCCGATTTGTAAGATAAGGTGAGTGATTCTGAGCTATCATACGGATGCAGTTATGGCTGGGAGGACTGGTATCTGCAGAGTGTTGTGATCCTTAGTGTGAAAGAAGAACAGAATCCTCTTCACTGGTACTGTATCGTACCAGTCAGCAAACAGCTGTGTTCAACTTCAGAAGTCCTCCTACCCCAAGAGAGGCCCATGATTAAATCCTTGTCCACTATCCTGAGGACAAGGGGACCCTGGAGGTTAGGCAGTATCTTTCCCTGGCGGAGCTGCGTGCTGTAAGCCTGTGTTAGTAGTTCATTTACATATTACACACTGCTGCAGGCCTTACTGCAAGCCTGAGAATCAGTCAGAGCAGTGATGCATTCAGCTGTCATGCTGGGATTCAAATCCTTTACGAGTCAGTTCATCTCTTGATCTTGAAAAGACAAAAGTAATGAACCTCTTGAAAGAAGGTTGCTGTTTGTCCTGTTGTACTACCACATTGTTTGGACACCAGTTAGAGGAGGCTAGAGTCAAAGCGAAAAACTGTTGCATGAATAAATCGGCTTAGAGAGCTTTGTAGCGATTTATTCTGCTCTTTGGTCCTTTGGGCTTGTGTGCAGCTCATAAACGAGCTTATTATTCTATCATGATTTATAGCTTTGTGGCAGAAGCAGAGGGTATATGTGCCGCCAGGGAAGACAGAGGGGCTGACGATGGAGTATTGGAAGTGGAGATCAGGCAGAGGTCACACTGGAATGTGGAAGAAGAGGGAGAAGCAGAGGCTGTCCCTGCAGCCAGCCAGTGAACGACAGGGCTGATGGATTGCTGTGTGCGCAACGCAGCCAGTGCGGGAGATGACCCTCCATGATCAAGGCTTAATTTTGTCACTGCTCTCTGGCATTAATTTTAGTGATTTCAGAGATCTTATAGTGACAGGAAAATGCTTTATAGATCTCCTACTGATAAGAAGCTTTGCAATGTGTTACATACAAGCTGTCTTCAGGGAGGCTTCAACCCTACCATCTGTATCATGGGACTTCTCTATTCTACTTCCCTCTTCATAACAGCAATTTCAGCCTTTCTTCACATCAGTGGCAGAGTTTCTTACTGGGATGTTCTGCCCTAGCATATGCACCAAGACACCTTAGAAGTCCCTTGTGCTCCCCTCAGCATATATGACATGGTGTCCTACTTACAGTTCTGCACAGCTGGTTTATGCATGTTGGGGGCCCCTCTGTCACTGGAGATTAATGCTGCAAACAGAAATCGGCAGGCAGCTTGAGATGGGGCTTCAAGATGTCCCAGCCCATCATCCGTGTGTCTGATCTAATCTGTCAGTCAGTCTCCTTGGCAAGGGAGCGACAGCATGAGCCAGGCTGCTTAGCCAGATGCTGTAGTATGTTTGGTATTTCAGAGCTGTCAAGGTAAAAAGGAGAAGCTCCGGCCTTTAGCACCTCCCTTTGTTTTTCCAGTATGAGGCTGAACTGTGTCTGAAGGGATGGTGCACAGCTCTGTGTGCAGGGAATGAGCAGGTGGGGTTTATTCTCTGTATCCAGGTCAGAGGAGCCCAATACATGCTGCCCATATCTAGGCTCTGCGCTCAGTGATGCCCTTTGTTTTTGCAGAGACCTCCTCAGGAAAAGCATCTTGGCAGAGCCTGACAGCTGCCGGTGCAGCTGTGGATGTGTTTTCTCTGCCATGACCTTGGGAGGCCTCATTTGCACATCCTTCTCTCTAGAATCATGGTGGGACGCTGGTCTTGTTTGCTTTTACTTTGGACGAACGCAAGGATTACTCTGCTGAGGTTATTTGCCCACAGTGGCACAAAACACAGGAGCATGAGAGAACAGCCCTTCTCGCAGTGTTCAAAGAGATGCTGTCCTGTAATTCCTCAAAAACATTTTTCATGAAAGACTCAGACTCTGGCAGTGCATTAGCTCATCGTACTGGGCAATGAGGTGCAGATTCTGTTCTGTACGTGTGTATGTCATTGAAGTCTGGATTCATCCCATCCAAGCTGAGGAATGCAAATAAACTGCGAGTACAGTCGTGATGTTGGTGATGGTATTGCAGTCCGGTAGCACACAGTCACTGCACTCAGGGAGTGAAAGAAATCAGCTCATCTAAGGCCACTTGCCTTCTGGCCATGCCCTCCTTTCTTGCTGGCTATAAAATGAGCTTGGGATCATGGGATCATAGAATCATAGAATACCAGGTTGGAAGGGACCTCAAGGATCATCTGGTCCAGCCTTTCTAGGCAAGAGCACAGTCTAGATGAGATGGCCCAGCACCGTGTCCAGCTGAGTCTTAAACATGTTCAGCGTAGCGGAGTCAACCACTTCCCTGGGGAGATTATTCCAATGGTTGACTGTTCTCATTGTGAAAAATTTCCCTCTCATGTCCAATCGGAATGTCCCTGGGAGTAACTTGCACCCATTACCCCTTGTCCTCACCATGGGACTCCTTGTAAAAAAGGGATGACTATTTTCCTGTACTCCCTTGGGTGTTTAAGGTAATAGAGGTAAATGTAGGTCTCTGACTCTAGATAGGAGCCCTTTCTGAATTGTATCAAGAGGCAAATCGTTCACTGTGACACTGTGACTCTTTGTTGTAGCTCCTGGTGGAGTGAGGTGATGGGTGGACACAGTGCACAGGCTAGTGAGGGTTTGTGCAAGTAGTTTAGAGATACAGGTGAATTTGAGAGTGCTTTGTTTGCCTTAGCCTACATAAGAGCAACTGCACTATGTGAGATCAAATGTCCATCCAGCCAAGTTTTCTGTCTCCTCTGGTGTTAAATAGTGGATACCTGAGGTAGAATGTAGGAACGGGGCAAGCATCTAGTGACACCTCCTTAATACACTCTCTCCACCTCCAGAGATTTATGACTTTCCTAGCCAAATGTGATTTCATTACATTCAGTAGCTCTAGGTGGGGTTTTCTCCCTTGAATTTGTGCAGTCGCTTTTTCAGCTTATGAGAATTTATAGCATTCAGCCCCCTAAAGCAAGGAGTTCCACTGCTCAAATCCTGTTGGTGTCCAAAACACAAGATTTCGTGTCGGCGTCACTAGTAAAGCAAACCTAATAACTCAAAGAGCTGGAGGTCCCTGGGCAGATATCATTGATGCTTCTGAAAACTGAATGGGTTTCAGTGGAAGTGTGAGTCAGCACGGTGTTGCCTGTAGCTTAGAAATATTTTCAAGACGCCTGGCACAAATATTTCTTCTAGCAACCAGGCTCTGGTTTGTATCTGCCTGTGCTCCAGGACTCTGGGAGTTCCCTGCAAATGGATCTGCAGACAGGCGTTTCTTCAAATCAGCTGGGAAACAGTAAGGCTAAGAAAGAGATTAAGTTTCTTTTTCTCCTTCACATCAGGTTACAGTTACATGCAATAGTGCAATCGCAGGTGCCCCCTACTTATGCAAGGTGCAGGTTGTGTTCGACAGGCTCCACTACCTGTGTAGTGCTATAGCAATATTGGTGTAGAAAAGCCAGATGTTGATTGTGTGTTTGACTGGCTCCCTTTGCTGGGTACTGAGGAGAATATGACACTCTTTGCTGGGAAAGGACTCTGAATGGGAGAAGCTTGCAATAGGACAACAGCAAGGGAGAGCACAGAGTGGCAGAGTGATTTGGTGGTGGTGAGAAATGTAAATAAAGGTTCTGCTGATACCGAAGGAGGCTCAGCAGTCTCATCAATCCCTCTGACCCACAACGCTAACACCCAAGCTGAAAAAAGTGCATTTACATTTCAAAGAGAGGTAGGAGGTGTACAGGATGAGGCAGCTTATTCAGTTGGTGATCCTAGGAGTAGGTTAAAGAGACAAGAACTGACTCCTTTTCTTCTGCACTTCAGTCACATGTGCAAACCATGAGACTGTGCTTTCAGGAATAGTTGGGAGCAAGAGGTCTCCATCAGAGAGACAACTCCAATTCAGGGTGCACACAGACTGATGTCACTTTGTCAGAGCTGCACCTGCTTATGCCAGCTCTGAGGGTGGCTGAGGGCCAGGCAGCACTTGGGTAATCAGATGGGAAATAAGGAAGTGACTTTGATTAAAGCTGAGAGACAACATGTGGGGGAACAGTGGGAGGAACCACTCTGAGCCAGCGGAAGGGAAATCGACTGGAAAAGGATTTCTGTTGTTTGAATGGATGAAGTAATAAGAAAAGCTCAGAGAAGGCCGTGGGTCCTTGGGAAACGTGATGGTTTGGGACAGCAGCAGGAGAACAGCCAAATTCTCCTGTCATCACATTTCAGACCCACTATGGGCAAGTGGCACAGCAGCTTTTGGAAAGAATGACAGTATACTAAAACCCGAAGACTTGTCTTAGCCGTGTGCCTCTGTGCTTAGGAGGATACGGAGAATAACTTGAGGAGTCTGATCCTGGGATGTGCCAGCCACCTTCTGTTGTATGCCAAAGGTCCTCCTGAGCCAAAAGTTCAGGATTTGGTCCTGTGCTGTATAGAGTACACTGTGAAAAGCTTATGCTGGGTGATCGCTGTGGTCGAGTCTCTGCTCCCTCTGGGATCCTGCAGGGAGTTGGCAGGTAGGGGACTCAAAGGGGACGGTGACATCGCGTGGGTGGTGGAGGCAGAGCTAATTGGGCACACTTCCATGGTGTCTATGCAGCAGGTCAGGCTCTGGGATCATGAAATCTCTGAACCTGTGAATTTGTTTCACAGGCCTGCCTTACACTGTTTCAGGACATGGGCAGGGGGGTGCGTGTTTGCATTGGTGTGTCTATCAGAAAATACTGCAGGAGCATGCTCGCTGGGGCGGCTGCTCTCTAGCAGCTCCAGACCTGCACATGCAGTTTGCATGATGTGAAACTGGTGGGATCAGCAGAGCATGGAGGACTTTGCTGCACCCCATCACCATTTTTCTCTTGGCTTTGCTGTGTAGCCTCCTGAAAGTAAAAAAAAAAAAAAAAAAATTTTAAGAGCTTCTTGGCTATGAATTTGACCCCCCAAAACAAGCTTCCTTGTTCTTTTAGTGAAGTATGTTCCCTCTGGTTGCTGAGTTGTATATATGATGGCAGATGAGCAGTGGGCAGAGGAAACTCTGAATGAACAGAGAGAACAGTCACCTAACCTTCCTCTTGTCCTGAGGGTGTGACTTGTTAAAGCCATTAGATTTAGACAGGAGGGAGTACTGGGAGGGTTGTGTGTGTGTGTATGTGTGTGGAACGGGGGGTGGGCGGGAACGCAAACTGCATTAGAGCTTTGAGCAAACCATTTGAGACCCTGTATGATTGAGTCACTCTGAAGGGAGGTAGTCTGTCACACATACCCACTGTAATGAGTATGAACAAACCCAGAACAGCTGGCTGTAGCATATGGAGCACACAGAAGGGAACAAAGCTGAAATAATTCCCTTTCCTCTGCTCTTTGCTTATCCTGGCCCTGATTCAGGAGTGCACTGGGGACCGTCCTCATCTTTAGGCCTGAACTTTAGGTCCCAGTGATTTCCATGATAACGAGTTTCAATTTTACTATTGACTTAATGAGTTTTCTGTGCAGGTAAGGACCTGCCTGAGTGCAGTTGGGGTACAGCATCCCTTAATCACAGACTCTATAAGGGCTCTGGCTCCCCAGTGACCAGCACTGGCTCCTCTGTGGAGCTCAGGTGGGAGTCCAGCATGCACCCTTGCTCCTGGATAGGAGCTGAGGCTGTGGATGGGCCTTCATGAAGAAGGCAAGGAAGAAACACAGGATGGAGTCATCTTGTCACTCACAGTTAGCTAATGGGCCACTTTCTGGGCTATGGTGTTTTTACTTTTCCTTAGAGTTGATCAGGTTTTTGATTTTGAAATCAAACAGTTTCCTTCATCTGCACGCTGCACATGTGGGAATAGCTGCTCCAGGAAACTCAGAGGTGGCAGGTTTGCTTGAGCCTTCAGAGAGAATTTGGTAGAGCTTTTCTACTCTTTTCCACTTTTTTCCCAGCTCATTCAGGAGATGCAGGGACAGAAGAGCACAAGCAGATAATCATGCCCCATTGCCAGTATTTCTGTAGCAGAGCAATGACAGAAGGAATGAATTATGGCATAAACAACATACACGCAACATACATGCATGTATGAAAAATGTGAATGTGGCATAAGCGATCTCACCCATCATTTCTGGGTTTAATGCCCAAGAGAGGATAATTATCAGCTGCTGTTGCACAGGGATGCAATGGTGGAATTGGGGAGAGTCTGTCAGAAACCAGTAAGAGGAGCAGAAGAATTCACAGGCAAGCTGCTTACTCCTTGTTAAAAATCCCTTTGTGTGTGTGCACATAAGCATGTGTGTGTATGGGTTTTGCACTTGCATCAGCGTTTTTGGGTGGGCTGTGAAGCAAATTTCCTAAGCAGTCTGCACCTCCTGCTATGCAAAAGCTGGCCTGAACATTTGTTAGGTTAGTAAAATGCATCTTTGTGGTACCCTTTAAGGAACTGCCTCATTTTAGATAAAAATCTATTTGTGATTTTTAGGGCTCTTCCAATTTATTGGTTCCTCTGATATCCTAAACCTATTAGTTCTCAACCCATCCACATAATCTTCCAGAGAAACAGGATCAACGAGACCTGAATGTCTAATTGAAAAAAAAAAAAAAAGGTAATAAAAAAACCTGAGCAGGAATGAAAACAATCAAATTAAAAAAATCAACAAAACAAAACCCAGACCAAAGGTTTCAGGCTCTACTTCGTATGCCATAAGAAGGGGGTACAAAAGTAGAGCTGTTTTCTTATTATTTTTGTGTTTTTTTCCTCTGCACCTCCATTTTAATCAGAGCATACCTAATCACTCAAGCTCCCAGGGGATGGACTGGGATTGTACCCTGTAAGCAGCTTGTGAGCCGACGGGGCAGCACCCACTGGAGAAGCAGCCTGAAGTGAGTCAGAGCAGCTGTATCGCATGGTCAGTTATAGCTAGTAAGTGCTGCTGTTTGGGATCCTGTGGCCCCTAGCTCTCTTTCTGCTGTTGTTGAGCAAAGGCCAAAAGATAGGAGAAGAAACAGGGAACCTGGAACAGGAAAGAATTTTTCAGCAAACCCCAGCATTGACATTACAACATATTTCCCAGCTCATAGGCAGAAGCAAAGCCTTGCTATTACCTGCTATTCTCAAAGGTGCGTTTTGTCTCTATTCAACTAGTCATTCTACACCAGTTTTTTTTTTAATAGTCTCCAGAAGACTTTAATGTTAACATTAAAAAGATAATGAAAACAGGCAAACAGACAAATCATGATGCCCAATGCTCTGCTTCCTCATTGATAAAACATGAGAGCAGATCCACCCCTGCAAGATATTGACTTTCCAGACTGCTAGTCATTTATGTTTTTATTTATGAAAAGGAGGAAAAATGAGTTTCCATCACAGCACCTAAACATAATAGAAAGGGAAAGCTTTCATGCGTTCTGCATGGGGCTGTGCTGTCAGGCTGTGCAAGTGGGTAATAACACGATTTCTTTCGTTACAGCCCAAAACCTGCCTTCCAGTTTGATCACAGAGCTCAAAAATATGTTTGCATTTGATAATATCCCTGTTCTGCTCAACCACAACTTTCTGCTTTGTACTTTTTTCCCTTTACAATGTTTTTTGGGGTAGTGCAGCCCTGTCCCTGTCAGTGCTGCTTGCATTGTTACTGTTAATAATTATCTGTATTACAGTAGTTATTAGAGGCCCCAACTGTTACAGGCTCAGTGCATGTAAGAGACAATCTCTGCCTGAGGAGCTTAAGGTCTAAATAGGCAAGGCAGATAGTGGAAGTGTTATCAGTCTTATTTTTACAGAGAGCTTAAATGACCTGCCGAAGGTCACACGGGGAGTCTGTGGTGGAATCGTGACTGGAATACAGATTTCCCAGGCTTTATTTAAGCATCTAACCAGGTTCCTTGTTAAGAAAGGCAGTTGTGAGAATGCTGCCTGTGTATGTGTATGTCCGGGTGCAATTCTGGGATGGGAACTGGATTTGCCTATGCCCTCCTAGTGCAAGCATGTCTGTGAGGAGCTTCAGGTGCTATAATAAATGCATAGCTAGCAAATAGCAGCGACAAGATGCATGCTCACCTGGAATGCACATCTCTAAGTAGTTCAAGGACAGAGCCTTCAACAAGGTAGCAGATGTTAGTGTTCTCATTTAAGCCTTCACTATTTTTGACTATGTTACAAAAATATGTGCAATACTCATGAAATATAAAGGATGGTCATCGATCTAATTTTGAGCTGGGGAAGAGCATGGTCTTGTGGCTCATGTGCCTGGTTGTATGGGCCTTGATGTTCAGAAGCAGGTAAGCTAAGAACCTTAAGCTTTGCAAGAAAGCCAACATTTTAAAGTGTTGTTACAACATTTGAAGTGTTATGACAAAATACCCGCTT
The DNA here is from genome assembly GCF_965183815.1 of Platalea leucorodia. Taxonomy (NCBI): domain Eukaryota; kingdom Metazoa; phylum Chordata; class Aves; order Pelecaniformes; family Threskiornithidae; genus Platalea; species Platalea leucorodia. The sequence goes on along the minus strand of NC_138831.1, from coordinate 30,701,291 downwards.
TTAAAAAAAAGACTGTGAGGTGCACCGGTTCACGTGTGTTGGGAACCACATGAGTGCTGAAGGTAGCATCCACCTAGAAAACTAACTGTCCTACAGAGCTTCCTTCTGCCAGAATGATCTGTGAAGGACTGGAAAAAATGGTGATCCTTCCTCTAATTCTCTTTTGCCAGGTCAGGAAAGTTCCCTGGACTGTGTCTCTGCTGTATCTGAGGGTGTGGAAATAGCTTCTCTTGAGCTGAAAACCTGTGCTATATAGAGGTCTTCTTTTTCTGTGTTTGGCTGAAGGCATGCTGTATAATAGTTTTGACTATCATTTCTTGGAAACTAGATACAGGTGGGACTCTTAATATCCCAGAATTAGCACAACCACCTTTCCTAGCTAATTGTTTTAAATGACTTTTTAAAAAGCTACTATTTTCCTTAACATTTCTAGTCTACTTTTCCATTGCCTGCAAGTACAAAATTCAATTTTCTTAAGTGTCAATTTTTGTCTAAAATATAATACTTATTAGCAGTTTCAATGCATTTCAATGTATCTTTGTTTTTTTAAATTATTTCACAAAACTCGTTACATGTATAATTGAAATTGACTTCAATTTGAAACTCAGCCTTAACAGAGTCAACATTTCTGCAATCTGTCTCAGCTTGTTTCTCAAGGAAAATGTTATTTCTGTTGCTGCAAAGGGAAGGAAGGGACATGATGTATGCTACAAGAGTTAGGAGGCTCAAGACCCAGAGCTTAAAGAACTTTGGCCAATTGTGATTGTAGGATTTCTGAAGCCTGCGCTCACGTTACCGACTCTCTCAGTATGTGCTGTAGTCAGGGTACAGCTCCACAAAGATTTTTGAGAAATTTTGGCCTCTGAGCAATATTCGTGGTTTTCTGAGAAGTCAATGTTTTTTTCTTTTTTAGTGGCTGAATTGGATTAAGGCAGTTTAGTTAATTGAAATGTGAAGGCGGACATTTGAGAGCTAATGCATATTGCTGAATGCAATTCCTTTCTTTTTTATTTTTTTTCTGGATACAATGTGTTAGATTAAAGTTGCGTTTATGGTCAAATAATTTCTCTTCAACTCCCTTTTGTAACTTACCTTTCAATTAATGTGTTTTGCCATTGTTTTAATTTTAAAACTCTATCATTAAAAAGCTTTTAGCACAATGTGAAAGGACCGTAAGTGGCGTGGGGTACTGAAAGTGCCTCCCCACGTTTGTTAGCCTGAAAGAGCTTAAAAATTGCTACTGAACAATCTGATCCTCTTCCCCTGCACCAAAGTCACTTCCAGTAGCTTAAGAACATTAAAAAAAATCTTTTCAAATGTAGCATATAGAAGTGCCCTGTGTGAACACTGGAACGCTTTTGGAGATGAGTCAAAAAGATTTGGAACTTTGCAACGGAGCTTCCTTCATCAAAGGGTGATATATCCATAGTATACTTGCTATATGATATATTTTTATATTCCATTAGCCTTGGGAAATACAACTCCATATACAAATGAACATGAACATTACCAATTACAAGTGGAGATGCTTTGCCAATATTGAAATAACTTCATTACAGTAAATCTTTAACTTTTAAAAATATTCCAAATGAAATTTCATCGCTACTTTCAAAGTAATCAAGAAGACAATGGGTTGCTTCCTTTTCAGCTTTGTAGTTATAAATGATTATTGGAAATATTTTTTTATTTCCAAAGGTTGTAGCATCAGAGACAGCAAAATAAAATTGTTGTTCTCCAGGAGGTCTTTATTTCCTGTACTGAAAAAGAAGGTAATATATTTTTGTCAATAAACAAAGATTTTGCCTTATGAAGATGCAGCATATTAGCTATGGGTTAATCTTGTAGAAACAATGTTATTTGATTTGCTGCTGCATTCAAGAGATCTGTGCAAACAACTAGTGTTGTGTGTCTTTGTGGTTTCAGGGAAGCCACTTTGTTACTTTCTGTCTTTCCAACCAATAATCCTTTTCAGAAATGTTGTTCTTAGCAGCTGTCGTGGTTTAACCCCAGCCAGCAACTAAGCACCACGCAGCCGCTCGCTCACTCCCCACCAGTGGGATGGGGGGAGAATCAGAAGGGTAAAAGGGAGAAAACTCGTGGGTTGAGATAAGAACAGTTTAATAATTGAAGTAAAATAAATTAGAACAGTTAAATAGGCAAAGCAAAAACCGTGCACGCAAACAAAACAGAACAAGGAATTCATTCACTACTTCCCATCGGCAGGCAGGTGTTCAGCCATCCCCAGGAAAGCAGGGCTCCATCACGCGTAACGGTTACTTGGGAAGACAAACGCCATCATGCCCAATGTCCCCCTCCTTCCTTCTTCTTCCCCCAGCTTATATATACTGAGCATGATGTCATATGGTATGGAATAGCCCTTGGGCCAGTCTGGGCCAGCTGTCCTGGCTGTGCCCCCTCCCAGCTTCTTGTGCACCCGGCAGAGCATGGGCAGTTGAAAAGTCCTTTACCACTGTGAGCACCACTTAGCACCTATTTAGAGACAGCTTAGCACTACTTAGCAAGAACCAAAGCATCAGTGTATCATCGACATTGTTCTCATCCTAAACCCAAAACACAGCCCCCATACCGGCTACCAAGACGAAAGTTAACTCTATCCCAGCTGAAACCAGGACAGCAGCTATTCTGTAGTAACCTTTTACAATGTTTTGCTTGCATGCTGTCTTGCATTGGACAATCCACCATGAGCAACTGAGAAACAACTTCTGCAAAATCCATTGTGAGTCTTCTGACAATTGTAGTTACCTTCAATGATTCACGGAAAATCATTTCTCCACTCATCTTGGAAAATACTAAATCTTCAGGAGATGTATCTTGAGTTATTGCTATAGGGCTGCCATTGCCATTGAGGTTGTTACCTGACCACGAAAAAATAAGTAAATAATTCTTAGACTCATTTTTTATTATTGCTTTCTCTCTCTCTCTCTTTTTTTAAATTCTGTATCATTCTGGTTCGTGGGCCAGCAACCCTCTGGATACTGGGACTCAGGATTTAGGCCATCATAATCTTTAGAGATCAACAAGCTCAGAAAATATGATAATCCAGGTGAACTTCTCTTTTAAAAATAGCTATAGTCTGCCCGCTTGCCTTTTGGATCCTAGTGACGGTCAAGACCATTTCTGTATAAAATTTGTAAAGACGTTTAGGGTCCATTGGTCTTGAAGAAGCTATACAAGTATGAACTACTGCTGTTTGAGATCACTTACCCAACACTCAATCTCAAATAACAAGATAGTCTGGGGAAATGAAGCAGCCTTTGCAAGACAGCCTGAATCACTCCGGACTGTCTCTGGGGGAGTGAGCGTTTGAAGTACCTTTCTCAGTCAGTTCCAGTCCTTCGACTCATACTCATTGATTTTTCTCCATTCTTAAGCTCTAGCCTCGCTGCAGGATCAGAGGGAGAGCCTGTGCTTGCTTTTGAGGAAATCTTCATCTCTTTTGTCCCCCAAAACTCTTGTCTGTTTCTTGTCCTGAGCTGTAAGGGAGCTCGTTATTTCTGCTGTGCTGCTGGCAGTTCTCCCACAGCTGGGAACAGGCAGGCATCCCAGCACAGGCAAGCCCCAAAGGGGATGGAGTTTTCCTATGCGTGCAGGATACTGAAACTGGGCAAATATTGTCACAGTGCTCTGGGGCAGCTTCCACTTAAAAAGTCAGAGGGCCTTACTTGAAAGATTGCTACCATATTTCAAGCCCCTATTTTGCACACGGTAGCATTAAATCTTTGCAATAAAATGAAATAATACTCACTGTGGCAGTTGTTTGCTTTTTGTATTACCTTATACACTCCTGCAGAATTGTTCTTCCTGGCCTTTCTTTCCCTTAACTGGGTTACAAAGCCAAGAACAGAGCTCTGGGGTAATATCAAGTAAAGCCACCTTCATGGCTCCCATTTCTGGTTTGCAGTCTGGTGCAGGCTTCAGACAACAATTAAAAAGGTTTTTCTTTTTCTCAGTGGAAATGTGTGGATGATTTTTGTTAAAAGTTTAGATTTGTTCAGGTTGAACTCTCAACTGAAAAAAGGTTTCATCAGCAGATACGCTGCTTAGTGGCTTCTTTGGCAGTATTTTCTTTGATTCGATCTTCATCTTTCTCTAGTGATAAATGAATGAAAAAAGGATGTTTTCTCAAAGAAGGGATGCTGGGCTACTCTTTGCATTGGGATTATCTGGAGGGAGTGAAAATGTGCCCCGTGGTGTCTGTGCGTTTCTACTATATTGGAAAAATGTATCAAATGTGCACTGGATTTCAAAGTGTTTTGTAATCCAGGCAAAACATCTATATGTCCAAATGTGTCATTATTAAAAAAAATAACAAAGTAAAGGGAAATGTAGGCTGAGAGTTTAGAGTTTGGAAATCTCCCAAGGGAAATAGTTTAAAACCTGTTTTGGGGGTTCTAGAGTGAACAAGGTATACTGGTAAAATTCAGAATTTGTTATCGTTAAGTCACTTATAGCTTAAACAATATTCTGAGAAAGAATCAGTCACTCAAACATGCCTGAGTAAGAAATATTGTCTGGGTATATACCAATACTTCAACTCTCCATGTCATAAGTTGGACTCCTGAGGGGTTTTGTTCATTTGTTTTGTGCAGGTGCTGGAAACCTGCAGCTTCCACTGAATTCGACAGGTCTCGAATGAGGTCCCTGGTGAGCTGACAAAAGAGGACAGGGATAGTTGAAACGTTTTCCATCTCGGCCTTGCCTAAGGTGCTGGTTCTGGTGCATGTAGGTGTCAGTCGGATTTCTGTCTTATTGGCAGTGTTTAAAATCGAGACCCAGGCCCAAAGCAGCTGCTGCTGCTGCAAGTCAGAAGTTGGGAAGAGCAGGATTCATCGCTAAAGCTGCTTTTTGCCTGGCTCTGATGCCTCACCCTTACAAATATTAAAAGTTAACAAAACTTATCTCACAACAGAAAGATGATAAACAGCCAAGACCGCCCCTGAATTATGGGCTGGTTGCAATGGAAAGCAGATGTGCAAACACCTCCCAGAGCAAGGGGCTGCCAGTGGGCACCCACTGGCATGTTAAGAGGGAAAGAGAGGACGATTTTCTTGCTGATGAAATGCTGCTTTGCTCAAGGGACCATATTATTGCTGTTATTTATTATTTATGCACTGCCAAAGGTGTGCACAGTACTTTATAGTGCAATAAAAAAAAATGACTGGTGTCCAGTCCCTTGGGGTGTTGCACCGCTGCTGAAGTATGGCAAAGGGGCAAGATGAAAGGGTTGCTTCTCCCTCCGCAATGATGCAGAGATTTGTTATTGTTACAGGGTGTCGTCTTTGGGCCGCTTGGCTGGGGATGTTAAGGTAGCTTTGTCACCATTTTGCACAATTGTTTATGATTGTGTTTGCAAGGGCATGTACCCTGTTTGATATGCATTCGGAGTCTGGCAGCAGTGGGAATGAGTGAACAATAAAAGTGCCGCTGTCACAGCCCCAGGTTTTTTTTATTTTTACAGATTCCCAGCCATCTGCTGCCTCACCAGCTGCTCCCCGTGCAGCACAAAACTTATCTCCATTCAAGAACTCAGACCCTCAAGGAGGGGAGGGTGGTGGGCTTGAAGGTGCATAACTGACCTCCTGTGCACTGTCTGCAGGACACAGACCCAGACCTGGTGCCAAACTCCAGAGAGGTGGGGAGTAAATGCAGGGAAAGGGTGGAAGAAGTGAAGTTCAAACACACGGCCAGTGACTTGTTCACTCCTTACAAAATACTGGCCGTAGAAATGTGCTGGCCTGGAGAGCAGTGGGAGCAGGGGCTGTGGGCCTGAGAAGACCCCAGGAGATGGCCCAGCCCCAGATTTGACACCTCCTTTAGCCATCATTAAGTTGACAGAAATGAGGAAAAGACATTCCCTCAAGGGCATGGAGAGGTTCGAGCTCTCTTGCTGTTGTGCTGCAGTCAGCCCTTTGCTGTGAGGTCGGTTTTGCTGTGGAAAGGGAAACAAGTCTGGTGGCAATGTAACTGGAGGCAGCGGGGAAAAAGCAGCAAGTTCTGCCTTAGGGAAGCTCAGCAGCTACCAGCATTTATAGGGGAATAGAGAGAGACACAGCTATTGGAGATTTATGGGGCCAGAGGGCTCAAGAAATCCTACTGCCAAAAAAGTGGCATGTATTATTATGCACTGTCTTTGAGGCACCTAGATGAGATGAGAATTTGCTAATTTCATTAAATCTTGTGTTTATAATCCCTTTGGGATCAAGACAGCTAACCTGCATGCTCTCTAAACCTACCCCTCGATCTCTCCTGTACCTGCTCCCCAGAAATGGGGGTGATGCCAGAGCAGGTGAGGGAAGAAGAGGCAGGCTGGCTGTGGGAACTGGGAGGGAGTGACCAGTTCCCTCCACCATTCCCAGAGAGCTCCTCTGCTTTGCGTGTGCCACTTCAGACCACTCAGAGCACCCTCCTCCCTCCTCATGCTTTTATGCATTTTCCAATTAAATTTCTTCCACGAGAAGGAGAGAGGCACTCTGAATCCATTAGCATTAGTAATTATGCAAATGCTTCAGGGAGTTGACTGCCCATCATTACATATAATTAATGTTTCTGGTTATGAATGGAGGGTTTGTTACTTTTTTCCCCCCCTTTTGTGCTGGAATGGGGCGGGGTAGAGGTGCAGGGGGGGGGTGATGTTACTGTGTTTAATTTGCATAATCAGGAGGCCTGATTGGGTATGCATGAGGGTAGGGGCGGGGGGGACCTTCTCCAGTATGCACTCTATTAAGCTGGCAGCAAATCTCAGGAGGGAGATGCAGAATGTAAAGCAAGGGTGAGTGCAGCACAGTGACTGCAGACAGCAGACTCGGATTTAGGTAGCACCACCAGCACAAAGCAGGAAAGGAGGTGCCCTTGGACTGGCATGGCTATGCATAGGTGTCCTATACCTGGACATGCTTATCCTGTCATTTTGCTTTATTTGCCTGCTAGAAAGGACATGGGATTCTGCAGAGAGAACCCATTCCTGGCTTTTATCTTGGGCAGCACACTAAGTCCACCATTTGCAACCTCCAAGGCATGTGTCCACCATGTATTGCAGAGCTGGACCCCAGATACCCCAGAGAGCACTGGGGGAACAGGCTTGGAACTGGCAGCAAGACTCAGCACGGCCTCCTCTTGTGCCCCATTTCTCAAAGCTGTGTGCAGAGATCTGGATCCGAGTATCTAAGTAGGCATTCTGATTCCCAGAGGGGCTGTGCATTACGTGTAGCAGGAGCTGTGGGTTCTCAGTACCTCTGGAAAGCAAGGGGTTTAGATGGGAAGTGTATCTAGATGGACTTGGCTGTCCATGTAAAAGCAGTCAGGACAGACAGTGAAGTGGTAAAGTTTTAGCTCAGGGCCGTACCTCCAAGAAGGAAGAGTCAGACTTTAGCTCCTACCTCAAACATTACAAAAGCCAGAGGTGGGAACTTTCCTGTGCATATTCTAGCTGAATGAATGCCCTGCAGAACCTCCCTGGAGATCACCCTGCTTCCTGATACATGTGAAAAAAATGCTTCCTATCCGTTGTAAAACATCTTTCTCATGTTCTTCTCATTCCCCGGTCACTGTCTTTTCACTTTTTGTCTCTTCCATACCTCTTCTCTCAGTTTCATTCCCCAAGACCTCCATTTCTCCTTGGTCTCCATCTCAAGCCTACCTTGTATCCTTTCCCACAATCTCTGTATGTAGGCAGTCCGTCACTGGCCTCCAGACTTCCTTGGTTTTTAAGTGACAACTGCTGTGTTCCCTCACTCCTCCATGGAAGGCATATAACCCTTGGTTTTAGCTGATCAAGGACTTATAGAAACAGATATCCAGTGAAGGGGATCTGGAGCAGGGGCAAAAGATTCTGGAAACAATATATGCTCAATGGGATAATGCCCTGGGAGGGCACTGAAAGGACCCAAGCAAAGGAGAACACAGAGATTCTCGAAACAGAGGAAGATGAACCTAAGGGTACCATGGAGATGAGAAAAGCATCCATGCAGCAGAGATCAGATTGGCCAGAGAGTGTCTCAATCAAAAAAGAAGGAGGGGCAGCAATTGCTTAGATGGAGTCTGGAGGTCCCATGCTGTCTGGAATATTGTGTCCTCCTACTCTGTGGCTGTCATTATTTTCTGTCTTGATTAGAATCCATTGTTTGCAATGCAGATACTGGAAATTGGATGGATCTCTTCTGGCATCTCCCTGTTCAGTCACCATGGGCAAGGTGTGAGCTTTCCCCAGTGGTGCAGGAATTTGCGGTGACTCAGCAGAGGTTCCCAGAGTAGACGGGGAGAAAATTGGCTTTATTTCCCACCCTGTTATCCCCTCAGCTTGTAGAAATGTGAGACAGATTTCCAACACAAATTCCAGTAGCCCTTAGAAGAGGTGAGGAGCAGGATACACACAAAAGAAAGAAACAATCCAGAAAAAATAATGTTTCTGTTTATGTGTTTGTATGTGTGTGTTTGTTTTTAAAGCAGAAGAAAATTCTGTGTGTGTGTTTGTGTATGTTTCTAAAGGAGCAGAAAAGTGGGGAAAACTTGAAACATTAAACTTTCAAAAAAACCCTCAGACTCCTGATAGTGGGGCATTATGAGAGGACACCAGTTTTGCTCTAAAGATTGGCTTTTGCTACAAGAAACTTGAGGTGGTACTGGAAATCTGTTCTTGTCAAGGTTTTGTTTTCTCTGACTTGAAGCTGCTTTGGAGATTTGTAGTTCTGAGGTTCATGTTGTTCAGTACTTTGTAAAGCATTTGTACACTTGGCCTGCTGCTAGGGAAAACCACTGGGGAAGACTTTCAGTAAGTAGAAGCACCTGTAAAATCTCCAATGTACAGAAAACCAAGAGATCTGATTTGCTTAAACCAAGAACTTCTCTTAAGGATGAGAAAGGTCCCAATACTGATCAGGAAGGCAGTCTCTCAAGGGTTGCATGAAATCCCAGATGGCATTTGCTAGAAAGAGAGTGGAGGTCTTGGAGAATTATGTGATGAATAACTGCTGTAAAATCATAGTAGCAAGTGATGGTGCTTCCTTATGTGGTAGGGAGGGAGTTTTCTGGCTGTGAAATGGGAAGATGTCAATAGCTCTGCTCTGTTTATGCTTTCTGTGACATTCATCCCACAACAAAACATGCCACTGAGGCACCAGGACAGCAGTGAGAGGCTAGCCCTACTGGCAAGGGGAAGGAGGAGCTGTCAAGGAAGCAATCACCCATGGGAAACAAGGTGGGCCCAGCCTCTTGAGATGGTCCATTGGCCCACGCCTGGGTTTATGTTCCCTGAGGTCAAATCTGCTAACTGTGCCATGCCAGACAAAGCTCTGCTGTATTCTCAGAGAAGAGGAGACAAGGTGAAGACCTTGCTGTCCCCCAGAGCCAGTACTGAGGGTCAGGAGGGCTAAAAGAAAGGAAGAGGGAAACAATTGTCAAAGCAGGAGAGAGACTGTGATGAGAACAGGGGCAATCTGTAATGAAACTGAGGGAAGGAAGAGGAAGGGGACAGCAAGTTGCATGATAACACCACAATCACACACTCTGTCTCATCACCCAGGAGGATGCTGGATGTGAACATACTGTAGCCATGGTCCAGGGACCATGAACTGCAGGAACAGAGCTTCTAGTATGCTCCTGACCCTCTATAGGGTATCAGCCTCCTGTAACAGACTGTTCTGTATTCGCTGAACTTAACAGATGATGAAGTGCTTGAAGATGTCACTGTGAGAAAAGGCAAAGAACAAGGTCCCCTCTGAACTGTGCTCAGTAGCAGCTCCACAAGGTTCACATCGCTGCTTTGTGTGGTCATGGCATTTTCTGTCTTGCCCTTCCCTTTTTTTCTTTTTTGCACGTGTGGGTAGGTCAGATTGTGTACACGCAGCAAGGACAAACACAGAAACACACACATGGGTACATGCAGGCACGCAGTGCAAGCATGCACAGACACTTGAGATTGCTAAAGGCGTAAGTTAAATCCCACATCAAAGCAGAGAGCTATCGGAGCAGCACTGTTCAAAGGCGCCAGCTTCCTTCCTGGGAAAGACAGATTGTCACTTTGATTAAGAGATTTTAACAAGAGAGAAAAAAGAGGGAATGAAAGAATGGAGAAGAGAAAAGAGAGAGTTTTCATTTATACCTTTTTTTCCCTTTGGCCATCCAAATAAGGTTTTAGTTTGATGAAAAAAAGACCCCAATTTAAAATAAGTTCAATGTAACAATGAATTATTTAACGGAGAAGAAAATACAAGCTGCTGCTTAAAAAAATAGAAAAAGCTATTATTGAAATGTCAGAACAAATACCCAGCTTGATCTGCATTAATATGATAAATACTAATATATTCATTTCCCCTGGTGCTTCTGGGCTTACAGAGGTACATCTGCAGTGTGTTGCTTATGGTAATCAGGTCACAGCTTCAAAGGGAGACATGCAAGGTATTGTGGGTGATGATGTGCAAGCTCCTGTTAGAGACCTTGTGGATCATTGTGTACAGTTGAGGAGAGCTGATCAAGGGTCTTCTGGAAGATCTCTGATTGCTGAAGGAAATTGAAAATCTTGTCATATTCTTTGGTGGACCACCAGTCGTGGGACAACACTGGTGTCTGGTTGTCAACTTCAAAGTTGCCATTTTTTTATAGACAACTTAGTAAGAGAGAAAAAAAGACTGAGATGGAGAAAGTAAATGATCTTCCCACCTTCTCTCTCCACAGCCTAATTCCCAGCGACTCTGTGGTTGGGAATAGATGCCGTGGGCAAGCTGTAGAGCACAGCTGCAAATCAACCACCATCTCAGTTTTCACTGCCACAGTCTCACAATAGAGTTCTCAGGAACAGTTTAGTGGAGCTGATAGCTTGAAGCTTCACGAAGCTTCACACAAACATCTTTGTGTTTTCAGAATCTAACAATCTGGGAAATGCAAGTAGGATGTTTTTGGTACGGACAAGTACTGCCATCTATTAGGCATCGTCTCTGCCTACCCCATCCTTCTCATCTATTGGACGAGAAGTTCTGTTGTAATGTGCATCAGGTTTGCTGGTGTCTGCACCACCTATGCCTTTGAAACACTAACCTGGACATCAGACCCCTTATGGATCCTATTTCTTTTCTATAGCCAAGGACTAGATTTAGACAACTGTGGTGCAACCAGGTATCAACAGAACCCAATAGTTCAGAATTAAGAGAGCTTATTTGGGAGTGATGTGGTGCAGAAGGTGTTGAACTGTTGTTTCCTAACATTACAGCTGACAGTTGAATGACAGGTTGGGACTGTGGTTAAATTAGGATGCAAATGAATTGAGCTGGTCTTCTAGTTGGTAGAATGAGGAGAAAATGTTGGAGAGGAACAAGGGAGGGCCAATTTTAGATGGGAAGATTGGAGTAGAGAGAAGCTTAGAGGCAGGGAGGAGAAAGGTGGGAAGTGTGTTTGGAAGGAGATGGAAGAATATAGTTACCTAACGTGAACCTATCAATGTGGCAAGGTGTTTTGAAATAAAATCAGGAGACATTCAGTTAGGTTTTGACCTTCTTGGTCGGGATTTCTTATTGAGTATCATTTCAATTGGAGTAACTCAAACGTACTTAATACATTGCTAACCTACCCTGAATTCCTTTCCTGGTAAAACTCCTGTTGGGTGCCACAATGAACCTATTATCTCATGAGACACTGAGCTCTTCCTAACAGCGGACATCTAGATCATAGGCTGAAGCATGGCTTTGTGAGTTGGTCATGTGCCCACTCAAGGGAGGAGTTATTGCATCCAAGGGAATTTAGTTGGTCGTAGTGCCTGGAGTTCCCAGGTAGATAAAAGTGTGCCTAAAGCCTAGATAAGGCCAGTTAGAGATCTGCAGAAACTGTGCCTAGGAGTCTGTTGCAATAATCTGGACTCACTTGAGAAGCTCGTCTTCTGTGTGTGTGTTCCTCCATGAAATGCTCCAGTTTCCAAGGAGCACTAATGTGCTTTTTCTGGTAGATTTTACTCACAAACGCATAGAGTCTTAGTCCATCTGCTTCTGTCCCTCTTTCCCTCTGTTGCCTAAATTTGAATGTTTAATGTTGGCTTTTGGGCACAAATGTGCTGTGCCCAAGCTACAGACCAGTTCCTCAATTAGAAGATGCATAAGCTTTATCATTTGTATCATTTTTTTTTCCCCTGGAGATGCTCCACAGTGTCTATAGTTTGCTGGAAAGCCCAGCAACAGCCCCTGGCTTTTGACTTCAGAAGGTGAGCTCTCACAGTGGCGATTTTCAATCCATTCACTGTGAAAATGGGATTACTTCTTATTTATTGAAGTTAATTATTCCTGCTTGTAGCCACTATAGCATTAAAGTAAAACGTTCAGCATTTAACACGATGAATGCAGAGACATGAGGCTAAATGTACTGCATAAAATCTTTATGGGGCTGTAAACAGACACCCAGAATATTGTGAACTGTTTTGCTGTGAGTCAGACTGGGGTCCCCCCTCTGCCAGGCACCCTGCCCCAGGTCTTCTTGAGAATCAGCCAAGACCATGTCAACACCGCCTTGGCCTTCAGAGGGGAAGGGGCCTGGGGAACAGAAAATGAACTGGCCTGCTTGCTGGCAGGTATTGCTCTTGCCAAGACGGGCCTTGGCCGCACTTGGTGGCTGTTGCTGCATCAGTGCAGATCTGGGGGGTATATGTAGGCTGTGATTGCTTCAGAGCTGCTTTCTTCAGTATCAGTCTCAGATAAACACAGCTCAAGAGAAAATCAGTTCGGAGTGAGTTTTGTCAGCTTCAAAAGAGATTCATTCCTGGTGTTGTCAGTCACAGGAGACTGATGGCTGAGATTACTGAGGAAAGCAAGGCCTGTGGGCATTAAAACAGATACTGTTACTGGAACTTGGGGTTTAAAGATGAGATGTAATCTGTAATGTGGATTTGTACAAAATCCCTTCCCCCTTCCAGTTTCTCACTCTGAAGACCTAGTTCCCATGGGCACACTCAGCCTCCTGTGCTCCATTTGCTTTTATCCGCTGTCTGATCAACACAAAAATCTAGTCCCTACCTCCTGTGTGCACTGGACACCAGGTGCAGAGATAAACAAGAGAGCTAGACTCTTAACTTGACCTTGTTCTCTGTCTGTGGTGGTGTGGGTAGGCTGTGTCCTCACCCACAGATGGATGCAGGAAAAGTGTCAGCAAAATGAACACCTCCTGTTCCTGAGGAGAGCAGCTGGGGTCCCTGGGAGCCCGTGCCAGGGTTTATGCAGTTCGGCAGCTCCTCTGTGCAGAAACCCAACCAATGCCTTGTGGTATTGCGACACAATGAAAACCAGTTGTGTCACCCAGTGACTGCTTGCTAACGCTTTTACTTGCAGTAATCTATGCCACCATTAGACATCTCTGCAAGTTCCAGGTATGGTTCATGGTAAATGAGGAGACGAAGCTGAGACCCAAGCTCTGGGTATCTTTATTGCTTTAATAAAAGGCTGTAGAAGGCATTTAAATAGCCTCCTGAGAAGCATTGAAAGAGCATCATTCCCACAAGGTAATGTCAAAAGCCACAATTCCATATTTCATGATACAGAATACAACTGATTGTGTTTGTGCTGCAGGAAGGTTAGCACAACCCTGACTGACCTTCCAGAGTCCTTTTCTGCCATGGGTGAGGCTCAATGACAAACCTGAGAGAGTTTCTCTGAGGGCTGATCTTATTTTTGATTGTTCCAAAATTGTGTCCTGAAATTTGGAGTGGCATATCCCTAGAAAGTTAACATTTTGCAAGCTTTGCTTTTGGTAGAAACTATAATGTACCTATTGGGAATGCCCCTGCCTATTTGCAATAAAATGATTAGGACAGCTTCTTTGCCCTCCCTTGATTGCTTTGGATGCTTCATTGCTACAAAGGTTCCTGTCCCACATCCATGCCTCCTCCCTCCTCCACCAATGCCTCCTCTTCCATTCAGTAAGTGTCTCTTGCCTCTAACATATGGTCAGAGCATATTCTCAGCAATGCCAACACTTCTGCTTCTTCACTTCAGCAGCCGCAATAACTGTTGAACGGGAAATCTGTCGTTTAACTCGGCCGTTTGCAGTCACTGAAGAGAAGTAATTACAATGGCCTTAATTGGCTGACTGCAGAGCCACTGCCCAAGTAGTAATAAATAGTGCATGCTTAGGAGCTGGATGAGGTGTAACTACCCAGGGTTTCTCCTCCTCTTCTTCCAGCAGGCCTGAATCCAGTTCACTTAGGAGGCTAACAAGGATGTCACGCTGCTGCCTTGAGAATCGAACCCTTATACAAAAGGGGTGCTGGTCAGCTGAAGTCCCAGAGGTCTCTCCTGAAACTTTTTCAAGGGAACCTGGCAGGGCAGGCTCTTGGCAGCTCTAGTGCTGTCTGCTTCTGCCTGGGTTCCCTGCCTTCCCCTTCTCCCGCTGCTGCCAGGCTAGAGCATGTTTTTTTTCATTAGCAGTGATGCAGGCAGAGCGGGGCCAATTACTCACTGCTTTATGCTTGCTGGAAAACCCACCCAGGACTGGTAATAGCCATTAAGTGAGGGTGCAGCTTTAACTACGTGCCATTACATTAAGTTTCAAGTTGATATATGGCCAGAGCAAATTGAATTCCTGCTGCTATCCCGTCTGACATTTGTTACATTACAATGCCTGCTCTTTTGTTTTTGAGTCAATAGCTGCTGCTTTCGAGAAATATGGATTATTAGAATTTATAGCCCGTCCTACGCGTCTTTTCAAACACTCATATCCTTTTATCATTTCGTTTTGTTGTTATTCCGCCCAGCACAGTTTGTATTTCTTCAGGTTTTAGCACCTGGGACTCTTCATACTTGTGCTAAATCAATACCCTTTGTCCTCATTGCTTTAATATACACAACCATTTGTGTGATGCATGAATTGCAGTGGGTTTTCTGCCTGCGATAGTCATTTACTCCTCCTGCTCAAGCATTCCTTCCCCTGTCTGCGTGCGGGTCATGCTTTGCAGTAAATATCACACATCTACATTTAAATTCCTTTATATGACGATTTCCAGGCACCTGGCTGCACAGGAGAAGGTAAATTTGCTGGCTCCTTAGCAGGAGAGTATCACAGGTTTGACAGTATTCCAGTGCCTCCTGGAAGGTGCTGGTGTGCAGAATTTAAAAAAAATCCACCTTTTGTGCTTACACTGGGTTCATGTCTTCAAAATATATACTTTAATGCAGCCACAACTTTTCATAAAGCAGATGTGAAGAATCTCAAGAGCAATAAAAGGGTAAAAAACGCTGTTGGACTTCTGTTCAGATGTCCTCAGGTCAGCAGCAACTGAAGTTGTTACTCATCAGTTGGCAGTTCTGGAGACTTGTGGGAGAGGAATTGCTCTGATAACTGTCCCACAGGCCAGCGCTGTGTGTGACCGGAGTGGAGAGACCCAGGCTGGTGACTTGGGTCCAACCCTCCAGCTCAGAGTGGATTTACAGTGAGAGCAGCCTGTGCTGTCACTGCATCTGCTCTGCCTTTCTGTGCTTATAGAGATGTTCCCAAGGCCGTTCATCTCATACCTTTTATGTGTGGTGGATACTGGAGCAGACCACCAAGGTATATGGTAGAGATTTGGGTTTGTTTATGCATGTACTCATCTGCTGACCCTTTGGGGCTGTTCCCCCTTTCCTCTGCTGGCTGTGGGAGTCCAAGATGTGCAAGGACAGCAAAGCTGCGTGTTCCCTCTGAATTTTAAACTCTTTTGCCAAATCAGGGAGTGCAGGAAAGAGACAAGAAAGATGAAGGCATAAAAAATGAGATCAGAGAAAGGGAAGGCTTAGCTTGACCACTCTGCATTTCCCATGCAAGAAGGAAAACTTTGGCCTCTGGCCATTACCCTTCTTCCAGGCATTCTTCTTTTCCTCTGCTCCATACACTGGCAGTCACGCACGCACCCGTTCATCAGCTGGCTCCCTCCTGGTCCTCGCCAGCCTCCTGGCCATCCCATGAGCTGCCTCTCCCTCAAGCCCTCGACTCAAGCCACTCGGCTTCATGCTGCCATGTTTCAAGCTCCTCTGCTGCTCCTCCAGAGTGATGCCAGCCTGCCCCAGCTGCATGGCTGTCCCACCATCGCCCCACTGGCTCCGCTCTCCTCCCTGTCGCCCGGGCTGTCCAGCTCCTGTGCAGAGCACAGCCCCATGCCTGTCTTCACACTTGAGAGGTGACAATTTAACTAAGTGCGATTTCCAAGAATGATCAGTTTGATTTTCAATGTCTCATTGAAACGCAGGGCAAATCCTTCATCCCCAAGGGAGGTGCACTAAACATTGCTTCAGAATTAATCTGCAGAGCGTGAATCTCCCTCACCGCGGTGGGGAGAAGCACCGCGGCATCCTCCTTCGTCTCCATGTTCATGGCAGTCTTCTGGTTTATCTCCGCCATTGATGCTCTTTGGGGCTCTCCCTCCCCGTCCTGCCTGTGAAAAATGAGATGTCAGCTCCCTTCAGGGTGTGGGTATTCCTGATAATATATTTTCCATGTAAATAAATGGGAGTGATTTACCCATCAGTTAACTGAAGTAGAGACTGGGAGCAGCAGAAAAAGGGGTGACCAGATCCTCTGCTGGACTGACCTCCTGCTGCCGTGGTTTGCTCCTGGGGGGCTGCGGTGTGGGCATAGCTGTGGTCCTCTGTGCCGAGTGTCAGAGCTGCCTTCCTCCAGATTTGTAGCAACATCACCAGAAGTGGGATCTAACCCCCCTGACTTCAGGGAGGCGGTGAACCAGCCCAGCCTCTGACCTTGACTGAAGGGTTTTCTGTGGGTTTCAAGTCCTCCCCTAAATCCCTTTATATTCCCAGTGCAGCCTTTTCCATCGAATATGATTTCAGACCTTCAGATGAAGCACCCATGTCGCAGACCCGGGAGGCAGAGCCCAGCAGGGATATCAGAAGGTCCTTCAAAAATCTGTCAGTACAGGTGGCACGTGCCTGCGTGTTCCTTGAAACATAAATGCTCCTGAATATAAAGATTATTTACATTCCCAAACAAAGCTGCCAAACACTTTTAAAATGCGCTAACGGTGCCTCTCTCTTTCCGCTGCGCTTGCTGATAAAGGGCCATAAACAAGCTTGACACATTTATAATAACCTTTCTCCCCTCCCTCTTCCCTGTTCTCTCCTCTTCCTCTCTTGCCTCTCTCGCAGGCTGCGTTGGGTAATTTTTTATTCTACTGCCATTAGCTGGGATATATTGTTTGATGGGGGAAATAAAATGTCGAATCTCTTTTTATTTTTATTTTTATTTTCTTGTTCTAGCGGCAGCTGTTTCAAATGCCAACAGCGGATGTTTGGTTTTAAAATTTTGTTTCCCCCAGCTTTTTTTTTTCCCTATTCATTTTCTCCCCTTTTCCTGTGTCTCCCTTCTAAAAGGTCATCTTAAATGATGCAAGGATACATGCTTTTGCAGGTGGTTTTTATCACTTATCAGCCTATTCCAAAGGCCATTTAGTCTTCTAGGCAAAGGTTGTAGCTTTCAGCCTCCACTTCCCATTTACAAAGGAAAAATGGATGCTACATTTCTAGGTATATAAATTAGGTATAGATATAGATATAAACCAAAATGCTAACCCATCTAAAATAAAAGATCCTTGTAATTTCTTTGTCTCCAGTCTGAAGAGGTCTCAGGTTCACCTTTTTTCATGTCACCTGTTCCTCTTAGAGATATTGATGGAAGTGCCACATCTAACGATTCCTTCTCCATCCTGTATTGATGGTGCTGTAGAAAGGCCCACTTGGTGGAGATGAAAGGCAGTGGTGAGCAGTCTGGGTACAAGCAGTTCTTTTGGGGCTGCTCTTGAGGCTTTTTTGTTCAGTAACTTGTGGCTGCAAGAGAGGGTTTGTGTGCAATGGGCATGGGGGCACAAGGGACTGTGCTGTGGGGCTGCAATGTTGAAAGTGTGCATTTCTGGAGCCATCTGGCTGGTCCTGGCTTTGCAATTTTGTACCCATAATGATAAAGCACATACTTGTTTCGCCTTCCCTTGAAGCACTGGCCAGAGCGAGAAAAATGGATGTGGTAGACCTGGGCTGGAATTACTCATCCCCTGGAAGCAAATGAAGCCCTGGTGAGCTGGGCTCAACCGCTGACATTGGGTTAGCCTTGCTTGGGGGCGTTGCGGTCCAGGAAATCTGGCAAAGATGCAGCAACTAAGCAACTGTGCACGAGAACATCACCTGAGATGTGACTAAGATAAGGTGAAAATCTACCTCGCCTCTCCCCTCTTTGCCTTACTCATATAGTATGTATTCTGGGGTAAGGACTGTCTCTGAGTATGTGTATGGCTCCTGGTACTGCCAGGGCAATACTTGTGGTGTGCAGACCTTAGATGGAGTCACTTTCAGTGCTTGAGTCCTTCAGATCTGAGTTGAGGAAAGGGGTTTTTATGATTGATACATTAAAATTGTTGGTTTTCCTCTTCACTTGGTATATTCTGTTGTATGTGCTCTATAAATTTGCAGAGATATGGTTGTGGTTATGGAAATCACACAATGGAATAATTAAATGGCCTAATTGTAAAGTGTATTATCTTCACCATTGCACTCATCAGCTATTCTACTGTACCTCATAGAGGAGGGCAGTAATTATGAAAAGCTGACACAAACTTGCACTCAGCAGGTGAATCCAGCCAAATCCAAATTTGATTAACTGATCCCACAACCCATTAAGCCCTCATGGTGGTCTTTGACTTAGTCAGAGATTGAAGAAATTGGAGGAGGGGATGATAATATACAAAAGATAGATCATGAGGCATTTGCAGCACCGAGCAAGCTGGGACCATTTTAACTTTGGTACCACCCTGGCCCTCTAAATCTATTCTACGGGCTTCAGCTCTGCGTCATGTTCAAGTGTTTCACCCTCTGTGGTCCTGGCTGGAGTTCTGTCGAAATAGGTCTGTGCTAGACATCCTGGGGCTTGTGTCAGGACTGAGGGCTGACGCTGTCTAAAAAATGAGGAAGGAATGAAGTGTCCTCTCTAATATGACACAAAGCCATCATCACCCAAGCCATTTTCCAGTGTATTAATATTCATTTTGCACTAATGTAGGATGAATACATTTCAGTGTTTGGCCAGAGCACATTCGTCATTTTTATGTCATACTCACAGAACGCATCAGTGTGATATATTGTGTATTTTACCATAATAGTAGACAATACAGCTCAGTATTTCATTTGGACAAGTAGCAAGTATGAGGCAAGGAGACAGCCACTGCTGGACAAGGGGTGAGCTCAGGAAAACAGAAATAATTTAAAACATATTAATCTGGAGTGAAAAGTAATTTCTCCAGTAAATTAAAAGCAGCAGTCTTCACCTCTTGTTGAGCTCCCCTATTAGGCTGCTTTACAAAGGCTTGGCCAGGAGCTTCTTCTGGATGTGACTTTAACTGTCGTGAGTTTGGCCATCTCAGCCGTGCAGATGGCAACATCCTTTGCAAAAGGCAGCACTTGAGAATGACAGTGCCTGGGGGAGGTGCAGGGCTGGAAGATCTGAGATGGTGCCAGGTGGGCTGGGTACCTACTGGCCGATGTGTGATGGCAGGTACCATCGTGCCTGTTTTCAGAGCACAGCTGTGGTAGGGTGAGGTGCCTCTGTGTGCTGGGAGGGAGGGAAAGAGGGGGCAGCTGCTGGGAGGATCTGTAGGATGCCCACAGAGGGGAGGCTGAGAGGCAGGGAATGAGGGGGAAGGGGACTCAAAAGCAGCCAGTGAAGTCACGGTTACTGAATGGACTTTGTCCCTATTGCTTTATTTGTTCCCATGTTTTGCCCTGGGCACTGATGTTTAGTAATTTAGACCAAAGGGATCTAAAGAGTTGCCGTAAAGGGTAGTTCAAAAATCAATGGATGTTAGAAAGGGTCAAATGATGCCATAAAGAGATTAACAGCAGCATGGAGAGATAATATTCCCCTGACTGCAGAGCTGGCCCTGAGAGCTTTATGACAGGGAAAAGAAAAGAACAGAGGTAGCCCAGCACCTCTTTCCCTGCTTGACTTCTCCCCCTCCTGAAAGCTCAGGGCTGTTTGGGGAGAAAGGGGGCAGGACTGCTGGGGCAGCGAGCAGGGAATGGCTGTGGAGATGGGAATGAGAGGAGACAGGCAGGTGGGCCATGCCACTGCCCGATGAATTCTTCTTCTAATCCAGACAAACTGCAGCTCTGTCGACAGTCCCTGCTAAATCACCCAGGAGAAAATGACTTACTCGGCAATCAGCCACAGGTTTATTGCACGAAGGTCAGATTTTACGAGGGTCCCCTGGAAATGCACGGGGGAAATGCGACATGGCTGTGTGTCACCCTCCTGGCATTGGACCTAAGACCAGGGCAGGCAGTGTGCTAGGCAAGGAACAGATCCAGCTGAAGCAGCCTTCCCCCCCGCCACTTTCTTCCCAAACATGTCTGTATGGCCTCCTTGCTGAGGTAGGGAATAAAATCAGGAGCACAGCCCAAGGGACCTGAGGGCTGAGGAAGAGATGACATTTGGTGATCAACTGAATGTCCTTGTCAGGAGCAGGAAAGCTGCTCTCTGGGGATTTGCTTTTTGCTTCTTTTTCAACCATTCATTCTTCGGTTGCATGGCATGTTTTCAGCACTGACAATAGTCCCATGTAGGAACGCTTAGAATTAAATAGCTCTGATTTCTCCTGTCTCTCTCCCAGGGTATTGCCTCCCTCTATGGGGACAGGCAGAATGAAGCAGTGGCATTTTTTAGTTAGAAAGCACTCTCGATGCACATAGGTCTGCTCAGGATGTGTGGAGGGGCCACTACTTCAGGTTTGCAGTTGGCTGGGCTTGTGGAAGGGGCCTGAAGGAAGTGAAGAGACTAAAACCCACCATGTTCAGCAAGGATTGCCTGGGAAATCTCAGCCTGACCCTCCCAGGAAGTTTTCCCCTTGGAGAGAAGCCAGAGGCAGCTTCCCCATGGCCTGGGTGATGCATGGGGACCCTGGGCAGGAGCCAGTGACCTGCATACAGGGATCTTGCTTCAAAGCATGTGCAGTCTTTATAGGCACAGCTCCCTCAGTCTTGCGGTGGTGAGAGTTTATGGCAGGATAAAACCAAGTCAAATAACATCAGTGTTGTTTTCCTGGCATCATGTTGTAGATCTTAGTGTTGCAGGAAATTAAAAATCACACCCAGAGGTACTTGATGTTTCCTGGATGAAGGGCCCTTTCTCCTGGGTGCTGCAGATGGCAGGCCTGGCTGGACCCCAGAGGGTGGGGGCTCTGTGGCAGGTACCTTTGGGGTCTGGTAGGAGACTCTCTGGGGTGGGAAGAACATGGGAAAAGTGGGGTTGCACTTGGTGCTGCACTTAAGTGAATCAATGTGTGAATCAGTATGTCTGGAAGAGATGTGTTGAGGAGCCAGCAGACTGATGTACCGTATTAGCAAGCCTGAAAGGAAAAGAAAGAGATAGCTAACCCTTGGGAAAAGATGACCTGATCCACTGCCCTTTAGAACCCTGAAGGCATCTGTTTACTGGAAAAGCCAGCTACCATTTTATGTAGGAGCATTTGAGTCAACTTGTGCTAAGAGAACTGCACATGCTGAGCTCTTTCTGCTGCCATGTTTTGGGTGGCTTTCAGCCAGCATGAGCTCAGAGCCCACTTTCCCCCAGGAGGAACCTGCTGTGATTTTCTTGCCCTTGCCCAGAGGGACATTTTACTCTCCCACATCCTTGCTGAGTGTAGCAGAGACCCTGGTGGCCATCAGGATGCCTGGTCCCTCCCAGGGGAGCATTGTCCCTGCTGGGGACACAGCAGGGAATCTGAATTGTTCCAGCTGTTCCTGCACTCTGGGGCAGAGCAGCCAGGAGGCCCAGGCAGGGCTTCCGGACCCTGGTGTGGACCAGCAGTTTGACCTTTGGTCAGTCTTCAAGGAAAGCAGCATTTTACTGTCAGACTAAACTTACGCATGTGCTGGCTTTGCTTTTTGCCATATCGTCTCTTCCCTCTCTCACTCTGTTCCCTTTTACCACTGTGCTATTTTATCTTTCTCCCTCTCCCTGCATTTCTCCTTCTTCTATAGCTTTGCTTCTGATTCTCCCCCCCTTCCCATTTTTTTTCCCTCTTCTGTGTCCTGCTGGCCCTGACCTTGCTCACCTCACAGCCTGGCCTTCTTTAAGACTTTGTTTTCTTGCCTCGCGCCCAGGTGACAGCAGATGAGAGGGTAGGGTGCTGCCATGAGATTTCTATGATTGCTTCCATCAGTGCTTCCTGCAGAGCCTGGGCGATTATTATCTCTGTAAACGACTGAAAGAAGTATAGTGATAAAAGGATTAAGCTAGACATGTTTAATTTTATTTATTTATATCTTGCCGCTCCTCCTCCCATCCCCCCTAACAAGTTGTGGAGCATATTGTGCTGCAGCTGCTGCAGCTGTTCCAGGGAGGAGCGGTGACATGGGGACTGGGGGGATGGTGCAGAGTGGTCGGGGAGCAGGCAGAGAGCACAGATACACCTCTTGGGAAACCTGCTTGGGCAGGGGGTGCAAGGGGCTAAAGCAGGAGAGTGATAGACCCCACTGTGAAAAGGCTGAGGATGCAGTGAGGCCAGCTTGCTCTCTTTTTCCTTGGTAACAGTCTCTCTTTTCAAGAAAGGGGTAGAGAGCCCACAGAAATGGGGTCATGGAGCTGAAGCTGGAGCTGCTCAGAGCCAGCGTTTCAGTGGGTTATGGACCAGAAGGGCAGCCAGAGTGTCTCTGGGCAGGAATTGTTGCAAAGAAAGCCCACAAATTGCTGCAAGCCTGGCATCCCCCAAGGCACACCACGGTGGCACAGCACCGTTCCCATGAGCAGCTCTTGCCAAGCTGTTCCTGCAGCAGATCCTGCAGATGCTTCTGGAAGCAGCCTATTCCCAGCTGAAGTTTATTTCAGGTCTCTGTGTGTGTCTGCTAAATAGCCTACAACCCACAGACTTGTACAAACAGCCTAGTCCTGTCTGGGAACTTGCAGAGCCCTGCCTGCATCTGTGGCCTCCCCGATTTCCCTCCTAAGGGCTCCCATGGTGGGGAGTCAGGGTGCTTCCAGTCCTGCTGGTGGCATCAAAGTTGGATGGGGCTTAAACCAAGACAGAGGCTCAGAGTTATACAAAGCAATTTACCCTGAATATTCAGGTTTTGATATTGCACCCCCTTCCCAGCTCCTTGACATGGAGGGAGCAGTACATGATCACAAACTCTTCCTGCATTGAGCCCTAGAGGGACAAAGCTGGAGACTATATTCCTGTTGAGGACTCCTCTCTAAAGCTCATTTGTACCAAGGTTGTATCTGTTCTAGTAAATATAACGAGCCAGGATCCAGTCTCTGATCCTGAGGGGGCATGATGTGGTACGATTTGTGCTGATACAACTAAACTTTGGCCTCTCCCATGCAGTTCACTGGTGACAGTCCCTGGCTCATGCCATCTCCTGAACTGTGTCCAGGATCGTCTGGGAGAGTGCTGGCTACTGCAGGCCAGGGAGCGTGTGAGCAGTTAAACGGCTTGGATGACCATGACACAGTGTCTGAAGCCTGTGCCCTGGCCCTGTTTTAGTTACCAATATAGATCTCTCCTGAGACGCTTTTGCAGAGTAGAAGGAGTTTCCGAGACCCACTAGTCTCTGGACTGGAGCCAGGCACGCAGGCTTTCCCTGGAGTGCTGCTCACTAGCAGCGCAGGGTCGTCACGGCAGGGAGCAGGAGCAAGTGTGAGGTTGGAAGGGAGTGGGGGAATTTGGATGGAGAGGGAAGAGTGATTTGCGGCAGGCTGGGAAGCCTCAGCAAGCAGGAGTTGGGAGCAGGAGGACCTTGTCCGTCTTTTCCCTGTAGTCTCTGCGTTGGCATGATTGCACTGCCACTGCCTGTATCAATGGGAAGAACTTGGCACCCTCCATCTCACTGAGTGCTGCGTGGAGACAAATCAGCTCTGTGTTTGTATGACTAAAGAGACCCAGGAGCACAATCATTCAGGAAGTGAAACAAAATGATGGCAGCATTTGGGCCAATACCTTCAGCAGACCTAGGGATATCGGAGCTCTTTAGGCAGGTGAAGGACCAGCTAAAACTATCTAAAATGATTGCATATTCCCCTGGACCCCTGGGACCATGAACTAGCCCTAAAGGGGCAACAGATGCGCTGTAATACTCCCTTAGGAAGTCCCATCCCTGAGGTGGCATTGCAGATATTTGCCTGGTAGGTGTACGGTGGCAGCAGCACCCCTTTATTAAATCTTGCTGTTTGTTCTGCCTCGTGCTGTGGCTGCAAAGCAGCTGATGTTTGCTGGGCTGTTTGTGCTTCTGGACCTCAGCCTCCATCACTTAACCTAGAGTTAGAGGACATCTCTTTGGGTTTATGGTCAGCAACAAAGGCTGTAGGTGTGACATGACCCACCAGCTATCACCTCTACGAGGCAGCCCAGGGGCTCAAGGCCAGCGTAAGTGTGCTGCCTCCACAGCCTGAGGCCAGACCCATAGGTCTAAGCAGAAGCAACAATTTTGTCTTTTCAAGCAAGGCATTTGGGAGATGAAGCTACATCAAAAGTGTCCTTTGTGGACTCCTGTCCATCCCTGGAGAATACAAGCCAGGTGAGATGGTCAGCTATCATTGGAAGGTTACCTGAGGGATGGACGTCTCACAGCCTGACGCAGCTCCACCTAAAGTCAGAGTGATTCCTTCGGGCTGGCTCTTGCTATGGTGGCTTCTCCCCACAAATCCCTGCTGGCATTTGCTTTTCCCTGCCTTTCTCTGCTCTACCATTTCTACCTTCCCTTCCACCAGTGCCCACAATGAGCAGAGCAATCCAGCATGGCCCAGTTTAATATTCCACAGATCCTCCCAGGCTGATAAATGAGAACAAGAGAGGGAAGGAGGGGGTGGGAGCCTGGTGCATGGGGGGGAATAAAGCCCTGAGCCTGTATTCAGAGCGGCAGAGATAACAATAAGCGAGAATAATAGTCTAACAAGTCGGAAATGTCACACGCGATCTGGTGCCATTAACACAACATGGATCTGAAATATCACATAATTAGTTTTGTGCCTGTTGTTCTGATTTGGAGAGAAAAAATATTAAAGGGAAGAGATTTGGGGGGGCAGCAAGGGGAGTGCCAGCAAAGTGAACTCATAAAAGGGCGAAGCCTACAGCGTCTAATGTTTTTGGAATAGTATAATAAAGCTCTATCTCCTTACCCATGTTTGAGGCAGAGATTTTTATCTGGCAATACGGGATAAAAAGAAATGAGAACTTGAAAAGGGTAGATAAAATTGCGATTGATCTCTCTAGGACTGCCTTGCCTCCTTTCAGGGAAGCCTGTGGGCCTCATGAATTGCTCCACCACTGAGACACATGATCCCCACCCCTTCCCATGCCACCTTGCTAAAAGATGAAAAAAACTGATGTTTTCAAGGCTTCTTTCACCATCTCTTTCTAACGCAGTGCACAAAACCTATGTTTGAAGGTTGTGAAATGACTCAGAAGCTGTTTGTTCCCTGAGAGCAAGCCTAATGCATGGGTGTTTCGGGGACCCCCATTGCTGCTGAGGCGTGTGAGTCCCTGTGCCTTCAAACAGGCTGCTCTGAACATTTGGCCTTTGCTGAGTGCAAAGCTCCTGCCTCTGCCTACCGAGCCTGCTTCTTGCTGGTGGTGTTTTGTGGCTCTCTGAGGGATACAGGCACTATCGGAAGAGACAGAAATGCCCAGGTTTTGGTGGGATGGGCACAGTTTGGGGATAGGTGTGTAATTATTGCAACAAGACTCTTCCTTTTCTCAAAGGTGCTAGGAAAGAGAAGGTTGCAAATATCACATGGGACAAACACTGTCAGTCCTTTCCCACCCTGCAGCCTGTTGGGGTGGGAGTACCCTGGTGTACATGCAGAACCCTTGTGAGACTCTGAGGCTGTGTCAACTGTACACCTGACTATATCTGGGTGGGGTTAGGAGCAGCTTTAAATTGAGAGCAAAACCCTCCGGCTGGCTGGGACAGCCCCACAGCCTCACTGAGTTTGGGCACTCCTTTTCTGGCAGGAGCTGCCCCTTTCTGCAGGGCCTGCAGGTGCATCTGAAACACACTCATTTGAGACAGGAGCACTTGAAACAGCGGTGTTGCACACTTACTCACCCCTCTGTCCTGGAACAACTTAGCATTTTTATGGCCAACAAGGTCATGACAGCACCTTATCAGCAGGGAATGGGGAAGGATTTCTTTTCCATGTTTCATTTTAAGTATTCCCCTCCCCGCATGATTTTTTTTAACTTGCAAAAAGCCCTTTAACTCTGGTGGTCACTGGGACATGCACAGCAAACCTTTTGACTCTTCCTCCAGTGAGAAAGCTGGAGCTGCTTATACTGATTCAAGCATGGATTTCGTTATCTCCTCTGGCAGCGAAGTCCCCTTCTCCATCCCCTGGTTGTACCGTGGCCTGTGTGAGGTTGATGGATGCCTCAATCCTGCTTGTGTAGACAGGCACTAATCACCCATCGCTACTTTTCCAGGCAACGTTAGCGGAGAGGCTGAAAGACCACATGGTGCACAGAGACCAGAGCTGGGTTTGCCAGGTTGTTCCAGGGACCATTTTTCAGAGGGGAGATGGGAAGGACATTTGCTGTTTGCTCTTGCCCTGTCAGTGCAGAGCAGCTTCGCGCCCATCCAGGCCCATGCTGCCCCTTTCCCTGGTCTCTCCCAGTCTGGGTGAGTGGGGAGCAGAGGAGATGTGCTAACCACAGATCTGAATTTTAATGCGTAATGAAGCTTTCTGTCATTTTTTTACGTGCCAATTGCTAATCACTTTTAAACATATTCTGGGAAAGAGGTATTTTGAAACAAAAGCAGCACTCCTGTGCCAAAGGCACCGATTGCTGTGTCCAGCTCCTCTCTCTGGAGGATGCCTGTAGGATGCCTGTAGGATCGGGATTCAATTAATTCAGTCCCAGCAGATTCATCGCTTTGCCCGCTAACGGCCACATACTGACAGCAAGCGCAACAGGAACGTTGATCTATTGCTCGCTGCTCTGGCCAGTCATGACAGGAGGCTGCTGTCACTGTGAGGCTGTCACCTCCACAGCCAAAGCCTTTCGCACATGAAATGGGGGATTTGCAGAGGGCTGAAACGCAGCTGCCTCTGGGGTGGAGCGCAGCAGCTATTTAACAGAAATCTGCTCCCTGCATTTGCATGGGAAGTGAAAAGTATTTCTGCATTTTGTTAACACTGAACAGAAGTGATAAATATTAGGACTGGGGAAGAATTGAGTTTCCCTTTTGACAAGAAAGTCTGTGGCATCAGTTTTTCCTTCGACTCTGAAACAAATGTTAAAAATTCTGATGAAGCATATGTTCTTCCAAAATTAAACATTTCATTTCTATTTCAGCCTTTGCAGCTTGCCAGTATTTTTAAAATACAAAAACAATGATTTTGTTTGAAAAAGTTATTTTGAACAAGGCATTTTAGACTTATCAAAATGCTTTGTTTCATTTTTAAAAATTGAAAGACTATTAAACAGTCTATGTGACATTAGTATTTTCTGAAATGTGTTGATTTAAATGAAAATTGATTAATTTTTTTTGGTGGAAAGCAATGCTTTGATGAAAAATTTCTGATCTGCTCTAGTAAGATAGGCAAGGTCTGTATTACATATTGGTCTCTATCCAGAGAGTGAGGCAGCTGTTACTGCAAGAGGTACGGGGAAGCTTGCATTAACAATGCTGTCAAAAAAGCCTTAATCACGTCATTCCTCTGTGTCATACGTCAATGTAAAGAATTAAATTTCTTCTAGAAATTTGCAGGGAATTTTATCCAAATGATGCAAGTCAATTTATTCCTAAAGCTTTCTCTTCTGTCTTTCTATGACTCTGGTTGCAATCCTCCCACCTCCAGCTGGATGCGTGCGCACCATTTAAAGAGTCATTGGATGCATGGTCACAGGCTGTACCACATCAGATGCAACTTCTGGAGCCATTTTCCCTTTTGGAGGTTTCTGCATCTCCAGCCATGGAAATAGGCTGCAAGATGAGCTTAACAGTGCTAGTTCTCCCATTCATTTTAGTCTGCTTGAGTTCTGAGCAGATCAGCTAAGCCCTGACTTGTGATGAAGATTCAGACAGACCCCTGACACCAAGTCAAGTGTCTGCTGAGAGTACAGGTCACAGGAAAAGGGGCAAACCCCACCATTTCTGTGAATTTGGGTTGTAAGGCTGAAGTCAAGTCCTGCCCTAGCCAAGAGGCTTGGAAATGAGGGGGCAGCTGAAATTAGAGATGTGTTAGTACAGAAGTTTCAGGTGGTAGCAAGGACAGGGTGGGGGTAGCCCGCCAGTAATGTCGCTTGCTCAGCCCTGGGGTAATTGCAAGGAGATGGCACTGGCAGGGGGGAACAGCAAAGAAACCTGATGCCAGGTGAGCATTGCAGCACCTGGAATTGGTAACGAGAGGTAATAACTTTCATTGACCAGATGAGGTGAGGGTAAGATAGTCAAGGTACTGGGGAGAGGTGTGCAAGCAAGGAGAAATTTGGGGGCAGTTCTGGCATGTTGTTTCAGCTTCAGGGGAGTGTAGCCTCTGCAGAAGCCTGAGAAGGACTGTGAATGGTTGATCAGTGAAGGGTGAGTGATTTGAACAGGAAAAACTCAGAAATTGAAGGTATGCTTTGCTGGATGTGTTTTGGTGGTGGTTGTGGCTGGAGATGAAGATAGCTCTTCTAGCCTTCGTTCCTTCACTCTTCCTCAAATGTGACATTAGATTGCAGTAGTGGACTGAGTTACGCCAACCTTGTAAGCAGGGGCAGGCTGGTGGGTGCGGGATGAGGGGCTGCAGCGAGCCTGTGTTTTTCGACATTTGTGGAGGTTGTGTTACTAAATGTTTCTTGGGAAATGGCCTCCAAATTGTTCGACTCAAAGGATAAAGAGAAAAAAAAAAAAGTAAGTTTGTTCCATCTGGCTTGCAGCCCTTTGAGGACCAGCTCTTCCTCCCCAATAGCCATGAGGATTAGAAGCATCCCATCTTCTTCAGTGGGTTCAGTAAGTGAGGTTAAGTACAGTGCCTGAGACTCCAGGACCTGAGGGTATGCAATTCCCTGAACTCGTAAAATCATGACTTGGCAGAACCACGTTAGCTGCAGAGCTGTTCATGCTCTTAACCTGTATTTCTCCTAAGCCAATTAGGCTGAGTTTCTGTTGAGGGCAATAATGGCTGGGCACACTCTTTTGAACCAATAATGTAGGTGGCTGGAGTGGCCTGCTAATGAGGGAACGGCTGCCTGCTAGCAATGCATAGCTAATGGACCCTGTCTCCAGCAGTCCACAGCCAGGCAGAACAAAAAATCTATTTCCACCAAGTGCTTCATTACCATCCAGCTACACTCAAGTGAACAGCTCGGTTTGGCGAAGAGAGGGGAGGGCAATGTCCCTGGGACATGGCTGTTTGGGGGAGAGGTAGCATGTTTTTCCTGCGTCATCCTGCCTCTTTGGGCATTGCTGTTCTTTCCCCTTGCTGCCTTTGCAATAGTGCTGCTCTGAGGATAGTGTGGGGAGTGAAATCAGTTGTGATACATGCTGCAGGTTGTGGTGGAGAGGAGAAGTGCCAAAATCTAGAGGATTTAGTGCCACAGTTTAGAGATGCCTGCCTGGTTAGTGTCTGTCACCTCTTCAGGCTCTTCTCAGGGGCTAATACCCTTCTGGGTTTGGGGAGGGAGCTCTGAGAAGCAGGCAAGCCCCAAGACAAAAGGTCTGTAGTCCCTGTGAAAGACAGAGGTTTCTCCAGGATTGGTCCTTGTCTGCTGAAGCCAGCATCAAAGATGCAGGTAGGCCTGGGCTCTCATGCCTGGGCTGGGCTCTGGGCTTTGCTGCATCTCTGCACCAGGAGGAGGAGAACAGCTGGGACGAGTGTGCACCTCCGGAGCTGGGATGATCTGGTGTAGCATAGGGGGAGGCAATTGGTGGCACTGGTATAAGCGGCCCAGCTCTGAGTTCCCGTATGCCAAAGTTCAGGTGTGTGAGAGACTGTGTCAGCTTCCCCGAAAGGGCTAGGCTTGCTGTGTGCTTCTCAGTTTCCCGATGTGTGATGGCAGGACAGGGGGGTAGGTGGGCAGGGCAGAAAAATCTGCTGAAAGATTTCTTCCTTTCAACAGATTAAACTCACTCTTCTAGCAGAGCTCCTGTGCATCTCCCCTCCTACTTGAAATTATAAATACATTTTTTCAGTGAGTTAGTGAAAAATTCAAGCTTTCTACTGTAAAGACCCCATCTTCTAACCAGGGCCTGCGAGATCTATGTGTGTCAGTTGATTTAGCCTCATTGGACTGCTGTGGTTGGTAAAATGTATTGAGATGCCTCCAAGATGCTAAAGAAATATAAATGATTGCTGTTAGGCTTATTTATTACTATTTGGCAGAGAACAAATACATTTTTAAAGGGATAATGGCAAATTAAAAATCCTGTTAAGCAAATTTGCTTACCTAGTGCTTAGTAACAGCTTGGGCTTAGATCCCACAGTCACTTAAATGCATGCACAACTTTACTCAAGTGTGCAGGCCCAAAGAAATCTTAAATCTCTGTGGAATCAAGAACATGGATATTAAATACAAAATAATTAAAAATAGAAAACTCCCACCAAATTGGTACCAGTAATCTCCTCCTGACTCTCCTTCTGCCTTTGCTTGGAAAATGAAAATCGATGAGGTCAGTTTTACTTCTGTTTTTAGTAAGCATCAAATCAGTGACCTCAATGTGGTGCTGGTTTTGTGAGAGTGTGGTATTGATCCTGCCTCTGACCTGCAGCACTTGACATCAGCAGACAGACTCCCATGCTGGCCTAAGAGGCAGTGCCTGTCTCTACTGCTGGGTCGGGTGGGCTGTGCTCGCCCTTTGACTCTGGGGATCTGCAGGATGCAACGCTGTGCCCCCAGCTACATGAGGGCTGTGTTGGATGGATGGATTTGGAGAGCTGGCTGCTGTCATCCAGTGCAGGTGGTCTATGCTGCCAAGGGCTGGCAAGCCAGGGGCAGCCCAAGGCAGGATTCACTACTAAAACATTACTTGGAAAACTCTTTTTCTTGGGCTGCTGGATGGACACAATCAACCTTCTGCAAGCATTTCTCAACTTATCTTCCACAAATGTGCAGCAGCAACAGCTCATGGACTATTCTGTTCCGTGCAATTCCCACCTCCCCTTTGAATGAATTACAAAAACCCAGTTAAGGCTCCAAGAATTACTAGAAATCAGTCTTGCTTTTCTTCAAGTTCTAGTTTGTATTGTAAATTAAAGCAATAATCTTTCTGCACTCCTGGGTCAGAGACTGGCATTTATTTATTTTGTTAGCTACAGTTTTTTGTGTGTTCTGGTGCAGATAATGGGATGCCCTCTCACTGATATGGCTTACTAATTCAGTTGCGTGCAGGCTTCTTCTTGGCATGGGGTAAGTGTCATGGAGGTGGCCCTGCCTGCAAAGGACTGGCACGGGTGAGGTGTGTTGTGGCATGGAGAAGCACCAGAAGTCAGCCATCATGCTTCCACGCAAGTCTGTGCAGATGTGAGCAGTGCAAAGCCAGAATGAAGCCTCAACTCATCAGATGAAATAGTGCTGGGGTCAGTAACCCTTAAACAGAGAGCAGATACTGAAGTGTTTTGAACAGGGATGTATGCCTGTGGTGTTTTGTTGTGAAGATGACTCAAGAAGGTCCTACATGGCTCCCTTCGTTACACTGATAGAGGTGTTTACGAGGCTTCACTTTACGTTTCATCACTGAAATGGTCTGGTTGTAAAACACAGCTCCTGATAGCTGTACCAGCACGCTGGAGGTGTGCAAGCATGTCGTGAGCTGTGGTGTGAGGGCAGGAGTGAGCTGCTGGAGGGGCTGGGATGAAAAACGGTGGTTGTGAGGGGAATTTTAGCAGGCTTTGCATGGCCAAAAGTGGTATTCTCTGAACCCCTGCTGAGATCCAGTTTTTAGGTGAGCTCTGCCCTAAAAACAAAATGTGTAGAACCGTCCTTATTTCCATTGCTTGGAAAATTAAATCATGGTGGCAGTGTGAACAAACTCTCACCCAAACCAATCGTTTAGCGCAGGGTTGGGTTCTCATCGTGGTCACCAGCACTTTGCTTTTCTCCACACGAACCTCATCCCTTGCAGATCTCGGTGCTTGCTGGAGTCTTTCCTCTCCTGGTCTCACTGCATCTGACAATCCAAGTGACAGTCGGCAGCAAGGTCTGCCCTGCCCACGTAGCGTGTGGGGGGCGGTCCCCTAAGACTGGCTGTTACTAGCTCTTCATTAGCAGTTGACTTGCTGAGGGAGGCCGGAGGCAATTCTTGCTCCAGGCACCCACTGGTTTGTGCCTGGTCTGTCCATATTTCAGATTTGAGATGTTAGTGAGTCCTGTGCATGTTCTTGTTGGAAATGACATGTGCTACAATTCCTGTAGCAAAAAATATACTTGTGAATGCCTTCCTCGGGAAAAGCAGTGAGTTCAGATGACGGCTTTCAGAAATCCTTCCTCACTATTTGTACAATGACTTCTATTTATGTGAAAGTACAGCTTCTGTGAGCACCCTAAATTTGAGCTGAGTTTGGTAAAAGGTTTTTTCAGCTGAGAAGTGAAATTTTGATAGTCAAAACACTTTGTTTCAGATGTATGAAGTAGTTTTAAATTACTTTTTTTGGACCAGAT
The DNA here is from genome assembly GCF_965183815.1 of Platalea leucorodia. Classification (NCBI taxonomy): domain Eukaryota; kingdom Metazoa; phylum Chordata; class Aves; order Pelecaniformes; family Threskiornithidae; genus Platalea; species Platalea leucorodia. The sequence goes on along the minus strand of NC_138831.1, from coordinate 30,668,695 downwards.
TTCCCTGGAACTAATCCTTTCTCTTGGATATGACATACTTTAGACCAACACTTGGATGTTTTGATACAGAAACAATGTTCTTCAGTTGGGGACAGCCTAAAGCCCTTTCGGGAAGGGAATTGGGGTCATTCAGCAGTCAAGGATTCATACAGCTGTGCCTGCATCTCTCTTAGGTGCCAGCCCATCACTGCCTTCCAATTCAACAGCAGTAGTCATCCAGGCAAGGAAAAGAAACCACATGAAGTGACCCACTGCAGAGCGTGATTAACTACTGAGAAACGAGGGTATTGGCCCCAGCTTCCACAATGTGATTTTTACCTAACTGCAAGGATGCTGGTGGCACCTCATGGTCATGGTCTCTCTGACTGTACCTTAAATTGCGATACACTGTGATTGAATTTGATAAAAATCAAACCAGGAGATATTTTGATGTGAAAGTAATACCTTTGTATGAAAAGGGACCCCTCTTTCTATTTTTAGTCTGCAACAGTGCTATCGCAAGCTTCTTTGTGGCTTGCAGTGCGCTTTTATTGTGGTGGATCCACTGGGCAAATATTCTTCAAAAACCAGGCTTTTTATCTTCTCTGCCACAGGCAGGTGTTAGCCTCAGGTTGCAGGAGAGCAAAGAGAACTCTTATGGGGAAAGCAGGAGCCTGTTGGTCTATCGGTGTCCTTGGCAGGCTCGTGGGGTGGGTTGTTCTCCGGGATGTGGGAGCGGGGTGGATGTGAGTCATGCCTCGCCCTTGTCATTCCCTTGTTTCCTGAGCTGTACTTGCTCATCTTTCTGAGCGCAGGATGTGGCTGGCTTTATTTGGAATGTTACAAGCATCCCTGTCCGAGTTAATTGACCAAGACAAATTTTGTTAAAAAACCTTGACATTAATAATGAGAAATAAGAGCTGGGAGGTAAAACACATGCTCTCTAGACATGCATTAGCAGTACCCCCACCCTTCCAGACTCCTCCTGAGGTAGCATGGCAGAGAGCTTAGGTCAGTTAGTTTTAAAATTAACTTTTAGTCCTCAAGGCAGCCTTTAAATAGAGTATTTGAGCTGTGACTATCACTAGTCTTTTTAGGCTGTATAAGGGTGTGAGTCAAGGAGGGATGGGAAGACCCAGAGAAATCCATAACTCCTGCCGACTGGTCTCATGACTGATCCTGGGCAGATCCTTCATCTCAAACCCCCAGGCCCTGCAAACTGAGCTGGGATAAGGTACACTAGTTAGCACCGGGAGCTGGGCATATTCCTCTCCTCCAAGGAACAGTCTCCATGTGCTGCAGCCCTAATCTGTCAAGGTCTTGCTGTGATAATGCAATCCACATGGATGTTTTTCCTGCTCCTCTCACCTTGGGCACTGGTGTGCTGATGTAGCTGTGCAGAAGGCTTGGCCTTGTATGTATGTGGAGGGACTGGCTGATGTTGCTTTGAGCATGAAACATGCGCTGAGAAGCTACATTAGTCCATCTGTGAGGCACGGAGCAGTTCCCTTCTCTTGGAGCAGTGGGTTGAGCCCAGGAGATACACGGGTTCCTTGCACAAAGGCAAGAGATAATTTTAAGGGGAGAAAATTCCTCACATGAAAAAAAAAAAAAAGGCCCACGCACCCTCCAAGCCTTGTTAAGCAAGGTGAGGCTGCTGAAAAAACACTTGCTTCTTGGCTGGGGTAGTGATGTGACAGTCTAAGCTGCAGTGACACAGGGTTTCCCATGTCAAAGCATGACGACGTTAATGTGCCTCCTCACCTTCCCTTTACTGTCAGTCGGGAGGAGTCTCCAACAGCACTACGGCTGCTGGGGTGTGAATCACATAATATATTTCTCCAAAGAAGCAAAGTTATCCCTGTTCTCTGCTTCCAGACCCAGACAGAAATTAGTGATGAAAAGATGCTCCTGAGAGTATCAGGACAGCAGTAAAAGGAATATCTTCATTTGCTTCTGGAAATAGGCAGAACCTCGACGCTTGGGATGGCTCCTGTCCAAAGTCATGGTGCTGTACTGGTCTCTCTTGGGACACTGTGCTCCCTTGCCTTCCCCTGTTGATGCGGGTCTTGCAGGTGATCCATCAGCCCGCATCTTTTCTGAAGTGGCAGGACTGCAGCTGTACATCTCTGATCAATACCGCCCAACCTTGACATGGAATCAGTCACTCGTAGCCAGCTCATTACTGCTGGCTAACCGTTTGCCTGCAGCAGCCCCTTAATAGCCTTTCCCGGCTGCTGTCGAGTCACAACAGGAGTGTTTAGCAGTCTTATTTACATGCAGCATTTCACCAGTCCCTCCTTCCCCTTGCTCACAGCTTGCCATCTGCTCCAGAGCCTCGGAGGAGACGGAGGTTGTGAAGCGGGGACGGAAGCATTGCGCCTGTGTGTTGTCTCTATGGTGACTGAGTGCCCTTCCTTCTGGTGGCTGAGGGGGCTGGTCCCAGGCCTGCCCATTTTAGGCCTTCTCTGCTAAAAACTTTTCTTTTTCCAGAAGATTTTGGCACTGTGCTTTGCTTTTATTCTGGCTTTGAAGCTGATTTTAGTTACAGCGATTTTAATCCACTGTGTGTTTCAGTCTTCTCATCTGTTTACACTTTCCAAGGGGTAGGGAAGGCTCAGGATGCTCTTCCTAGAGAGCAGCTTTAAAATGGCTATTTATTATTTATAAATTGGGGGATGGATAAGGTCTGGGAATGGAGTTCCTGCGAGTCTATTAGCTGGGCAGGTTGTGCCCTGTGTCACTGCAAAGAGGCTTGCCTTTGTATCAGCAGCAAAGTCTTAGACTTGACTCCTGACCTTGGTCATGAGCCATTAATGATCTCTGAAGGAAGAAATACACTGACACATGCACGGGGGGCGGGGGGGATATTTTGTACATCTGCTAGCATGCTATTGATTTACGTGAGCAAACTCAGAGTACAGGGTTTGGTTTTGTTTTTTTTTTTTAATGGCTTTTACTTAAACTGAAGTCCAAGTTTCAGCCTTGGCCTCTGATTTTCATGAAGAGAAACAGTTTCACCCTTGAGAGCAAGGAGGTGGATGATGGTGAGAAATGGTGTGTTTGTGCAGGCAGCAGGGTTGGAGAAGCAGCTGACCTGGGTGGGGAGGACAGACAGAACTGAATGGTGGAGAATGGGAAAAGGTACTGGAAATCAGGGGAGGTGGCATTTGAGACAAGTGATGTTTGTTATGTGGCACTACCAGGGACCTCTCCTCCTCTTGCTGAGGTGACCCTTCTCTTCCTCTTCATGCAGTCTCTTCCAAGGCAGTGTCACAGGCCTATACAGTGCAGCGTTGTCGCAGAAAACCCAGGCAGAGCAGTATCTGCATGTTTGCTGCTTTGCTGATTGTTGTGATATTTGTGATGCTCAGTTGTGGTATAGGAACCCCATGCTCTGGCACTGCAGTTGCACAGAACTGAGATGCAGCCCTGCCCTCAAACTCCCAACATCACTACTGAGGGTCAAACCGATGTATATGCCATCCCTGCCGAATAAAAGTGATGTTTTTGTGAATCTTAACTAGTTCAGTAAATTACATGATTATCCTATTTCTTTCCTGATTAGCGGAAAATCTTATTTAAATACATAGAGGGTGAGACTTTATTCTTAGACGTTTCAGGAGGAACCAACAGTGCTGTAGAATGAATTACATTAAAGGTATCTTTACTCTGGTGTGAAAGATGGGAAGGCTTCAGGAAGCTTATGGACAAGGAATCTTTTCGAATCTTGTGTCTAGAATCACTATCTTAGGGCCTTAGTTTGTTTTCAGTGGTGAGAAAGAAATGGGTGCTTTAATTTCCTTATTCCAGTGCAAGCAGTGTTTTGAGTATTGAGGTGCACTGTCCACTGCATTTAATGCCAGGGAGGGAAAGGTCCTTTGCCTAGAGCTTGTTTGGTGGAGATTTGAAACTGGAGAAGGCTGGCAGCTAAATGTTTTCCTTGTTATCAGGGTCTGCGGTCAAGCAGCTGGCAGGCTCTGGGAGTTTGACCTCCGTAAAGTATCAGCAGCAGATACCTAAAGACTTTTTGTCCCCTATGGTGTGGGACAGTCCTTGCCATCAGCACATCTGCACTGCACACTGCGTGCACACCATGGACAAGAGGTACCTGACTCAGTGAACTGAGGTTTTCAAGCCCGTGCCTTTCCACACGGAGGTGGATACAGTGTCCCTGGGAAAGCTGGGTCTCTCGGCATGTTTGACAGAATACTGTCAGCCTCTCAAGATAGAGCTGAACCTTACTGCTTCCCTCAGTACTGAGACCAGGCTTGCACAGGTGCAGAGTGTGCGCTGCTCCCCCAGCTATCTCTGCAGCCTGCCTCGGCAGACCCTGTGAAGTTATTAATGCTCCCACCAAGGGAGAGGCTGCAGCATGGAGCTGCACCGTGTTAGCTTACAGGATTACAGAGGAGGATTATGGAGGAGAGACTCTGAATGCTGAAATCATGGGAGCACTTCAGTCGGCATTTGTGCTTCCTGCCATGGGAGTCATTGAAGTATGAGGCATGGTCATAGGAGATGAGGCTCAGCACAGTGCCATGCACCTGCCTTGGTCCTCTTCTGATACTTATCTTCCGTGCCCTGAAGGGGCATGGCTGTTGAGTTCATCTGGGACTCTGTCCTCACATCAGTTGCTAACGAAGGAGTTTTGTGTTTCAGGGTAAGATTTGTAGGCCTCTGTTTCTCCTCTTGATTTCAGGAGCTGAATATATGGTTTCACAAGAGAGGACTTTGTGCTAAGTTCTCTTCTGTACAAATGTAGCTCCAGAGACTTGGAGGACAAAGGCAGCCTGAAATGGCTTTGCAAACCAACTTTTATGCAGCAAAGACTGTCTGCAACACAACCAAAGTTATTTATTGTAAGTGTTTCTTTGCAAAAAGTTTCCCCTCCTCTCATCTAAGTTGCAATTGGACAGCAGATTAATTTTCTTTTATATGGGAAAAGTTGGAGCTTCTCTGTGGGGTGAAGTAAAAATAGATCATCTTGACTTGCGCATGTTGCGTAATTTCCTGGATTTTGTTTCCTTTGGAAAAATTATTAGGAAAATAAAACAATCCTCCTTGGCTGGCTGGCTGGCATGAAGATGAGAGGGCTGGGCTGGATGGAGAGAAGGCCAGGCTAATAAATAATCTTGCCTTTTTTTTTTTTTATTTTTTTTTTAATTCCACTGTCAGAAATTGAATAACCAAGCTGTTAGGCTTCTAATCTTTGTGGTCCCAGCAACTGGGATGGTGCATCCTACCTGCAGGCTGGATGCTCTGGAGTGAGTAAGACTTACACCGGCATCAATAACATAGCACTGGGATATGTTCATCCTCTGTCTGAGGCTGGGCAGATCGGTGCAGTTCTGGTAGTGCAGGGTGATACATGACATCAAGGTCTGAGCAGCTGTCTAGTCCATCTCCTTCTCAGCCAGACCTCAGCCCCCTCTGCTGCAGTAATCCAGATGCAATCAATCCGGCACTTTCAAATATTTATGAATCACTGATGGATTTTTTTGAAGTTTGAAGTTGTAGCTTTCATGGAATTTGGTTTGATTAGCTGGAAAGTCAATATTTTCACTGTGCTGTGTCTGAGCTGCATTAATTCCAGCCCAGGCAGCAGCAATAACAGCACTGCAGTGCTAATGGCTCTCTGCCTGCAATGGCTGGCATTTAGGTAGTCTGGGATGAGCTTGGAGCATGTGAAGGAACCTTAGAGATGATAATAAAGCAGTACGGGTCATGGTGAAAATTGGCAGAGGCAGGTAAAGCAAAGGCCTATAGCAGTGCTTGGGAATCTGCAAGATGAGGTGTTGAGGCTGCCTTTCTTGATAAGTCATCTTTTTCAGCACATCCAAACAAGGTGGATTGCTTTTTACCACAGCTCCCATTAACTTGTCTTAAAAGAATAAGGCACCTTCAGCAGAGTGAATCAGAACCTCATGGGACGAGACCTTTATTCTTTTTAGCTGATGCAAATAGGAAATTGATAGGTGAGCAAAGTTATCCTTGTCTTTACAGGTGAGGGAGCTAAGCCATAGGGGAATTGTATGAGCTCAGCAGAGGCACAAACACCATCTCTTTCTTTCTGTCACCTCATGCCATGGTAGTCATTGCTTACATTGGAGAGCGCACCTCTCCCATTCATGTCTGTAATATCTGTCCTGTTCCAAATAAACTGTCCTAGTCCTGTTCCAAAGGAACCAAACAACTTCCATGCTAATTTGATATGGCTGAACAGACATAGGCTGTAGACAGAGCTTCCTGTGCTCTGAGGGTGTGTATCTGAGCATCTTTGAGTCATGCATTACAGTGAATATGCCTGCATCTGTCAGGGTCTGGATATTTCAGTGTCATCCCAGGAGTTAAGTGCCTGCAGTGGCAAGTCATGTTCTAGGGTATTTCCTTTAAATCCACATGTCATGGTGTACTTCTGTCAGACCAGGTAGCCCAAAGAAACCCAGTTGTTTGCAGCAGGAAATGTTTATGATAACCTGTGCTCCCTGGGCAGAGACAGCTCAATGGGGGCTGAGAAGGTTGTCTGCTGCGTATGGATGAGATCAGCCCTTGTGAGGCACAGTGGTGCTCTGCGATGGTCAAATGTACTCCATCCTGGAAGGCAGCCTTAGCTCTGGTGCTGAGGCTACAAGAACATGAGAGCCAAGGCCTTGAGTCAGATTTCTCCTGGATCTCTGCATCAGGAGCTGTGAGGCAGGGGACTAGCCTGGTGTGGTTGTGGTAACAGGATTAGAGAGCACTCAGGGATACAGACCATATTTCAGCTAGAACTTCTTGCATGCTACAGGGCTGTTATATTGCTGCGGTCTAGCTGAGAGGTGATGAAAGGCAAGAATAACTGTGGCTGTGGCACTGTTCTCAGGCTGGGATGAGCTGAGATCCTGGCATTAATAGTGTGGATCACAGGTGCTCTGACATGGTAGCTTAAAGGCAGTAAGGGATGCAAGGAAGCATAAGCTAAGAACTGAACTGACTGTGCCAGTAGCACCACTAACCCCTGGCTTCCAGTACTCAGTGCAGTTTTTGAGGTGAGTTTACATAGCCTGTAGCTTCCATTCAGCTCACAGTGTGGTCCCTTAGCTGTGAGCTGATCTTGTCTAAGTTCTAGGACACCCTTGTGGCATTGGCATCCGTGTGAATGACAGAAGCGATGACCATCCTGTTTTAAACTTCGCAGGCTTTTCAGCAGTGTTAAGTGTGCAGTAATGATGCCCAAGCTCTTCTGAAGGAGGAAATGCAATGGCAGGCTGCGGAGCCTCACCTGACTGCTCCAAGGTTGTCAGGTGCTGTGAGGCTCTTAGGCTGAAAGAGTGTGTACAGAGGTACATGCATAGTCCATCCTTCAGGAGAGAAACCGCAATAAGTAGCAGTGAGGGAGATGGCAAATCCTCACAGATTTATGCTGATCATGGAGGTGCTAATGCCTTGCTTTTATGGCTTGATCTTGCTCCTGTCTTTTGTGGTGGCTAATAAATACAAGCCAGTTCATCTTCTGCTTTGGCTCTTCCTGTGACCTTTCTTTAAATTTTGTCCAGTTCCTGATGCATAGATTGTCTTGCCCCTCACCATGAAGAGACCTGCCCTGGGATGACCCCGAGTCTCACTATAATTTCTGCTGCAACGCTTTATTTCAGACTTTATTCTGGAGGGATAAGTCTGCATTCAATCATGCTCCACAGGGTGCTAAAAGCCCGTGGTCTGGGTGATGCTCTGTGTAATCTGCCTTGTCAATACCCATCACTCACATCCACAGCAGTGAAGAGGGTTTTGCCAGCTGACTGGGTGCTTCTCAGCCTGAAGTGTGATGCTGACTTTCCTTCCCTAGCCTGGATATCCTGCTTTCATTTCAAGCATTTACTTCCCATTCTGGGTTCTTGGAGCATGTGGCAAAAACGTACTGTATTCGCCCCCAGGAGATGTACACACAGGAACGTGGTACAAGGATTCCCTCATTAGATGTGAGGGAGGTGTCTTCTTACAAAGGCAGCTGTGGGGGGCACTGCCATCTAGTCCTCTGCCTTAGCTGTTGGATCATGTTCCCATTAGTCACCTCCATAGGAGACAAATAAATCCATTGCTGCTTCACAGTCTTCCCTGCAATTGCCTGCCAAAAGCAACTCTTTTAAGGAAAAGAAATGTCACTTATTTGGAAACTCTGCTTTCTTATTCTGGCAGTGAATGAACTTACTGGAACATCAGAATTCCCAGGGCTGCAGGGTTGGTTCCCTACCAGCTCACACTAAGATGAATCAAATGCATGGTCAGAGGGGAAAGCCCAAAGATCATGTGGAGAATGACTGCAAGTGTGTCTTCCCTGCAGGCTAGAAATGTAGCTCATTGCAGGGGCTTGGCCATGGCGTTCTATAAAAAGTGCCATGTCTGGACATGCTGGCTCATTATTTTTGCAGGGCTTTGTTTGCTTCCAGTGGCAAACGCAACTGGAGATGGGAAGTCCTTGTCTTGCAGAGACTACAGGTTAAAATTGTGTGAGATGTAGCAGGGGAAGAGAAAGATCACTTGACAGCAGAATCAGATGCAGCTGGTTATGGGAAGGGCTTGAGAAGGCAGTTGGGACAACTTTATGAAACATGTATGGTGTGCACAGCAGTCAGATCTAGTATGTGCTTGGCTGTCATCATTAGCATGATGTGCTGCTGGCACAGGAACACCCTCCCTGCTGAAAGCAGCTCTCAGAAGAGAGAGTGAATGTGCCAGTTGCAACGAGGTGACAGTGATGCAGTAGATAAAGAGCAGCCTGGGAGTGGGAATTCATGTTTTCTGATACTGTTCATGGCCCTTTGAGCTTGATATTGATTCTGTTTGCAAGCTGCTTGGGAAGGGATGCTCTGAGTACATGCCTGCCTAACACAACATGCTGCTAGTCTGTCTTGGACCCTAGACACTACTGTCATAGGGTCAAGAACAAGAGGCCCCAGACCCCTTGCAGCATCAGTAGCCTTTGATATGCAAGAGTAGTGAAGCAGTAGTCCCTGAAAATTTGTTCATTGTATTTGGACACTTGTTCTTGGACAGCTGATTATTCCTGCCTGAGAGAAAAAACTGGCCCTTTTATCTGCCTGAAAAAAAAGGATGATTCCTTGAGATATCAAGATCTTCTAATCCTGTCTTCTAAAAGTACCTGCAGTTCTTCCCACCTTCATGCTACTTGCAAATTTAACAAGTTTCTTTTTTGCTCCATCATCCAGGTCAGTAGCGAAAGCCCTGAAGAGAGCTGGTATGTGACAGACTCCTACAAAATCCTGTTTGTCAACATGTTCTTCCTTTGCAGCAGAGGAGACCACTGGTATCTGCCCTCTGCATATGGCTATCTGAGCAGTATTACCTACCCTGTCATAGTTTCTCTTAAGACCATATTTCCCTTGCTTATGGGAATGGCAGGCAAGACAGTGTCAAAAGCCTTACTAGAGCTGAGATGTTTGACAGGTAGTGCTCTCTGCTGAAAGCCTGTTACGCTGTTATAGGAGGAAGATAGATTGGCTTGATGTGATTTGCTCTTGACAAATCCATATTGGCTGCAACTCATCTCCTTGTTATCTCATTGATTTTTGGAGGGCTTGGAATTGGGTCCTTGGGGAACAGGGCAGTGTGTGTGAAGGTAAAAGATCTTCCTATCTGCAGTACGCACATTGTGGTGTTGGCCACTGTCACTGAAGCGTCCCTCTCCTGGACCTCAAATTGTTTGTCGCTCCTTAGCACCAAAGTGGCAATGGGGTGGTTATCCGTGTGCCCTCGGTGGTGTTTTGTCACACCCTAGTGGCTAGATGGCACAGTGGCTATGGATGTGGTGCTGCTGCAGGCTTCAGGGGACTGACTCACTTTTCACTCTTCCTTTGGAAGCTTTTGTCCTGTGATCCAGTGGCCTGGGGTTCAGTCCCCCCTTGCTCACAGCATGCCTGGTTGTCTCCTTGCAGACACTGACAGCATTCAACCCCAAATCTTCCCAACATACAGCAGCCCTTGGGGTGTTGACCAGCTGTGCTGAGTGGAGGGTGAGCTTGCTTGTGCTTCTGTAGCACCAATTCTTTTCTCCTGTGTTAAAAAGGATGATGCTTATTCCCCCCCCCCCCCCCCCCATTAAGAGGCTTAGCTAGGGAAAGGCAGGATGAGATGCAATTTCCCTAGTCCCTCTCCTCTGAGCTCCCATCAAAGACGTGAGTCACTTTCTGGCACTGTAATGACAATGCCAGCAAAAATGGCCTTGTGGAGTCAGCACCAGTTCCTGCCCACTTGGAGGAAGGTTTGGCTAAGATAGGCTATTTACTTACTCTTCTGTGGCTGCTATGGGATCATAGTGTTCAGTCTTGTGGTCAGCACCTGGCTAATGGTACAACATGCAGACACCAAAGCTGGGGCAGAGGGAGCTTGTCACATACCTCCCTCACATGTGTTGTGGGTTTGAGGCCAGACTGGTTTGTGGCTTGAGCCCATTCCTTCCTGCCTTAGAGGAAATGGGTGGAGGGATGTTACCACCATCCTGAAGAAGACACATCACACTGTGGGTGCAAGCTGAGCTGCTCTGACTCACCAGTAGACACAAATACTTTGTCACAAGCTCCTTGGTGGCTGACTCTCTTTTAGAGCTCCCTGAGCTGTGGGGGGGTGATGAAAGATTGTTCTTTACGGGTTTTGGGTTATGAGTGCCTAAGGAAGCACTCGGCTCAGTTGCGGGACCGCTTTTGCGCTCTTAGTAATCGAGCCTGAAATCGTAGGGTTGCTGACACGTTAGTGCTAGCATGGAGCTGCCCCAGTGGGAACGCTGTGCGGATGGAAACCTTTGTCCTTCTTGTGAGGCGAAGCAGGGGATCACACAGTGAACTGTGCTCAGGTCTCCTGAGTCCCATTCCCGTCCTGCTAGAGGATATTCTGCCATACTGAGAGTAGGCTGCTGCTCCCTAGGCAGATGTCTGGGTGCTCATATTCAGGCCCACAAGAGGCAGAAACTATTCTTGGGCCTTTAAAATCCAGAAATAACCAGTGCTGTGAAAAGTCTGCTTCAAATTCCCATCAACCTACCAGAAGAAAACTGCTGAGTTTGTGCCCTTTCCCATATGGAAGCAGTGAGCATGTTTTCTGCTTACAGATGTTAAGGAAGTCAATGCTGCTGCGATCCCATGTTGTCTTCCTCGCAGAGCTTTTATCTCACCTTTGTCTTGTGTAAGGGATGTAGCTGAATTCTGATTTCCTACTAATGGGACTCTTGTGCCCCTGCCCTCGCCTTCCTCCTCCTCTCGCTTTGATCACGATATCTTTAAATATCCATTTCCAAAGTGTCTGAGTAGCATCTGGAGTGGATGGAGGAGAATATATTTGAACCTGAAAGTTAAAGACAGGTTTTTCTCGATGGTCTGTTTACTTGTTCACAACATGTGTCTGTCAAAATTCTTGTGTGGTCCTGGGTGAGATTCCCATGGAGGGGATCTACTGAAGGCTTGAAGGTCTGAACCTGATGCCTGGTGCTGGCTCAGGACTATTGCGGGGAGAGGTTGGAGAGGATGAGGACACTTGCAGATGGCACTCATGACAGCTGATGAGCGGTACCTGTTGGTGGCTGTGCCATATTCATCATCTGGCTGTGCTTTACCAAGCTGGGCTTCTCCAGGTCACAAAGCAGCATAGAGATGCACAAAGACAGGTTTGTCATAAGGGTGTTGATAGCAGGAGAGGTGTGCTGAGAGGCAGTGGGGCCCTTCTCTGAGCTGGAAGTGACTGGATCCAGGGGCACGGCGGCAGCAGGACAGAGAAGGTCATTCCCTCTGTTCTTTATAGCCTCAGAAATGCAGCTGAATCTGGGACAAAACATCTGGGCTGTCCTTGCTTTGTTTATGCTCTTTCCTACCCATATCTCTAATAAGAAGCAAATCGTGCTCTTGAGTCAGTGAAACTCAAGGTACTGGCCTCTCCAGTAGGTAGCACTGTGGTGGTTCAGATTCCCCCAGGGATGGCTGAGGTGTCCCAGTAGACTTGCTCTGCAATGGTGCTCAAAAGAAATGGCAGCAGCTTCAGGGTCACTGAAGCTTCCTGCTGTTCACTGTAAGGTAAAACAGGTCTTTGTGGATGCTGGGTTCCTGAGCTGGCTCTGCTGACGCGCTCTTCATTTTCCTCTCCTCCTTAGCCACCGGAGGGCAGGCAGGAATCCCGCAATCACCAGCCACCAGGGAAGGAAAGCACTGGAATAATTAAAAAGCAATCAATGTTTGCACTGCTAGATCTGTGGTGGCATTGCTCTTTCCAGTCGCATTCTCTGCCTCTGGCCCCTTCACCACCTGCTTCACTTTGTGGGTTTTCCTTTATCAGTTGCTTTTCATTTTCACTTGAGCTGGCTGTGAGAGCCGAACTAGAACTTCAGATTAAGTTGCAGCTGAGATCCGCTTTGCTGGGGGGATTATGGAGTTGGCTGTGATGTGTTAGCCACCAGGTAGGGCAGGATGAGCAAAGCCTTTTAGCAGGCTGTGATCAGACAGAAGCCTCTGCTTTCCAGGGCTGACAATGGTGCTGTGGGGCCAAATGTTCCTAGGCTCCGGTCTGTACTGGTGTAACCAATACCACTTCCTTTATGGAACTTGTTGATCCAACCTAAACAGGACAGCTGGGCTGTGTTGACCTCCTTGGTGAACTGAAGCTTCTGGGCTAGCCCTGTAGAGCTGTCATCACTGGTGGATGTTCAGGCAGCAACTGGAGAAGAGCAGATTCTGCTCCCACTGATGCATTTTAGCCTGATGTGGGTCCTAGGTGTAGTAGAGAGAAAAATTGGAGCTTTGAGATATATCTCAGCTTTTTTAATTGTTTGGGTGAGCTCAATTTCTGTAATCCCTTCCTTCAGGAAGCTCTGTGGCTATGCCTGCTGTGCATGTCGAGGAGATGCATCACCTGAGGATTAAAATGCAACTGTTGTGAGTTGGGAGGCAAAACAGGCCAGGGCCAGCAGCTGCCATGGAGGGAGCGGTAGGGCACTAGCAAATGTACATGCAATAGGACTGGTCTGAATGCACGGACTCTGTACTGAGTTAAAATAACCGATGCTGAGTGGCTGCTTCTTCCAAAATGTTAAAAATATCCCAGATTCTCCATGAATCTGAGCTGCAACTGCAGTTGCCTAGCATGAGTGTGGATGACCGCCCTCCCTCAGAGCCCTGGTGGGAGCTGTAATACTTGCACTGAGTTGATATTTTAAGGACCCTTACAGAGTAAATTGCCTTAATCTTTAGTTTGGCAGCTGGGCTGACCCAGCTGGGATGTAAAACAGTGGTTCAGGGTGATCTGCTCCTTCCAGTGGCTGAGCGTGAACCGACCTCTCATTCATTGCCCTCATGTGGGGCAGAAGGTCCAGCCCATGAAGTTGTCTGTATGTGATTGAGACTAAATATTTTGAGCAGACTGCCATATTTCCTAAAGAGTCCTCCAGAGGTGAGAGCCTCCTCTGTCCCGGGGTGGAAGGTCCCTGCTCTCAGGTTGGGGGAAGGCATCCCACTTCCCTCATCTCCCGAGCTTGCTGGGCTGCAGTATTGCCCCGCCATCATGCCACCGCACTGGGGTTACATTGCTGCTCCTGTATAACAAAAGCACACAGTAGCACAGCAATGCTGTTCCTTCACTCTGCCCTTTGTGCACATCTTTTCATTGCAGCCTGTTGCCAGGTGCTGCTGGCATCCTCTCCCTCTGAGCCCTGGCTGATAGAAGACTGATTTCCATCCTGCCACCTTCAGGCCTTTCTTTCCCCTCTGCTCTCACTTCCCTGAGTTACTCTAGGAGAAATTCAACAAGGAAGTCTGCCAGAAGGGCTGCAATTTTCAGAGCTGTAATTTCCCCACCCCACCTCTTCCGAGCTCCTAGTGTCACAGGCACAGCCTTGCTTCCCACGTGCTTCCAACTCCAGGACACACATGGCAGAAATGCCGCACAGCTTAGCAGGGGCCAAGGTGATCTCTAAAAGCACCTGCGTGTTGTTGAGATAGAGCTTATCTGTTGGGAGGGGAGTGAAGGAGTGAGCAGGCTTGACTTCAGAGCACAAATGAGGCTAAAACCTCATGCCTGAATCTCTCAGCTGATCTATCAGATCTCCCTCCACCTACAAAAACATGAAAAAATCGGTAAATATGATAGCAAGGTGCTAGAAGACACTTGGCAGAAAGGCGATGGTACTAATGGAGAGCAGCAAGAGGGTAGTGTGGTACTTGCAGCCATGAAGTATGCTATAAATTGGGTCCTGTGTGATGCTGAGCCACTGTCGCAACATATGGCAACCAGTGTGGGTTGTAAAGTCTGAGCCCTTCGGTGGGTGCCTACTGCCACCCAAAATGGCTCAAAGCCATCTGCTGTGACTACCCCTCCTCCCACCTCCTGCTGTAGTCATGGCCTGAGCGTGTATTTCCTGCTCGTAGCCTTTGCGAAGCAGCCGCATCCTTCTCTTAGGAGAGTTTGGAAAGCTGTAAACCCAAATGTTTCATGTAAACCTTCATGTCAACAGCATGTTAATGTGTTGGAGATGTTACAGATGCTTCCTGCCCTCCTCAACTGTTTGTTCCCTACTGAAAGGGGTTGGGGTGCTGCAAGAGCAGCAGTCCCAAGAGTTCATGTCCAGGCTGAAATTCCTAAAACAGGGACAATGAATGTTTGTTTAAAATTCCCTTCCATCTAATCTCCACAGATGCTAGTGAGATAACATTTTTTTGCAGGGTTACTCAGCAACGAAAAAATATTTGGGTCAAGTTGAGCTGTTTACATTTGTCTTGGTTTATCCATCTTGTAGGGAATGAAACAAGTTTCTTGTTAAGTTTTTTCCCCTTCATTTTATTTTTATCTTGGTGCTTTGTATAAAAAGCCTTCCATGTGAATCATGGATATTATGATTCCAGTCATGATGAAGGCCTTGTGACATCTCTTTGCTGTGGTGGTACACGAGGGATGAGTAAGCTGGGTTCAGTGCAGTAAGACCCAGCCTAGTGTCTGTCTCCTGCACTCCCTTGGCCTTCTGGTTTTGAATGGAGTGGCCCCAGTTTGTGAACCGGTGATGGTAATAGGAGTAAATTTAAACTCTTGTCTTCTAATGAGACGCCCAGTGGCCCAGGGTTTCACACATGATTCTCCAGTCTGTGTGTGAAAATGCTCTCAAGGGAACAGACCTGTTCTTTGCATTCCTATTATGTTTTCATGAACTCTTCACTTTGTGATTCTAAGTGAAGGTGCAAAGAACAAAATGTCTTTCAAAAGTCAGTTTCTGCTTTTTGTGTGATCACAAAGTCCTGATAAAGAGACTTACTGAAAGATTGGTTGTACTGGCCCTGGTCTTGTGGAAAGCTTAGTGTTGTCTGTTGGGGATTCATCCATCCTAAAAAAGCACTAATTGATTGAAGATTGTCCCATAGCTTTAGAGGAATGTCCCATGCCTATCCCAATATATTGGTGCCTCTGATTTATGATCTATGTCCTGGGGCTCTGTTGGTCTTTAATTAAAATAGTGGAGGCTGGAAAGCTAGAAATGATCAGCCATCGTTAGAGGAGACCATCTTGCCTGTTAGCCCTCCATGCTCACTAGCCAGGGGAAGCTGTCTCGCTTTAGGCCTCCTTGGAACTGCTGCCACTTGAAAAGCATGGAGAAAAAGCCCTGAAGGAACTGACTGTTCAGTGCGTCCAGCTGGCCAAGAAAGCCAATAGCATCCTGGCTTGTATCAGAAATAGTGTGGCCAGCAGGAAGGGCAACGAAGTTGGTGAAGGGCCTAGAGCACAAGTCTTATGAGGAGCGGCTGAGGGAGCTGGGGTTGTTTAGCCTGGAGAAGAGGAGGCTGAGGGGAGACCTTATTGCTCTCTACAACTGCCTGAAAGGAGGCTGTAGCGAGGTGGGGGTCAGTCTCTTCTCCCAAGTAACAAGAGATAGGACTAGACACAATGGCCTCAAGTTGTGCCAGGGGAGGTTTAGTTTGGATAGTAGGAAAAATTTCTTCACTGAAAGGGTGGTCAAGCATTGGAACAGGCTGCCCAGGGAAGTGGTTGAGTCCCCATCCCTAAGGGTATTTAAAAGATGTGTAAATGGGGAGCTGAAGGACATGGTTTAGTGGTGGACTTGGCAGTGCTGGGTTAATGGTTGGACTTGATGATCTTAAAGGTCTTTTCCAACTTAAAAGACTCTATGATTCTATTCTATGACTGGCGACAGATGATGCTGCACAGCTCCAAGGAGGCGCCAGGCCTGGCTGAATAATCTGAAAGCTTTAACTATCATTAAAGTCAAGGATGCTATCTTAGTACCCAGGGGCCTGTCCCATGCACAGAGCTCCTGGTGTTGCCACAGGGCTCTGGGCAAGGTGTGGATGGCTGCTTCCAGGAATACCTGGGGCTGCCATGGTAGACAAGTGTGTTGCAGGCACATGAATGAAAAGTAGGTCAGCAGTGGGAAGCAGGTCTTCATGGGCATTAGCATGCTTGTGTGTGTCTGGCAAACTCAGGGAAAGAAAAAAAAAAAAAAAAAAGCCATTTTTTATCCTCTCCTTCCCAATGTGTGCTGTGGAGGGAAGAAGGGGTCTTCAGGGACAGCAGGACAGATCCTTCTCTGGAGCAAATCTTTGTAGCTCCATTGATTTAGTTGATACTTCACTGATTAATACCAGTTGAGAATCCAGGCTGGCATGTTTTGTATGCTTGTAAATAATTGAACACCATGTGAATACAATGATGTAAGGGAAGGTGGGAATAAAGCAGAGACTCTGAAAAATTTTAGGGTTTTTGCAACGAGGCTTTTATGTGGAAACACATTGGCATCTTGGCTGCAAGGCTCTATGGTTGAGTGTGAGGTTTTTTCATCGTAATTATAAGGACTAGAGCTGGAGAGCTGTTGAAACTGCGAAAAATGGCAAGCACATGTCAGATGGGGAGAGGGAGACTGCTGCCAGCTGTTTCCCCCTCCCTGCTGCCTGACTAGGTTTGATAAATATGCATTATTTTTTAATACTAAAAATGAGTCCTAGTTCTGGCAAGGTGCTAAGTTGACAAACCTGGAGATTAAAGCCCTCGTTATCCAGGGCGAAGTGACGACACCACAAGTGTCCCCCACGTGCTGAGGGACCCAGTTAATGCTCCACTGCTTTGGTGAAGGCCAAGAGATGTGACTTGTGGTGATGGTGTTTTGTGGTGTGGACTACAGGCTCCTTTTACACGCTGGCTGCCAAATCCCTGCCCGTAAAAGATGGCTTTTGACAGCAGGGGTTGGTGGGAGCTGATGTTGACCTGTCCCTTCCCACAAGTTTGGGAGCAGATCAAGGGTTCCCAAATTCATGCCTCTCCCGTTTGCCCCCGCGTAACATGCCTGTGACAGCTCCAGCCCCTGCTCGCAGGGAGATGTGAGGTTAGGAAATCATTTGATGTATTTAAACCCATCTGCGTGTGTGATTTAGGGACAAGAAACGAGCCAAGCCAGTGGCCCTGTGAGCTGGTGGCTGCCCTCAGCTGCGAGGCAGGCGCTCCAGGGAGCCTGGATGGAGGGCTGCTGATACACAGATGCGAGCTTCAAAGCCTGGAGGCTTCCCAGGAGCTCCTATGGGAGGAGATGAAGCTGTGAGGTCTGGAAGGGGGCCTGCAGATCATCTATGAGATTCCTAGAGCTCTGTGTTATGCATGAGCTGGTTGCCCAGCAGAGAGGGGCTGTGTCTGTGCTGTAGCTCCTCACAAACCAGGGAGAGTAAAATGCAAATATTTAGAGGGAGTTGTTACTCTTTCTAAAGATTAATGCTTGAGTTCCAGAAAGATTCAGGTTTGGTTAGAGCCTGTGGGTTGTTCTTTTTGCCCATCACAGAGTAGAAATTAATGTCCCTAGTTTCTTGTCCACCTCCTGAGATCCTGAGCCAGGACTGAGGCGGAGGCTGCTGTGCAGCAGCAGGAGCCGCCGCTGCTCTTTGCGCTCGCGAAGGCAGGAGCTGGCTTTGCCCGCATGCAGGAGCAGCTGCCATTTTGTCTCTCCCTCCAGTTAGGCTGCGCGGTGAATTGCTGTGCTTAGCCTCTTGGGGAGGCTTTATAGTCTTCTTTTCTTTGTTGCTGTCTTTACCTTGAAATAACAGTCAGAAACAAATGACCATTTTGTGCTGGGTGTGGGGCAATGTAATAGGGGCTGCAGGTGCCCTCCATTTCTTGGACCATGGGCACAGCTTAGCACCATAAGCCATTTTTATCCAGGGCGTGGACTTTTCTTGCTGTAGTATTTGTCAGTTAGCTATTCACTATGTTGCAAATCCCTTTCTGCTGCAAGATACTTTTGTGTGCTGCCAGATCTATGCTCTGCTGGTCTCCGGGTCAGGGCCAGTCTGCACAGAGCCTGCGCTGACTGGAGTTGGCCCCACTCGTTGCCCATGGCCCTTGCCCAGGAGGGGCTCAGGCGGGAATGGAGTAGCAGGGAGTGTTGAAAGTCAAGATTAAGATGTGTTGGGTGACAGATGCAGCCTGAAATTACGTGGATGGATGCCCTTAGGACAGTGTCGCAGTGGGAGATGACAGGAGTGGGAGGGATGGTGGTCTGAGGGCAAACAGCAGAGCCCTCCAAAGTTCCAGGTGTGGTATGCAGTACTGCTGGGGGTGAGGTGGTTTGCCTGTGTTTTGAGGCAAGATGACGCTTTGCCACTGCTCCCTGTAACAACAGAACAGATATGGAGAATGCCATGTAAAACAGCAGTCCTGTCCCACCCAGGTAAATGGCAGGAATGCACAATTTAGGGGGCTGCAGTCCCCTCCCAGCTCAGCAGAGGTGGTGTGACCGGGAGCTTGTCTGAACGCTGCTGCAGGAAGAAAACTAGAACCTGTGGGGAAATGTCAAACAGCAATTGTTAGAGAACATGATGCTGGAAAAAAATTCAACCCTCACCCCACAAATTAATTCCAAAACATATATTAAAGGTTACCCAGACAACCTTAATACCTCCAGCAATGTGACCTTGAGAACCACCTAGAGAGCAAGAAACTTGCAGGCAATCTCAGCTGCTGGCCACAAACGGTGCCCACAGAGTAGCGTGCTTTATTCCTCACCTTGATTTCACTTGACTGCGGTTGCTGTCACCTGAGACTCAACTGGCATCACGTTTGGCTCGCAGACTTATTGCCCCTTGGGGGGGTTCTGGTGAGGCATCTATGCAGCACTGAAATATTTATTTCATAGGCATCCACCAGGGAAACTAAATTTCAAAACAAGCCAGCCCTGTGGGGGTACTCCTGAAAGGACATCTGAAGCAAATGTTGAGCTCCCTGAAAAGCATTTTTTTTTTTTTTTTTTTTTTAATTGTACTGGGACCTAAGCTGCCCATTGCAGGAGTGGCTGCCTTCCTCTAGAAGGCAACAGCTAGTCCCTGGGCCAGAGGGTTGCAATCTAATTTAAATATATGAAAATGGAGTTGGGGTAACTAAATCATCCCCATGACATTCCTCAAACTAGCAAAGACCTGACTTCTTTCTAGGGACTGGAGCAAGAAAATAGTGGGATTTCTACACCTGAAACATTAGTGTTAGGACATTGCCTTGGCGGGAAGGGAAAACAGTAGAAAAATGCTAAAACAGCAAGACAATCACAACTTTCAAACCCTCCTTTGTCACTTGTGTTTCATTTGCCTCAAGCTTCCCAGGGGCCTGCCCTGCTCAATGAGCTCCCCTGGGGCACATCAGGCTCATCAAGCTGTCACTGGCCAAGGCTGGGGACAGGGAGGTAGGAACCGAGAGTCTGGCATGTGGACTCACACAACCTGCTGCTTGTGGCCTGTCTTTGTGGCTTTGATAATAAGAAGCTCTTAGGAGTCCCTGAGACCAACCCCAGGTTATAGTCCCCACAGGAGAGGGACACTGTGGTGCCTCCACCCCGTTTGGTCTTGCGTTAAAGCACCAAGTTAAAACAGGAGTCAGACTGCAGGGGATGCTTTGGAGTGCCTGATGAAAGCTCCATGGATGGCCAGGAGAGTCAGGGAGCTGTCTCCTTGTGCAGACCATCTCGGAGGCTGTGGCAGCCCATTAGCCATAGCTTGCTTACTGCTGAGCAGTGGTGAAAAGGGTTGGAAGCTGCAGCAGGAAAGCAAAGCTGTTACTGAAAAAGGCCCAAAATGCTCAAGTGGTGACTTTCATGCCTGCCTATTTCAGGGACACTTGTAAGAGCACTATTTAAAAAAAAACAAAAAAACAAACAACCAAAAAACAACAACAACAACAACAAAAAGGCAAGTGAGATTTCTAATCTATTATTCATTCAGGAAAAATCATTTCAGAGTAAAATAAAATATTTTCCTTCTCCACCTCATTCTTAATATACTCTCTTCTCTCTTTCTCTCTCCCCCGCCTTCCCTCCACCCTGCAGGGCTCCAGGGAACAGTATGTATGAAATTATTTTGTGAAATCCAATAAAAATTTTAATCAGGTCAACATCATTACAGGAGAGGAAAGTGATGGAGCTTTCCTGATGCATAAAAAAAATGTAAAGAAAAAAAGCGATGTAAACATGCAGTTGTAGAAAGAGGTACACAGAGCTGAATGCCTGGACACCACGCAGTGCCGCCTCCTCATCCTGTCTCCATGGAGCACAGTCTCGCTTTCAGCCACACACATGCCAAATTTGTGGCTGCTCGCTGATACAGCCAGAAGCATGCACACGTGCCTTATTCCCTTGCACATATACCAAATATACTCCAAGGTAGGGAGATGCAGGCAAAAGTCTTTGGCTAGCACCATTTAGGAGAACATCCGCCTCTGCCTGTAGATCTTTACAGAGCCTTAAGCCCATATGTCCAGATATTGTCTTTAAACAGTGGTTAGTAAAGCAGAGGGACCAGCTAGTTATGTGGCAACTCCTCTTTTTAATCCTTGTCTCTCCGATTACCACGGAGGGGAATAAAAAGCCCTGGCAACACATGGTCATGCTCTGAGGATTTGCATAGTATATTAAGGCTTGCTAAGATCTCATTCCTATCCTGACATTTACAGAAACTGCAGCTGGTGAGACTCCTCTCCATCTTCCCTCTTTCAGATTAAATGTGAACTTCTAAATCTGCCAGGAGGAGCGAAGGGAGGGCTGGGGAATGTAACCGTCTCACGCTGACCTCGGTTCATTACCGCCATCAGAAACATGGAGCTAGGCCAAACGATAGGAGTGATGGATGTCCGTGCAGGTCAAAACCCCTATGGGAGAGGAGCAGACATACCAAGCCCTAAAAGTAATATACTGTTGACTCCAAGGGATTTGCAAAAGCCTCCAGGAATGAGGCAATCAATGTTGGAATAATTTAGTGTCACCATCAGGTTCCTTGGGAAGAGTGCAGGAGGGGCTGGCTACCTATCACACCCTTCCTCACCAAGGTCAAGGTAGCGATTGTGGCTGACAATGCCAGCTCCGGAGATGAGCACCATATGCTGGGGTGCCCACCCATGCAGTGGGAAATGTAACTCCTGAGAGCAACACAGCTACTGGTAGAGATGCTCATCTCCGCAGTTAGGACTTTTCCTGTGGAGTTTGCTGCCTCCCTTGGGGAGGCAGGGATCAATGGAGCAACCACGGGTCCTTGTGCTTTTCTGACTCTGCTGGGACATAGAATTGTCCTGGCAGACTGGGGATGTTTCTGTTGCAGTTCAGAGAAACTGGGGTGGGGGCTTTACCTCTTTGGGATTAGGATGCCTTGTGTTTTCAAGCTGGAGACAGTGGAGGCTGAGTGGTGGTTGAGCTCACCAAGAGGGTGGCATCAATAGGAGTAGAGCAGGGATTGCCAGGGCCACGGGCTGCCCTACAGAAGATGGCTGAATCCTACCCAGGAGGTGTCTGTGGGGACTGTATCCCCAGGCGGGATCAATCACTGAGGTTTTTCTAGTGACAACACTGACTTACATCAGGGTCGGAGTGTGTTGCAATTCATCACCTCAACTGTCCCCTTGGTGGTGGTGCCCCTCTACATGGCGGTGTCCCGTGCAGCTTGTGAGAACGCGTGGCTGGGCCTGTGAGCTGGAGCCTCCGCTCTCTGCTGGCAGATGGGCTAAAATAGGAGTTGAAACATTCAGCGCTTCTGGAAAGAAAAATAAACTCCCAGGCAAGTGCCAACTGCCGCAACCATTTTGGCAGAGTACCGTTATGCAGGGGGGTGGGGGTGACAGCCTCATGGTCAACGGGAACATCCATAAGTGGAAACAGCCCCAGCCCAGGCTATCTGCACTCACAACCTGCCCAGCAGCATTCAGGCTTGTGCCTTCGCCTCCCCCAGCTGCAGGCAGACGTGGGCTGTGCAGTTGGAGGCAGGTAGAAGGCACCCTGCCCATGGCACATGGGCTGGCACCTCTCCTCCTCCCCATGATATTTCTTTGCCACCCTCTGAGTACACGCACACACACATCCTACGGCTCTGACGTTATTCTCCTTTGGTTGATATGAAGGACTCAAAAATGTCCATTTTAGGGTTTTTATATTTTGGGAGGCAGACTGAAAAATCTTTTCATGGTCAGTGACAAGCAGCTTATGGGAAACAGATGAACAATACTCCCAGGAATTCGTCTTATTGCTGCCTGTGTTTAAAATCTAAAGTTAGAAAGGGAAGGGGGGAAAAAAAAATAAAGTTTTGTAGGCTGAATTCCAGTTCAGTGCTATGAGAGACAGTCTCTGCAGCTCTCCCTGTATGGATACAGAGCTCAGATGGTAGAAGTGGGCATGGAAAGCTTGGCCGGGCACAGATCTGATTTGGAGTGAGGCCCTGCTCCCCTGCTGGGAATTTGCTGATCCTCTCAAAGGGTTTGGTCTTTCCTGGAGCCCAGAAAGAAATGGCAAGTGCACCCAGAGGCCGACCTGCTGTGAGAGTCTTTGCATGGTGCACCCCCCTCCAGGTCTGGTGGCTCTTTGCAAAGGAGACCACGTTCCTCTGGTCTCTCCCACTGGGGAGAAGTGATTTGCTTCCAGGCAGCCTGATGGTGATGGAGGACTTGGTGACCACCCTCAGCCAATGCTGGTGTGTGCAGCAGGGTCGGTCTGCCTGGCTGCCACCTTTCCCAGCATCGTAGATGTGACTGTGTAGGTCCTACAGGATGGATGCCCTGGACCTGCCCAGTCCTGGCTGCTGGACCTTTCCTCTAAGCCTTGTGCTGCTGCCTGCAGGGCTATGCCTGGTTGTGTCTGTAGGCAGAAGCCATCCTGAAGCTGGGAAGGGAGAGCTGCAGCTCCCTGTAATAAATGGCAAGAGGGACTGATGGCCCAAGTGGTAAATAAATCTTGTGGGCTGAGTGATATAATAAAGCACTTGACCTTTGCCCTGGTGGTTTATTTTGTAATCAGTGCCCAGCAATTGATTTATGGGATAATCAATCTCTCCTTCTCTCCCTTCCTCTGGCCTTGGCGTTGCCTGCACCATGGTCCTTGCTTCTGAGTGATGACTCCAGGCTACAAGCAGTGCCCAGAGACAAGGCTGCCTACCTCTGCCCCCTTCTGTCCCCCATGCCCAGCTCAGGAGTGGACGTGCTATTTACAGCCTCATCTGCCCAATAAACATTTATTAGGTAGCTCTCATCCCTCTTGCAGGGGCAGCCCTCTTCACCTTGCCAATCTGCAGTGCTCCTGGCCTGACAATTGGCTTCCCAGCACCTCAGTTTATAACTCCTGCAACAAATTGTCCTGAATGAAAGGCTTTCATGCTTTGTGATGGATTTCCCTCACATAAATTGAGGCTGTGAGCATCCTTGCTCTTCCCAGGGATGCTCTACACTGGGAAGCTGCAGCTGGAGCAGTGAAGCTTGTGCAGGGGCAGAATTCATGCCCAGGAGATGCAAGTCTCTGATGCGTGTTCACAGTGTGGCTGCGAGTCCCCAGGGCTTCAGACAAAGGGCAAAGCGAAGTGCTGATCAGTAATGTGCAAGTAACTTCCTCCCTGGCTATAATGCACAATTTTTCATCTTTGTGGCTGTTGTTCTCCTTTCTCTTGCGCTGGCTTGTGTCTTTTCTACTTAGCGCTATGCTGCCTGACAGCTAGATGCAGCTGCAATCTGGATGGGGGGGCAGGCAGATGGGAAGGACCGTGGCGTGCCTTGGGATGGGGCTAGCAAGGATGGGGGCTGTGTCCTCCTTTGCTGTCCGGTAAATCTGTTCTTGCTGGGCCCTGGTTCCCCTTTGCTCCCTGGTTGAGAGGCTGGCGGGATCCTCGCTGCTCTGATAGCTGCTGTGTGGCCAAGTCTGTCCAAGCAATTGATGGAGACCTTGGAGGGATCTCATAAATATGGTACCATAAGGAATGAAAAGAGAACAAGTTAGGGAGCTCAGTGTGTAGCGGGTCTCTGACGAGGAGCAGGTTCACCCAGTCAGAGATAGCTTGAGGAAGGCATTTCGGTGCCAATTCCAGACGGATGGCGTTTGTGATGAGCCAGTGAGATATGAGCAAAGGAGGAAAGGTCTGAATCTCACTAGGCTTTACTGGCAGAGATGCAGCAGGGCTGAGGCCCTAAGTTCCTGAAAAGCTCTGGAAAATTCTTCCCAATTTTAATAGCATTAAATTCGGGCCCAGATTTCTTTCAGAGACTGATCCTAGTGATGCAAGATTACCAAGACCTGTGTGTCTTCCACCCACCCTGAGGATATGATATCATGTACCATGCTATGGGCAACCATGGTGAAATGGTGGCACCAGGAGAGCTGCCTGCATTGATGGAGACCTGTGGGATGGACTGAGGGGAGCTATGGTGGATATAAAGTGCTCTGAGCAGGAGGCTGCTGGGGAGACAGAGCCCCAGCCCCATGACACGTAGGGCACAGCTCTCTGTGTGAGGGAAGCTGTAATCCTGAGGGGATGCTGTGTGGGATGTGGGGCTGCGATCATTCCTAGTGATGGCACCTTTTCTTGGAGTTTGTTTTTAAACATCTCCTTCTTCCTTATGGGAAGTATTTTCTTATATCTATTCTAAACTTGCCCTTCTCTTATTTAAGGCCATTCCTTCTTGTAATACATCATCCTTGGTCAGCCTTAAAGGTTGGCAAACCCTGAGGGAAGAAAGGAAAGAGTTATAATGTCTGAGGGACTAAAGGTTTGATTTGGATGCAACCACATTTATTCAGCAGCAAATTACATCTTCAATCAAACCAATGCAAATCAGGCTCCCACTTCAGTCTATTTGTTTGGACTTAGTGAGTGCAAGGGGATTCATTATTTCTTGTTCTTCCTTCCATCCCGCAAAGTTTATATGCGCATGTGTGGACTTGCGCACGTATGGACTTGCGCACTCTCGTCTGTAAAAACCCAGTTCCTCCCAAGGTACATGATGATCTCTGGGTGCAGGTAGAGCCTGTATCTCTTGGGAGAGCAGTAGGAAAACAGCAGTTTCTGCCTAGGATGGTACTATGTGAAGGAAGGGAAGGGCACCTCAGAGCTGCAATTAGAACTCTCTGAATAATTCAGTTTTTCGATGTGGCGTCTTAAGCAGAACAGTTAAAAAATGTCTCGGGGAGACTGACAGTGATCCCTTTCCCCTCACACACACCCCGAGGAAGAAACAAGCTATAAAAATCCATTTCATTTGTTTGGGGTCACTTCATTTTTCTTCTTGTTTGTGCATGCTGGCTCACTTCCTAAGTGAAAAGTGCTCTGTTTCAGAAATGCCCAGGGAAAAAAAAATCAGGTCTGAAATTTCCATTTTCACTTCTTTTTCTGAAGTTCCTCTCCGAATTTGACCTGTACATCTCTGGGCTGATATGAAACCTCCATTTTAGGGGGGAGAGGGGAAAGGTAAATCCATTGCTTTTATGAACAGTTTCCCTTGCCTTTGTCCCAGTCTGCCCTGGACATCTGTGTGTCTGTCCCTGCCTGAGCCTGCTATGAAGCCTCTGTAAGTCCTTCTCCTGCACCTCATGCCCTACAAGAGGACTGGGGACTTGCCCAAACCCTGAGTCATGCATGGGCAGAGCCACCCATCCCATGATGCAGCCTTGCTGACTGGGAGCACGCCGGCTCCCAGTGCGTAGGGAGCGACACAGCCCAAACATGAAAGCAGCAATCCGATTTCCCCCGGGCAGAGGGAGGCTTCTTCCCTTGTAGTCGTCCTTTGTTTCTGGAATAACCATGACAGTGTTTGCGGAGAAGAACCTGCTTGTGGGTTTTTTGTGCTTGATCTGCTCTGACGCAAGGCAGGGAGGTGAGTGGGTGCACGCTGTGTCCTTCAGTGCTCCCGAGCTGCCTGCGTGCTTGTACCCCTTGCACACCAAGGCACTGATCCTGCACACACTCACACACGGGCTTAATTCCTTGCACTGTCAAATTCAGTAAAACTCGACTGGTAAAGCACAGGAGATGTTTGTGAGATCTGGACTTCTGGTGGTAAGCCCTTCGAGGCTAGAAGTGTCTTTATGTTGTATGTGTGTTGCGCAGGGTTTTTGTTCCTGCTTGCAGCCTCCTGTTGCCCCTGCCTACCAAGTCCGATCTGGATTCACTGCACAGAGTGTTTTGAGCTGAAAACAGCTCAAAGCACCTCCTGAAAACGGTAGGAAAAATTTCCATGCTGAGGATAATGAGCAGTGAGTGCAGAGGAGAGACACAGCGGGAATTCCTCTCTCCTAGAAAGTTGCTCTGAGCCTGAATTTCAGTGCCACAAAATCCTTGGAGGATTTAGTACATGGGTCTGGGTTTGTTGGTTTTTTTCACTTCTGAATCGGGTCAAAAAGCCTTGCCTTTTTTTATGGATCCAAAATTGTGCACAATATTATTTCAGAAACACTGCAACGGCCGTGTGCCTAGTGCTACGCCAGTTGCCAGGGGGTGGCTAGGAAGGGGACCAGCAGGCTTCCCTTGGAACATGCTTACATTATCAGGACTAGTTCCTTGGGGCTGGTGTTGTCTGGCAACGGTGTGTCTCTCAAAAATGTGTGCAAGTGGTGCCAGGGAGGATAGCAGGGAGGCTCATAACTGGTACAACACACGTGAGGCTGAGATGTTTGCCCTCTTCTTGAGCTGAAACCTGCTGGTACGGGCAGAGTGGTGGGTTGGCCAAGCCCGGCTTTCATGGATGAGCACAGACCTCTAGATGCTGGACCCTGATTCCTCTATCATCCCCAGGTTATCTCCTGGCAGAAGCAGAGCTGAGAGTTTGCAGACTTTTCCCCTGACTGCCAGCAAAGCCCACTGTGAACACCAGGTCCTGCACACAACCAGCTCTGGGCTAGCATGTGGCAGCAAAGACCTCACAAGCATCAAATGACTTCCCGTGCTTTCAGAGGGGCATGTGGCCCCCAGTGTCAGCTAGTTACCAAGGTCCCTGGACCCATCCCTCTTTTCCAGGGACCTTGCTCACTTTAGGCAAGGGGAGCTCATCTCCGAGTTCCTTGTCTCTGTCCCAAGTAGCCCAGAAGTTGTTTCATTTACCTTTTGTAGATTCTCTGCCCTGTAAATATTTGCTTGTAAAGCCAAAGTTATAGACAGTGTTATTTATGCGGAGGAAATGGATATTTAAGGCTGCATCACTTTGTTATCGCCCACGTTTTTTCCAAAGGGCAGACCCCTTTTTATAGGGCAGCTGCTGCCATTATCAGGATCTCTGAGCCGGCTGGTTTAGGGCTTTGCCTCCTGATGCTTCTCACCTGGTTGGCCTGTGGGAGGCTTGGCTGAGCTTGCAGGGGGGTGCAGTGACTTTTTCCTTGCGCTGTGATTCCCTGCCTCTTTCCCCTTTGATCTTCCCTTCCCAGACAGGTCTGATTTTCTTCCCTTCTACCTAAGACCCTATCAGCCCTCCCCCCGCTTTTTCCCCCCCAATTCCCATGGCTTTTTGAATGTGCTGTCGATTACTGCTGGCCAGCTCTGCTCCTCTGGTTCCAGCATGGGGCTGGCCCCGTGCCCTGCTTTCCCCGATGCTGATGAGCTCTCCCTGGCAACAGCTCTGCACCGGCAGGATGTTTCCCTCCTCCTGATCCCTCGTCCCACAGACCTCTTGAAGACCTGTCCTCCCTTGGCAACCCAAATAGTCTTTCCTGGTTTTCTGTCTATCTCTTTGTTTGTCTTGTCTGTCTGAAGACCACCTTCATCATGCCGGCAGATGGTTGGGTTCAGGAATGGCTCCCCAGAGCCCATCTTCAGTTGCCATCACCTCCTGCGCTGCCTGGACTGAATATCAGCATCCATGTGCAAGCTCCACTTGGGTAACTGAAGGTTATCCCAATCCAAGGGCCAGCTTGGTGTTGCCTGCGGGTGAGATGGCTGTGCTCAGCCTGCCTCATTCCCTCATATCGGGTTGCTAAGGTACAGCTAAAACTCTCATCCAGAGTGTCATCATCTCACGGCTCAATTCCTGCAACATCCTTTTCTCTGGCCTTGACAAATGCAATCTTCTCCCACTCCTGCCTGTTCAGAGCTCTGCTGCAAGGATCATTTTCCTCGCCTGTCATTTTGCTTGTGTCACCCATGCTTTACTTGCTTTTGCTGGTTCCTGCTGGCAA
Source organism: Platalea leucorodia (assembly GCF_965183815.1). NCBI lineage: Eukaryota > Metazoa > Chordata > Aves > Pelecaniformes > Threskiornithidae > Platalea > Platalea leucorodia. Next base: position 30,640,305 of record NC_138831.1, on the reverse strand, counting down.
ACAGCAGTTACCTGTCTCTGCTCTCCAGGCCTTTCACAGCTTTCTTTCCTGTTAACCTCGTAGTCCCTCTCCACACGTGGTTTCTCACTGTCAGTCAGCCTCTGGTGACAGCCTCTGCCAGCACTCACTGTGTCTCCCAGCACACAGCTCTCTGCTTTCTGCCTCAGTGCCTCTTGCTTGAAGAGGAGCTCTGAGATGCACCCTGCAAGAAATGTTTCCCTGCCCTTCGCCCCTCCTTTGCCAGCCTCTGTCCCAAACTGGTGACGATGGCTCAGGTGCAAGTGTGGGAACCACCTGTCTGACAGGCAGCGACCCTGTTTTCTCCTTCTGGCTCTTATCTTCTGCTTAGGTTGAAGACCTTTGGGGCAGGGCCTTTTTTAGCAGTGGTTGCCTAAAGAACTACAAGCTTGTGAGATCCTCCTGGCTCTGTGCATGTGTGATGTGTCTGTCCTGCTGCCATGCTTTATGGAAGCAATGGTGAATTCAAGCTGGATTTGGCAGGCTGGGATGTTAGGTTCCTCCGGGTTTAGTGAAAAGAGGTGTCTGGATACTGGAGAGGGACCTTCTCTGGCACCCAGAGATGGAGGCTTGCTTTGCACTGGGTTTGTACAGCTCAGTGCTGATGGTGGGGGGCAGGTTGAGCCCCTGCCCCTTCCTGCTTGCTGCCTGTTCCGTTGTGCCTGGAGCGAAGGGTGCAGGCAGCCGGCCCAGGAGAGCTTCCCTGGCCCTGAAGCTTGCTGGTGGCTGAGGGACACCCCAGGGCAGCATTTGCTATTGCAGACTGAGTCCAGCCCCAGACGCTACCCGCCTGGGCTAATCTGGAGCACGGGCAGGGGCGCAGTGATCCTGAGCAGGACGTGGAGCGCCGCTCTGTACCGCAAGTGTGGGAGGGAGATAAAAACGCATCAATGGTTTCATCTGCCCTTATGGATTTTTCCACCATATTTTATAAGCGTTCATTTTTATTTATGTGAGGTTAAAGTCAGTCCAATTTGGAAATCAACTTGTCTAAGGAGCTCCCCTCAGATCTTATTAGCTTCATGTAGTATTTCTATTCATTTTTGCTAATACCGTTCACCAGGCTGGCTGCGGAGGTGGCTGCGGGAGATGGTAACCCTCTCCTTGCCAGGCCACTGCAGCCATCAGCCTGGTGGCTGTGGGGTTGGCTGTGGGAGTGGCAGGATCTGGCCATGCAGTGAAGGGCTGGGGCTCCCAGCTTTCCAGCTTCCAACGGGGGGGGGGCGCAGTTTCTGACATCTGCTCCCATGTAGTCCCCCTTGCTGCACTCAGCATCACTGGCAGCCCACCTATCACTGCCGGCACAGAGGGTGTCTTTACCTGCCAGCAATGGAAATCAGTGGCTGGTTTGGACAGAGAACAGTTAAGAAGCACTTGGGCTAGCCTTGTAATTAGAGAAATTCCTGGAAGTAAAAAAAAAAAAATCCATTGAGGGCTTTTAAAGGAGAGATAGGATGCCTGACTCAGGAAGTCCTTCAGCCGCAGATTGCCGGCGGCTGGAGGAGCATCCTGGGGAGGTATCAGTGCACGCTTGGCCAGCTTTTACACCCGTCCCCTGGCATTCACTGCTGGGCCTTGCCAGAGAGGATATTGGCAGGACGGACATCTGTGCTGGAGCTAGCAGGCTCCACTTGCCTTCCTGAGGCATTATTTCAGTAACCCCAAAGGAGCTGGCTGCAGCCAGGATTGCAGCGTTAAGGTGAGGGTCAGATGTCAGCCCCAAGCGGGAGCGGTGGTGGCCACCAGGGCAGGATGCATACCTCCCTGTGCCGGTACCACAGCACGCATCTCCTGAAGCACCCCGGCAGCAGAGTCACGGCTGCCCCTTCTCTCCCCTGCCTGTGATTATTTATTGAAGTGGTTTGATACTGGGTGACTGTAATTAAAAGAAGAAAAATACACACAATAAAATGATTTCTAAAATGGCAACACGCTGGATGCAGTGAAGCAAGGAATGTATTAAATATTTATTGCCACTGGTCTGCTGGGGGGGAAAAATTAAAATTATTTAGCCTGAGAAAAACATTTTAATTATTTAATTTGAGGGGAAACCTCCCCCACAGCCCTCCTTAGTACTAAGCCCCAGACAAATGGCAGCATAATGTAAGGTTTGATTAAAATCTGAATGGGATGAAGGCCTGGTGGTTGGAACAAGGGATGGAGAGCCACGTGGTTGCCATTCGAGCCTGAGGTCCCCCTGCTCTGCCATGGCAGGTCTGTGTGTGTGATCCTGCATCTCGCAGGGGTAATTCTTTCTCTCAAGGGGTGGTTCATGTTTGGCAGCAGTTAGCCAGGGATTTGCTCTGCACGTGGGAGCCTGGGCTCAGGACAGGAGCTGCTGGGTGCATCAATCACAGTGTAGGAAGTTGCAGCAAATTACCGTGACCCGCCATCTGCAGCTTGGACCCGTGGGTTGCTCTGAAGAGCTTCACTGGGGCAGGAGCTCTGGTGTGTCTGTCCCAGCAGCCCAGCTCCACCGTGCAGGCTCTGCTAGGCTAGACTAGGCTCACCCCGCACCAAGCATCTATCTTGTGCGTGGCACAGGGCTCACACTGTGCAAACAGTCCATGAGGCTGTTCGAACACCCGTGTCTCATGGCATTCACATACTGCAGACGCGAGGCTTTTCCTGAAAGCCTCTGCGCTCCTCTGCAGGAAAGGCGTTGGGGCCGGTGCCCTATTGGCACGTCCACTTGAGACTGCAGCTAAGGATCTTCCAGCTGCATATCACAGATTGCGAAGTATGAAGTGTGGGGTCTGGCAGCAGCTGATTGTTTTCTGTGAGAGGAGGGGCTGCGATTTTTCCCTTGTGTCTCCAGATTGACAGTCTCTCATTATTAGCCCCCTGGAAACAAGCACTTTGACTGAAAGAGCCATCCCAGCCTTCACTGTAACAATCAAAGTGGCTCAAGAATAAACATGGCTTGGCAAGAATAAACACAAATTGCAATGCTTGCTGTGAACAGTGATATCCAAGGGAACAAACATCAAATGAAGGATTATCCCTGTTTGCAAGGAAGCTCTTCTAGCAAGAGATTGAATAAGGACCATCTGCAGCCCAGAGCAAAGGGACTACCAGGAGAACCTGTTCATGCCATCAGGAGCTCTCCTGCTTGAAGCTCGCATGGTGTCCTTTAGGCACTGTCTGGTTTTACTTCATATGCTCTATTGACTGCTGGAGCCCTGAGCTCTTTGCAGCTACCTCCAGCTTGCAGACAGCGTGGGCAAGCCCAGAAAGCCCAAGGAGGGGAGTTGTGTGGGAGGAGGGTTAGAGAGGATGAGGAGAGCTTCCCTGAGGCAGGCAGGTGGGGCAGGTATTGGACTTGGCTGGGCTGGCTGCTAGCAAAAATGCTGAGCTCCCGTGGGAGCTGGAGGAAGAATGCACCAACCAAATCCTGTGGGAAGCTCTGCTTTCTGCTCCTGACACTAACGCTGCCAGTCTTAAGGCAGGAGCCCTAAAGGCAGCTCTTAACCAGCAGCCATCCCCCTGCCGTTTGCGGGAAGTGAGCACGAGCAAGCCCTCCTCCCCAGACCCTCACTGAGAGACAGCCTGCGTGACATAAATCAAATTTGGAGGCACAGAGGTTCCATAAACAAGCTTATTTTCTGAAGCCAAGTCCCATTATGTTATCTGTCACTTTATTGGGGTTTCTGAGCCATTTATTTTTATGTATATACATCGGAGCTGGTGAGCCAGCATTGGCCTGAGAGTATAAAGCTGACAAGACACGGTAGCGGCGTGTGAAACCTGTCAGCAGAGCAGCCGCCTGTGAAATGAACACGAGAGCCGACGCCGACGATTTTATTTACGGGAAACCTCGGGTAGTGCGTGCCGGAGCGGTGGGTGCCACTGGGCACGCGCCCAGCCCCCGGCAGCGCTGCCCCGCTGCTGCCGGTCCTGAGCCCTCTGAGAGGGACCGGTACCAGACCCATCACAGGCAGGGATAAGGTCTCCAGGCAGCTGGAAATGAGATTTTCTTCTTAAGAAATATCTTAAGCTGCTGAAATACTGTGGCCACCCAGAATCCATATAAGAGGGCAAATTTTCTTGGGGTGGAAGGAAATTAGTACGGTTTTGCAACACTTTGCCTTCTAGTGTTATCTTCTTGGTAATTGTTCTCTTAATGTTTTGTTTATTTCTTCGTATTTAAGATGAACTCAGATTTAGTGTGAGGATTAGTTCTGAAATGGGAAAACTGGCATTTCCCTGTCTAAAAAAAGTAGGGCTGTTAAATGTTTTTGAAACTTTTTTCCCCAATTATTTTACACCGGGAGCAACATTTTGCTAAACTAAATAGCCTTTACAAAAGCCTAAATGAATAATTGTTTCTGTCATGTTCCAGGAGAAAAGTATTTAGATCAGCATTTTTTCCTCTCAGTTGGAGCAAACATTTTGGATGTGAGATAGTTTTATGGGTCATTGAAAACCCTAAAGAATCATCTAGATTGTTATCAGGGTGACAGTACAAAACATGGACCCTACTCTTGCCCTATTTTGACCTTGCTGTAAGTCCTCTGGTTTACCGCAGAGAGGATGTTGCTGTTGTGTTCTGGTCCTTCAGCAGGCAAAAAGTGCTTGGTGCACCTGTGTTGCTTCGGAAAGGCAGTCGGAGGTTGTGAGCGGCTGTGTTGCCTGTGGAGGTTGGTGCTCCCTGGCTACTCTTGCCAAATTTTCAGCCTGGATGAATATATTCACGCTTGCTGTGCCAGCCCTCTCCATTTCAGTGATACCCTGGCCAAAGCTGGCACGTGGTGGGTTGGTAGCCACCAGCGTGGGCTGTGTGCCACCCCAGCACAGGCTGCATTTCAGCACGGGGAGGTGAATGTTATGGCATGCGCCTGGCAGAGGAAAGGGTCAGCAGAAGGCACCGTGCCGTGTGGCGGTCCCGCTGCTGCAGGGAGAGCAGGGGCCCTGCGGGGCTGGCCCTGCGTGAGCATGTCTCTGATGCATAAAACCTGGTTAGGTTCTGTTTGGCAGGAATAATACTTAAAATTTTAATCTAGACTCCCACCCTGTCTTCATGGTTCGTGAGCAGTAGCAATGTGTTATCTTCCTAGAGCCATTCGGGAAAATGCCTCTGGAGCAGCTGTGTGTCTCATGGGTGCCCCAAGGACAGCTGAAGGCCGTGGGTTAGATGGTGGCATTTTTCCTCCTCAAAGCAGCAAGCCCTGACCTGTTTGCAGGAAGTTTCCCAGTACTGCTCTGCCGCCCGCTTAAAAGCGAGTAGTATTATTTTAATCCTCAGCTTTCTCTCTGGTTTGTGTGAGGAGCACGTTTCCTTCCCTGGTTTGACTTGCAGCCTCTTTCCCAGCACAACGTGTGCCAGCCAGCTGCAGGAAGGGCCTCGTCTCCCTTCTCCTCCATGAGTGAGAGCAGGCAGCTCTGCCTGATTGATATGCTGCCTTCCAGCCTGGATCATTCCTCTGCAGGTCTGTCTCTCACCTGCCTGGGCACTGCTAAATCTTCCCTGGAAGGAACAGCTATTCGTCAAGTGAAATAGGAAGGTTTGAGTCTTACGTTCCCTGAGGCCACTTAGCAGGGCTCTGGCTGCTCTCTGGACACTTGCTTTTCTGCACCAGCATGGTACGAGTGAGAATGAAGGCCATGAAACTTTTCTGGAAAGACAGCTGCCTTCAGCCTGCCCTATGTCAGCACCGCTGCTGTGATCCCTCATGGCGAGCACCACACGTGCACCTTGTTCCCCCTGGCCTGGAAAGGTGTAACGTGCCCCGGGTTTACCCTCTGTGGAGCAACGTCTGTGGTCCACGTGCCATCGCCTCATTCCTTTGTGCGTCTCTGCACTGAGCCGCTTATTGACTAGGAGCATAATTGTGCTGCATCATGTCTAATTGGTTTGCTCTGTCATTCTCCATTTGCTTTCTCTGTCTGCGCCCTCCCTGCTCCCCTCCGTAAATGTGCCGAGCTGTGAGCGTGAGCAGGGCACGAGGCCACAGTCCTGATTGCTGAAGGAAAAAAAGGCACCCAACTTCCTCCTTTCTTCTCCTAAATTCAAATGACAAGAAACAGAGGAAAACAATTTTGCAAACCCTTGGCAGAGGTCCAGCTCTGATAAAGAGCCGTAATTAATCTCCCCAGCTTTATTAGAATATCATTACAATTAACTCAGCAATCTTCTGTTGATCAAAGCCATTGTTCCCTGCAGAGCAGAGGGAGCCAGTGTGAGCCTGGATTGTGCGGTGCTTAAAAGCACCTAGAGCTGGATCGCTCCTGCCAGCCCAACAGCAGCCGCCCTGTGCTCCCGGCTGGCGGCACAAGGACCGGCAGAGGTGTGGGCAGGAGAGCTGTGCTGGCACAGCCCTCTGTCCTCATCCTGGCTCTTGAGCCACTTGCAGCTTTGATTTTTTTTTCAGCTGCTCTTCTTTGTTGAGCTGTTATAGCCCAGATCCCTTGCAGGCACCTAGGTGTCCCTCATTCCCGATGTAGATGCTTTTGGGTCCAGCCTTTTAAGCGCTGGGTTTATTCCTTTGTGTGTATTCACACAGCTCTTCGCGTGCCTGCTTCCTAGCCTCAGCTGGAGGTACGGTGACTGCTGCAATAATACAGCTAACAGCAGCATAGCACGTAAAGAAACCAGGGGAAACATTTGTGGAAGCCACATTTGAAAGAAAGGAGAGTTGTCAGAATGAAGCTTCATAAGCTCTGCAGTTAAATAGCCCAAGATGCATGCTATAGAAAAGCAGAGAAAATGAGCACCGTTAAACTACCCCTTTCCTCCTTTTCAAACTGTTCTTTTAATATCGGGTATTTATCTGTAATTTAAGCCCATGATTAGTTTTATCAAAAAGATAGTTCTGAGGCAGAGATCTTAAAAATGATTAGGTGTGTGTTTGAAAGACAAGAACAGCTCCACTTCCCCTGCAGGATAAAGACGTATCTGTGTGCTGCCTTGAGCATCCATCTGTGAGGGCCTTGTGCCAGAAGGAACCTTCTGCTTCTACACAGATCCCGACTCACCCCAGTCATTCAGGGCACTTCTCATTCTCCTTTGAAGGTGCCAGAGCCAGACCCTCTTGTCGCTGGGCAAGATTGTTTGTCTGAGGTGATTTTGTGTCTCTTCTTCCTCATCACGCTTCTGCTTTTGAAAAATACTCTCAGCTTTGGTGCTGTCACTGGGGTCCTGACAACACAGCATTACTGACAGCTCAGGGTGCGTGGACCTGGAAACACCTGGGGCATAGAGGCATTTTGCAGTTTTGCTTCAAGAGCATCCCATCAGAGAGCCTTGCCATGGAGGACGCTGGAGAGCCTGCAGCCCGTTCCCTATCTACTCCTGCCTCTTTCTGCATGGTGGCAGCCCTCTGCCAGGCTGGAGCAATGCCCAGGGACTCTTCTGCTCTCTGGTTGTTGGTACAGAACCAAGGAGGTTTGCTGCAGGGCAAACAGCCTGGCCCTGCCTCTGTTTTCAGCCTGATGTAAGGTGGCACAGGTGGAGGTTTTATCCCTAGAATGGCTCTGCCACAAAGGATTTATATGCTGTAAGCAGACACAGTGAGTGTGAAGCCATGCTATGGCTACACAGAGAAAGAGAAGCGTGGGAATTTAAAAAGCTTTGGGTCTCTTCTCCTGTGGTTTCTGGAGCGGGTCGCAATGGGCAGGCAAGCAGTAGTGGAAAAGGCGATGCTAAGCTGCCTCGCCAGTCTGCCTGGGAAGCATTGTTAGATGAAGGCATCTGAAGCCCTCACTCTTGCTTTTTGTCCTGAGTTCTCATCTGTTTGAATTGTCAACACTTATGAGCCCTGGGAAAAAGAAAAGAGAAAGAAAAGGCAGGTCCAGGGTTGGGTCTAATCGACCTTGGCATTGTCCCTTTAAGCAGCCACCCTGGAGAAGGGAGCAGCTGCTCCAGTCCATTTGCTGGTGCAGATACAGCAATAGCAGGCAGCCAGGCAGCCCTGCCTATCTTCACCTGCTCTCTGCAAATCCTTAACCCTTCAGAGGTGGGAAAAAAGGGGCAGGACTACATTTGCAGCGTAGATTTCCCATGCACAGTGCAGGGTGTACTGAGCAAATGCCCCTTGCTGGTGGCACCAAGCACCGAGCAGGATCTGGAGGTGGCACCCACTTCTACAACTACTGCTGCAGGCCAGGGGAGTGAGTAGATTAAAAAAATGCAGACAACTTCAAGGAAGTAAAGGTTTGTTAAGGACTAATAAGAAAATGGTGCAGAGACACTGCATGGCTCAGAAGCTCTCTAACCTCAGGTTGCCTGAGGCTGGGAGGGATTGCACAGAAGGAGGGTAATTGGGGTTATTCTGTACCCGCCTGGGCCTTCCTTCTGCCATAGGCATCTCCCTGCAGCCATGCCTGGGGACATGCTCCTGAGGGACACAGCCCTGGAGCTGACTCAGTGCAACCCTTCTCGGGGTGCAGACCTTCCCTGGTCCCTGAACCCTCATACAAGGGAAAGCTGAAGTTTTTCGTCTTCCCCAAGCTTGTGTCTTTGGGTATGGAAAGGAAACCTGCTGTGGCTGATGGACACCTGATCTCTCACCTCTCCAGACCACTGAGGAGGAGCTGTGGCTGGATGAGGGCTAGGTTTGCTTTCCCCGGCACGGGCGCAGAGACATACGCCCTGCAGCCTGCATCAGGGACCTGGGGCTGAAACAGTGTCCTCAGGCTGCCGCTTAGGACTCCTTTCCCAGCTCTCTTTCTCTTCCCCTTCTGTGGCTGTGGATCTGGGCAGATGACCTGAGGCAACAGAAACCCTAAGAAGAAAAACACCAAACCTGTAAAGGCCATAAAGACTGATGGCAGGGGTTGTGGCTTCACGTAAAGTGCCGTAGTCTCACTGAGGTCCTTCGCTGGTTGATCCCTAAGATGAGAACTTGTCCTTTCCCACTGTGGCTGCCAGCGCTACTCACCATGGGCGAGGGCAGGAGGAGTGGGCTGAGGACAGGAGGGGATGCTCAGCCTGGGCGAGCAGGCTCAGAGGGAGCAGGAGCTAGGGGGCTCCTCTGACAGGCTTAAAGCAATGCTTCCCTCCTCACGGCCTGTCCCGCCTTCCCTGGGAGGCAGCAAGCACTGCTCCTCCCCAAATGGCTGGGGACATTAGTCAGGCTTCCAGCGTGGCTGCCTCAGGTCTCCGAGTGAGACGCAGGGGCTGAGTGTCAGGTTGTTATTAAATATCATTAGTAAGTGACAAAACTGTGTGGAGCACTTCAGGCACAGACAATGGCTGGAGGAGGGATTGTTTGCAGCGCAGGGGAGACGAGCGAGTGAGGTCAGAGATGCCTCATTCTGGGCTCCCTCCGACTCCATCTCCTGCTTATCACCTCGAGCAGGCAGGAGGGATGGGTGTTTCCTCAGGGGGAGATGGGTTTGTAGACAACCCCTGCATGTCACCAGGGAGCCTCCAACATGCCCAAGCGTGGGGTCCCCAGGATGGCCTGTGCGTGAGGAAGGGGGACCTGTGCAGTCCCCAGATCCTCCTCTTGTATCACCCTGTTCTTCAGGGACTCCAGTATGGGGCAGGGCAGACTCCCACCCATCACGGTGGAGCTGCCCAGGGGAAAGGCTGTTTTAGCGTCTCCTCTACCTAGAGGAGGCAACTGGAAAAGAAATTTTGCAAGTGTTTTTCTTGCTAAATATTTTCCGTAGTTGGTGCTAGCTTTCCCCCAGAGAGAGCTGGAGGTGATGGAACACTGAGAAGGCAGCACCCAAACCAGCAGCCCCAGCATCTCCAGGAAAGGTGCTTGCTTGCTTCATTGCCTGGCTAGCCATGGAGCTCCAGGGAGGAGCTGGCTTTAGTGGCAGGGACACAAGCCAAAAAGCCAGAAAGCACCTGTCTAAGGGGCAAGATGAAGACAGAGGCACCTCTGGTGAACATGCCTGGAGTGGGAGCTGAGGGATGGTGAGTCGTGTAATCATCTGCTTGAAGCAATTGCAGGCCGTCAGCGGAGCGGAGAGACACTTCCTCGCGTTTATTTAAGGCGAGATGCCCTAGTTTTGTGCTTTCAGTGGAGTCCCTAATTATTCCTCAGTCTTTGTAGTGAGCTAATTAGTTTCGCAGCACTCAAGGCTGGGGAACACTGATAGGCTTGGGAAGCACAAGCTGGAGGGATGAGGAGGAGGAGGGGAGAGCTGGTGGGAGATGGCTGACTGGCAGATGGGAATGGCTGGGAGCAGGGCAGGGTTTGGAGAGCTGATGTATGATGGTCTGGGAAGGATGATGGAGGAGGGAAGAGCCATAATTTCATGTCAGGCGAGGTGCTGGAGTGTAATGATATGGAGAACACGATGAAGCGTCAGGTGGTAATTGAGGGGGGTGGCAAGGTGGGGAGAGAGCAAGAGGGATGGTCCGTGGGAGAGCAGCCACAGAGCCCAGCGTGAGGCTGGGTGCTTGCTGCAGGGCTCGGGAGGTGGGATCCTGCACGGATGGGTGCACAGCTGCATGCAGGGAAGGGCAGTAACTGTCCTCTTACATGGGTGCTTCCTTGGGCAGCACCTGTCCTGAGGTGCTGCTGACTCAGGCTTGCAGGACCAGCAGCGTTTCCCGACTGTCCCATCTCTTTTCTAGCTTAGTGGTGACACTGAGGAGCTCTGCTGGGAGAGGCCAGCTCCCGCCACAGGGAGCGGCTGGTCCACAAGCTGGATGCTCACCTTCCCACCTGATCAGAGACGGTTCTTTCAGAGAGCGCCACCACAGATGAAGGTAACCCACACTGATAACTGGGTCCACGATGCTCCCATATACACAGTTGGCTCTGGCTGGTCTGTCCCTGCAGATGCCTCACTGCTCTGACACAGGGTTGTGCTCCAGAGCCCACACTCCCTGCATCTGCACTGCGAGCCCGAGGATCACAAAGGTCTCATTCCTGCTCTCGCCGTCATTGGGAAGTTCCCAGTGGCCACCGAGTGCATGGACTGAGCGTGTGACAACTCTGAAGTGCCCAGGTGGCCGTGGATTTATTAGGGTATTATCCTACTAGTGCCGCAAATGGTGTCATCTGTCTTCTAAACTTTGCATTTTATTTCAGGGAGAGAATTTAGTATACCCAGGCAATATGCTGTAGTTTTAGCATATGATAAAGCCCTGCTGGGAAGTGTAGTTTTATTGATTTTGTTATTAAAGTGCCACTGGAATAAATTTGCTCATTTGAATGAAATGTCTTATTACCTGGGTCGTAACAGGCACATGATGAAATCTCCAGAGGGGCTGGAGCTACCTGCTGCCTGGTGATGGGGAGCTGAGACGGAGCAGCTGACAGGGACCCAGAACTGCCACCCTGCTCACCCCAAGCTGGTTCCCCCCGAGACCCCCAGCGCCTGCCCAAGTCCACCGGGAAACTCTGCTTGGAAACCTCAGGTGGGGAACAAACTGCGGTGGCAGGGGACACTATGTCTTAGTCGAGGTTCGTATTGTTCCTCTGATCCTTTGCTCAGGTAAGTACGTTGTTTTAAAGGGAATTGAGGAAAAATCTCTTTCACAGGGCAATATTTCTTTAATACCACCAGTAATGGGGGTGGATTGGGAAATGAACCGTTCCCCATTACACTGGGACCTAACTGCACAGCCCATGCTTTCCAGTTAAAATTTGATTGCCTTGAATCCTGCGGATTATGGAAAATAAGAAAAAGGCCTAGTAAAATTTATGGGTTTTAATCATAAACCCATAGAATCACAGTAAATCTATCATAAGCATGCAGATACGGACGCAGAAAAAAGAGAGGAAAGCAATAGGCCCATTTTTTCGTGGAGGAGCTGCGTGTACCTATGGCGGGGTCAGGGAGTTGGGGAGCAGGGCTGCTCCCCTGGCCATCTCGTCCGGGATGCTGAGTCCCTCAAAGCCTTCCTCCTCTGCCGTGTCCTGCAAAAACCTGGTAGCAGGGATGGCACAGCAAAGTCCATGCCCTGTCTCATGGCAAACCGGTGGAGAGCGAGGAAGGAGGAGGAGGGAAAAGGGGGACAAGGCAGGAGGGTGGGGGAAAAGAGGGAAGGAAAGGGAAAAAGGAGAAAAGGAGGTGAAGCTCAAAGGTCTTTCCCTCCTCCCCTCCATGCCACGGTGCTGCTCACCGCAGAGGGAGCAGGATGGGACCCTGCCAGGGGAGGAGGGAGGCAGAGATGTGGGGGAGAAGTGTGTGCGCAGAGAGGGGACTGCGGGAAGCACAGATGTGGCGGGGAGAGAAGAGCACCTGACAGAGAGAAATGGCAGGAGAGTGAGAGAGAAGCACAGAAGGCAGAAAGTGTTTAATTTTTTTTTTTTAAAGGAGAGAGAGCGCGATAAGCAAGAAAAAAGGGAGAGAGTAAAAAATTGACTCTGAAGCAGAGATAAGAGAGGGAGGGCAGTTAGTGAGAGAAGGAGTAAAATTAAGCGTGATAAGGCCTGCTAGAAATGGGGGAAGGCAGCAAGCCCGGGCAGCGCAGCCAGGGTCTGCAGGCAGAGAGCCAGGCGGGGCTGCGGGGCGCAGGGGGGCGAAGGAAGGGCCAGCCCGACCCCCGCTTGTCACCCCTGCCTAGGCACAGGTATTGATCTCAAACCTGGCTTTTTGCGCTGCTCTACATGCCTCTGACACTCTGGGGCGAGAAGCTGAGCAGGCGAGGGGATTGATGAGGAGGGCTGGGGAGTCGGCAGGTATAAATGTCTCTCCCGCAGGATGCTCATAACTCTGCTCCTGCCTTGGTGGTGGAAGGGGAAAGCCGGGTGCCTGCCAGCCACAGCCCACGGCGGTGAGGGGGAATGGGGAGCCTGGTGAGGAGGGAAGTGCCTGGGGCGGGTGACGTGCCCAGGTCAGAAGTGCTGAATAACCTCGCGTCCTCCTCCCCGCCGGGTCCCAACACACAGGTGCCTGTCACGGAGATCCCCCTGGGGCTCCCGTCAGTCTTGGAAGTAGGGGAGGTAAGGCACATTTCACAAGCAGCCTCCCCTCCTTGCCCTGAACGCATCTCTTCCTGGTTTTTTTTTGCTACCTCTTTTAAGCTGTTTTATTAAGTGCTTTTTATTTATCCTTATTTAAAAAAAAAAAAACAAAAAAACCAAAAACCACAAGTGAGAAGAGCTGTCTGGCTCTGACACATAGCCCACGATTACCTGAGGAGCAATGCTGGAACCCAGCCCCTGCTCTCTCATCCCTGATTAAACTGCAGAAGACACACACTGTAAATTTCAGCAAAGGAGAGAAAAAGAGTTTATTCTTTGGGTTTTTTTTTTCCCCATCTTTACCAGCCATGAAAATTGCTGAGCTGAGATGCTGGCCACTCTGAGATGCTTTTCTTCTGCTCCATCCATCTGCTTTAATCACACGGTGACTGAAAAAAAAAATCCAGTTCACAAAGCATCGAAGATTAAAAAATCAGTGTGGATAATAAACTGCGTGGCAGGCAGCAGTGCCACAGAGCATCAGGCAAACTCGCTAATGAGGGACTTTGAGCTGCAGCTCGGATGCAGGGCAGGCAGCACGGCTTTACCCCCAGGAGGGTTTTGAGCAGCAGAGGTGGTGGGTCTCGGGGAACGCGTGGGTCTGAGTCGCAGGTCCCGGGCTGGGAAAAATCCTGCGCTAGCGCAGCCCAAGATGTTACGCAGAAAAGAAATAGTTTTCTCTCTTCTTTTCTTTTTTTAAAGCTTCTTTTTAACTGTGAAAGACTTGATTCCTCTCTTTGATTGCTGGGATACTGTAGTGTGCTGCAAATACCTTCTTGGACTTGGTTATTAGTGTTTTTTTTTAATCTGTGTGTGTTGAATTAGCTCTTTTAATTACAGCATTAAAAAAGGATAACTGGAGTCAATTAAGAAGCTCTTTCGGATTGCCAGTGTTAATAGCTGCCCAGGAACATGGAGACTCCCCTCCACCTCTCTGCCGTCTGTTGAACCGCTGACTGAGTTATTGTCAGCCCTGGCAACAAGGCTCAAACTGATATTTCTGCACCTAACGTGCCGCTGTACGCGGCTTTCTCGGCTGTGCTCAGCTTGGCATCTTCCTCCGGAGGGCTGAGGCCTCGGCACATCCCTGCCTCTCCCAGGGGAGCGCTGCTCCAAGCCCGTGCCTGGGGTCGCTGGAGCAGGATTTGTGGTGCAGGTGGAGCGAAGCGCGCCTGCCTTCAGCTTCAGGCCTAGGTTTGTGTGTTGCTGTTTGTGGTTTCATATTTAGCTCACTGAAAATGTTGGTTAAACACTGGTGGGAGGGGAAGCTCGCAAAGAAGCATTTTGCTTTGGCTCTCTTAAAAAGCAAAACAAAAGCAAAAGGCTTTTAAAAATGTTTTGGTTTCAAAGTTAAAAAGGAAAAGATGGGTTAGAGATGAGAAACTAACAAATCAAAGCTCCTGAAACCTGCTGCGGAGAAAGAAACACAAAATGTTTTGTTTGAAGATGAATAGAAAGCTGAAACCAGCAAAAAATCCCCCCTCCCTGCAAGCACAGATGTTTCAGGTTGGTTCTTCTAGATTGGCACATTGCTGGAAGAAAAGCAAATCCATTCTTTTCCCCGTCGGCACTCCAGGTTCCTGTTGCTTATTTTTTATCATCTTGTAGTGACTTTGATCCCTGAAGACTCCTTAAGTGCTTTACAAATCAAGCATGCAAATCTCGGCTCATCCACCTTGGAGATGCCGCCGAGGCTGGGCGGGCCAGGAAGCCGCTTGCTGGTGCGATGCCACCGATCCTGGTGGCAGCCGGGAAGGATGGGAAGCACCCGCCGCTTCAGTAACGCTTAGAAAAACCTTTAGTGCCCACATTACCAGGGTTTGCAGGGATGTTTTGTGCTTCTGGCACAGCCAAAGGCAATCGGGCTGTGCTGGGGTCCCCAGGCCACCTGGTACCAGCCCTGTTTCTCCCACAGAAAGGCCCCATGGGAGGGCCGGCCATGGCCTTCGCCGCACTCTGCACCTTCTGGGGGGTGGGAAGTTGGCACAAACCAACCGGGGAAGGGCTGAGGTGGTCTGATGATGCTTCTCTTATTTTCAAGGCTTGACTTGAGATATCTCTTTCCCCTTCGCTCTCTGTCTCTTAATTTTACTCTCTCCCTCTGTGGTTGCCCTCCTGACTTACTCCTTTTAATTCATTTGCTGAACAACACTTTTATGCTGATGCTTTCTGTAGCCTGTGCCATGTCTCGCTGCTGTAGGTAGCTCTGGTCTCGGGGCAGGGTGGCACTGTCACACCTCTCCCGCAAGGGATGCACCGGTCAGCGCAGCCCTGCCCGGGGGCCAGTTTGTCCCACGTTCCTCACATTTTCCTCCTTGAGACAACACAAACCTCCCAATCGCAAGTACCAGAGCTGAGCAAAGGGAGGTTGATGCCTGGTGACCAGACACCGTGGTGATGGGCATGCTGCAGCTAGCACCAGGGCAGCCAGCACGTTACAGCCTGCACCACCTCCCTGCTGCAGCCCTGTGCCTGTTCTCTTCTGGCTCAGGCGCTGTGTGTGTGTGTTTATAAACGTATGTAATTTTTTTTTCTTTTCAGACAAGGTCTCCTGCAAGCCTTGAAGCTAAATTCCCTTGGACATGCCTGAAGGTGCTTGCAAGTCTGGCTGCCAGCACTCAGGTCTGAAAACCACCGCGAGAGTCATTACAGGCAGGTGGGGAGCAGCGCTGGAGCTGCTGGCGCCGCTGGGTACCAGGGGTCAGGGGTGCCCGGGCGGGCAGGGTCAGGCAGGGCACTGCCTGCTTGTGCTGCCAGCAAGGGCGCTAATGGAATTGCAGCATCCCTGCCCACAGGGACAGATGTCCATAGCACAAGAGCCAGCTTGTCCCCCATCGGAGAGGAGACACCACTGTGCTGCTGGCAACGGCAGGCAGAAAGTCCTCTCCCCAGGAAAGAGGCAGTGGGGATCCCCAGGTACCCGCAGTCCCGCTGCCAGCATCACCCGCGCAAAGCCTGGCCCCGCTGGTTCTCAGCCCGGGGGTCGCGGGCACGGCAAGCGGCTGCCTGCCCTGCCATGGGGCTTCGCGTCCTTCTCACCGCGCAGAGGGCAGGCAAACACAGCCCTGCTCTGTACTGCTCACGCACATCAGTGCTGCAGCCCGGCTCCCCCGGGCTTTGAGGGTGGGCAGGGGAACTGGCTATAAAACCACAGCCGGTCCTTGGGAAAAAACGTCAAACTCCTCTCGGTGCTGTGCGGGGCCCGAGGCACGCGGGAAGTGCCTTTTGGGGAAGCCCAAACCTTTGGCGTCAGCAGGAGACTCACTCTGGCCTGGGGCTGTTCTTACTGAGGCGGCTGGAAAATGCCTCCAAGGCGAGAAAGTGAGCGCTCGCCGGAGATACAGAACTGGACAGATCAAGAAGTCAAGATTTTGCATTCCAACTATCTATAGGAAATAGGGTTCTTTTATTATTTCAAGTTTTCATAAAAATCCATAATTATTGAAATCAAAGTTACAGAAGAAAGTTCGTAACTTTTTATTGATTTTATTTCTTTTTTCTTTCTTTTCCCCCCCCCTCTGTTGTTTTTCCCTCTCAGAGTTATATCTGACACCACAGTCCATCAGACAAAGTCCTTACAAACACAGGAGTCCTGAAGACATCAGCTGAATGTTTTCCTGGTATAAAGAAGAAGAGGAGAAAGAGGTGGTGACAGTGCGGGTGCAGTGGGTTTGGACAGGGGTGGAGGGCGTGGTGGAAGGAGAGAGGTCAGTATGTTTGTAGCAATGTTTGTTTTTTAATTATTTTTCATTTGTTCATTTGTTCCTTTTTTTTTTTTTTTTAAAAAAAACCCCACCATTATTATTTGCAAATTGTTGCCTGGTTAAATCATTTTCATGTTGAACTTGCGCGGCGCGTCGGCAGAGCTGATGCCCGCGTCGGACTTGCGTGGCACGTACTCGATTTCAATGTTGTGCTTGGTGTTGCCTTTCCCCCGGCTCCACAGGAAGAGGAGCACCAGACAGAAGAGGACGACGCCCAGGAAGGAAATGAAGCCCATGGTGGTGGCAATGATGAGAGTCTTGATGTCAAAGGGGAAAGGCACGGTGGCGCGCGTGCTGTTGGCATCGCTCTCGTTGGGCTGGTTGGAGATGAACGCGAAGGTCTTGTTGGGCTGGTGGGGCCAGTCTGGGGAGTAGCTGCGCACGTGCAGGTGGGCCAGCATGGTGTCGTTGCCACCCGCGTTGCTGGCGATGCATAGGTAGGTGCCGTTGTCCTGGATCTGGGCGTAGCGCACCTCCAGCGTGCCGTCAGGGAAGACAGTGAGCCGCCCATTGGTTTTGGTAGAGATGAGGTGCTTCCGGGGAGAGAGCCACATGATGGTGGGGGGCGGGTCCCCATCTGCCCGGCAGACAAAGTGGACCGTGTGGCCTTCGTCCACGAAGATCTGCTGAGGTTTGCGGTCCCGTATCCGTGCTCGGCGGCAGGTGAAGTAGTTGGGCAGGAGGACGTCGGGGAAGTCTTTGAACTCCTTGCCCTGGACGAACTCGGGGGTGGAGCAGGTGGGCTGCTGCTTGTTGAAGTTCAACCTCCATCGCCGCCGGAAAACCCAGAGCAGCCGACAGTCGCAGGCTAAGGGGTTGTTGTCAAGGATGAGCGTCTCCAGGTTGCCCACCGAGTGGAAGGCCGACTCCTCCAGGGTGGTCAGCAAATTCCCCGACACGTTCAGGATGCGCAGGTAATTGAGGCCGCGGAAGGCGAAGGGTTCGACCGTGGTGAGCTGCCCTCCCACCAGCTGGATCTCCTGCAGCCTGAGCAGGTCATGGAGCATGGAGCCCTCGATGGTGACAATGGGGTTGTAAGACAGGTTCAGGAACCGGAGGTAAACCAAGTGCCTCACCGACACGTACGGGATGGATGTCAGGTTGCAGTGGGTGATGGACAAGGAGGTCAGGTTCAACCCGTAGAGGCAGTTGGACGTCATAGTATCCAGGTAGGGCCAGTGTGAGATCTCGAGGACCTTGAGCCGGTACAGCCTCTTGAATGAGTAATCCCGGATGGTGTTGATGTTCAGATGGCGCAGCCGCAGCACGATCAAGCCATGAAGGTGAGACAGGGCCTCCGTGGGGATGGAGGTCAGGTTGCATTTCTCCAGGGTCAGCTGCTCCAGGCTGTTGAGGCCGCTGAAGGCCCGGTGGGAGATGTAGACAAGGTCGTTGTCCCCCACCTCCAAAGACTTCAGGTTGTACAAGTCCTGGAACATGTAGTCTAGGAGGATCACAATTTTGTTCTCACTAATGTCTAGCTTGGTAAGGTTGCTGAGTCCGGTAAACACCCCCAAGGGGATCAGCTTGAGTCTGTTACTCCTGAGCCCCAGCGTCCTCAGGTTGAAGAGGTTGTTGAAAGCCCCAGGTTCAATGGCACTGATAATGTTCTCATTTAGCTCCAGCTCCTCCAGGTGAGGGTAGTTGGCAAATTCATCCTGATTGAGCGTCTTGATGCGGTTCTTGCCCAAGTCTAGCAGCCTGGTCTCAGTCGGGATCCCCTCCGGCACGACCATGAATCGCTTCCGGTGGCACAGGACGGCACGCTCCTGGGCAGAGCACTCGCAGCGCGGCGGGCAGCCCGTGGCGGAGCCGGACAGGATGGATCCCAGCATCAGGAGGAGAATCGGCTGCCAGCAGGCCAGGATTGGGCTGCGCATACTCGCCTCCCCAGCTACCATCCTATCTCTCACCTGCAGGTAACACAGGGTGGAGAAAGAGCAAGGTGGACATGAGCAAACAACGGGCATGGCCATGGCAAAAGGTTTACTGTCCTGGTAGAGCTGACATTAAGGCAAAAGGCACTGCTGAGGCAGGGCAGAGGTTCTCATTTTCCAGCTGAAATCCAGCCCTTTGGCTACAAGACCATCTCTCCTCCCCACCCCCCAACTTTCCACTTGATGACTGAACGTGCACAGACTTTGAGTGGAAAGCCTTGAGGAATCTGTGTCAGACAGACCTCGCTTCCTCGGCTTCTTAAAAAAAAAAAAAAAAAATTAATACCAAACACATCTATCTACATCCTATTTTAAGCTCTTGAAATTATTCTGTTCCCTGTAGATGGAGCCTGAATATAAAGGCTGCTTTGCAAATGCAGAGGAGCTGAGCACAGGATCGAGCGTCTGGGGGAACCCCGCTTGGGGTTGGCTGGGAATGGGGGTGTCTGAGTGGGGAGCAACGGCAACAACTCTGCAGGAACCAGCCCCCTTCCTCCGTGATCCCCCAGGCTCCGCAGCGGCCCGGTCTTGGTGTCCCCGCCCAGGGTTAGTCCCTTGCCTCCCACCATGCCTGCCCGCAAGGTGCAGACCCGCCAGCGCTCACCTCTGAAAAACAGCAACTGGTCAGTGTATCCATCTACAGAGTGAGCTATCCCCTGACGTGAGGTCCGGGGGCGCTGCGGGTAAGGGGTCTGCGGGGTAAGGGGGCCAGCCCAGCCTCAACCGGGCAAGGCCTGGCCTCCTGCTGCCTTCCCTGGGGAGGGATGGGAGACCCACTCGGGGGTTAGGGTCTGGCTTGTGCCCTGGCCCAGAACCGCCCTGGCCCACGGCAGGCGGAAGCGAACGCTCCCTCTGTTGCATTTATTTCCTTGTTCAAGCTGTTATGAGGGATCAAATCGTATTAACATTGCATATTAGATGTACAGCTACTCGGGACCACACTTATATCTATCGTTACGTGTACACTGCTATTTATGGCTGTCACTGAATATACTCAATACATTACTTCCATTGCCTCCGTTTGTATCCATCATTATATATCCTGTGTGTTACTTTCCCTGCTCTGGTGCTATTTATGGGTCTGGTATGCATTCTGTGCATTACTTCCATTGCGTCTGTTTATATTCATCATTTCCTCCAGACATATGACCCAAGTATCACTTTTGTTCCCAAAAAATTATTCAAAATTTCTTTGCAAGATGCAAGGATGAAAGATGATGGACTGGCCATAAAAATGTCCACCAGCACCATCTCGGAAACCACCAGGCCTTGGCACACCAGGCGGTCTGGCTGTGAGGTCCCAGAGTCCCCACAGAAATCCTCCTGCGGTTTTGTCCTGGCTCGCTGTCCTTCTCCATCCCCTTCCCCTGCTACCTCTGCAAGCGGGGCTGGTTGCTGGGGACCACCCAAAGCACGTCACCCCCGAAATGAAGGGGTGCGGTGCTGGGAGCTGATCCCACACAGCTCCCCTGGCAGCGGTGCCGAGCTCCCTCCCGCTGGCCCTGGGCCAGCACATCCCTGTCCAGTGGAAACATTTCCAGTGGGTTCGCTTGGGCCTGGGCCAGGCTGCAAAGAATCATTTGCTGGGTATTTACAATTCATCATCTCTCGTGTCATCACCTCCCTAGTGCTGACGGTGCTGGGCAGCCTTACAACTACAAGCGGGGCTGCTGCTACCGTTGCGATGCCACTGGGGTGGGGCTGGGGATGGGACCTGCGACCTGCTGGAGGGATGGGCCGGGCCCCGGGGCCAGGGTGGCACGGCCAGCTGGCAGCCATCAGGGAAAGGGCTGCACGTAGATTTGCCTCCCAGGCTGATGCCGCAGCCCCGGCCGGGGCTGAGCTGCCAGGGTTCCCATCGCTGCCTCTCCCCGCCAGCGAACGCCCCCTCCTCCTGCCCGTGAGGTGCGGCAGCGCTGCTGCTCCCACGGCTCGCTTGCCAATGCACACCGGCTCACTCGCAGCCTCCTCGGACGGTGTTTCTCAGAAACCAATTCCTGCTCCTCACAGCCGTGCTGAGAAAGCCATCAAAGAAAGCAAAACACTGCATGCGAAACAAAATACAGTCTAAGGGGCTTAATTATACCAGGGCTGAAAAGACTTCAGCTCATTAGAGTGCTCGGCAGCCGGCCTTATTTGGCTGTGTTCTCTGCTGAAATTTCAGCTCTGCCCGTGCGTGCAGCCGTGCGCTGGTCCCTGCGGGGTGCGGGTGAGAGCCGAATCCCGCCGCAAGGCCCCACGCACAGCTCCCGCATCAGCCCGGGCCTCCCCCAGGCCAAATTCTGCCTCTCCACCAGCAGGAAGGGGACTGCACCTGCAACACGTTTGGCTCCATGCTGTTGTCGCCGCACCAGCCTTGGCGGAGGGGCAGCGGCCAGAGCTGCTGGGAGCAATGCAGCATCAATGGCTAAAATATAAGCAAAGAAGTGATAGATGAACGAAGCAAAATCGGCATGGTGTTAAAGACGAGACAAGCCCACTTGCATAGAATTAAAGTCTAGACACACCTCACACGTTATTAGTTCTCAGCTAAATTTAAATCCGTGATAAATACAATCCCTGACAAAAACATCCGTAATCTTAATAGCCAGAGTCACAGAAGAGCTTTGGGAGAAAGACAATGAATAAGCTGAAAAATTCTGGGCTAAGATGAGCTTTAAATCACTTCTGGTTCCCATTTACCTCTGGCTGTTTGAGAGGAATATTCATGCTTCAAGGTGAGGCAGATATCAAGAGGTGCCCTTCTAAAAATTACTCAAATCGTGATTTTTGTGTGAGCTGAGGTCACCAACCCATGCATGGCTTTACCGCAACCGTTGCGCATCCCCCCCACAGTGGCCGGACTCATGTCGCATCAGCGAACCTCAGCCCAAAGCTAGGGCTGCCCTTGCGGCCATCCCGCGTCTGTGCCCCCACGGCGCCACGGTGCCCTGCGCTGGGGCTGTGGGTGCCGGCCGGGCAAGGGGCTGCAGCCACCTGAGGCGAGCTCGGGTGACTCTGGGGATGGGGCGTGGTGTCACCGGGGAAGAGACAGCAGCAGCCACTCTCAGCAACTGCTGCCTGCAGGGGAAGTGACTGAGACAAAATGCCACCAAGGACTTTCCAAAAATTGAAGCCCTCCAGATTTCCTCTGAGGAGGACCGTGAAACGTGCCCAAGCACCCCTCCAGGGTGCCCAGCCATGGCCCCAGCACGAGCTGCCAGGCAGGATCAGACCGCATGGCTGTGACGCACAGGCCAGGCCAGCCCAGGGAGAGCTGCAGCCCTCTGGCAGGAACATGGCTCTCATTTCTCACATAAAAAAAGAATCGATAAGAAAGGAGCAGATGCTGGACTCACTGCCCTTAGGCAATGAGCAATCCAGTGCAAACCAAAGCAAAAATCATGCTCAGAGCCATGGCATCCACTGACCCCTGTCCTCACCACCCCGCTGCTGGGGGACAAGGGCTCCAAAGTACAACCCCTTCCCCGGGGAAGGTGCTAGACTTGGCCCAAGAGGTGCAGATGGGCGCACTGGCGCCACGCTGCCTTGGTGCTAAATGCAGAAGGACCTGCTGAGTGTCTCTGGCTGGGACCAGCGCTGGGAGGAAAGATGCTATTCTGGGCCTGTGCCTGGAAACGCGGCCCGGGGCTGGGCTGGAGTGCTGATGTCCGTGGGGATCGCTCCGTCGTGAGGGGCACAGGCTGCCCTGGCGCAGGAGGAACAGCCCCGGGGCAACCAAGCCCAGGAGATGACCCAGGAGGGAGCCCAGGCTCTGCGCTTGGGTTTGCTCCAGAGGCTGCTGCTGCCCTCCTGCCCTGAGGGGTGGGCAGCACGCCTGGCCGTGCCCTCCACTGTCACCGCTGTCCCTGGGCTGTCCCCTGCTCACCGCCCCGTGGGGTGCCCAGCGGTTGGGGCCGGGCCGGTGCTCCTCGGCACTGAGCAATCTGCCACACTGACAGTCAGCAAGTAGCAAAAATCCCCGAGTCAGCTATAACCCCCACCTGGCAGCCATAAATTACAGCGTGGGAGACGTTCACCCTTGAACCAGATGCTTTCGAGAGCATTGAATGACAACGGGCAGTTTAGGACGAAGCGAGCCATATCTCCGGGGGGGGGGGGGGGGGGGGCTGCGGGTGGAACTGCAGTGCTCTGGGGGCTCAGCAAGGCTGGGGGAGCGCGTCCCCACCCCGTCCATCCCTGCAGGAGCTGACCTTGCTGCGGTGCCACGGCAGCACGGCCTGTGCTCCCAGCTCCACACAGGAGCGAGCCTGACCGCTGCAGCACTGGGCTCCCACACCACGGGCTCACCCCCATCTCTGGCCTGCTGGCTTTGCATGAAGCTGCTGAGACACAGCTCTCGGAGTCAGTGCTCTCATCTCCTCCAAGCTGCTCCAGCTAAATCAAATTTTATTGAACTTGACTACATTTTAGAGATAAAGACTCCAGGTTTACAAATAAATATTTAACAACCTTTCCTGCTGCTAAAAGAGTTGCTTATCCAGACCCCGGGCTCTGCACTAAGTGTTCCTGTAGCTATCTGCAAAGCAGCAAAACAAAGGGAGAAGCTTTAATTTGCCAAACACGTTCATGCCCATTTCCTCCTCTCTCCATCATTCCCCTGGCGTCCAGCACGCACCGTTGGGCCCTTTTGCTTTGTCTCTCCTTCCTCCCCACCCCACCTGCTCCCTCCTCCTCCTCTTTTCCCACCCAGTCCCTAGAGCGCAGTAGTAGCTGCTCTCCTCCCCGGTGCCCAGGGACGGTCGGGGGTGGGTGGGAGCAGAGGCCGGCGTGCAGAGCAGAGGGGGCAGTTTCCCTCCTTGGACCACGCTGCTTCACATGGGTAAAAAGAAACCAAAGAGGGAGAGCCTAAAGTAAGCCCTGAGCGCTGCCAGGGCTGGCTGGTGGGCAGCGGACGGGGCGGCTGGAGGCACAGCGCTGGCCTGGGTGATGGAAAGCTGCCGCCACATTTCCTCTGGGCCTTCACTAATGGTTGGGCTGTTAACGAAAGGCATGAAAACAGGCCACCACAGTGCAACGGGCTCCCCTGTGTCCTGTCCTGGCCCCAAATGCCCCAGCAGCACGGGAGGGTGTGAGAAGTGGGGGAGAAACGGGCAGAAGCCGAGAAGGACCTCCCAGCAGTGCCTTGTTCAGGGTGGTGGGGACACAGGAGCAAGCCGTGCAAGGCAATGACCGTGGCAGGTTAGCCAGAGAGGAGACCACCCCTAGCCCCACCAGCCACAGGCTGCCCGGGGTCACTGGCTCCCGCTCACCCACGTGAGGCATGGCTCTCCAGCCCGGAGCTTTTGCTCAGCCTTCTGAAGTATCTGCTTTCAGCTGCTCTGAGGCGGGAGCCTGGAATAGGTGTGCCGCAACCTGATCTGCTCTGGCAGTTGCTCTGAGGCTGTAAAAGAGCACGAAGCTGTATTTAAGATGCAAATCCCCTTCCGGCACTGACACGCCTGGCTGGCACCAGATACCCCCAGCAGCCCGCCTGCGGGACTGCCCTGCAAAGGCGTTGCCTTGTGGCAACCGGCTCTTCTACCCAAAGTGTTTCCTCGTGGCAACTGGCTCTTCTACCAAAAATGTGGTGCCCCAGTGCTGCAGGGGATTAAGCCAGGGAAGCACCAAGCCAAACGGCAAGAAGAGCAGAAAAAAAGGGGAGGAGGATGCACAGGAGAGAAAAGCCCTAAAGTGGGCTGAGGGGCTGGGACACTGGAAGGGGGAGGCTTTGGCCCAGCTGTCCACTGCTTTAGCTCTGGGATGTGGATCTGCTTGACTCCACGTGGGGACAGATATGCACGGTGGAGGGACAACCGGCGATGGCCTAGAGCCAACCTGGAGAGTGGTTTTCAGGCTCAGCAGGCAGGTTATCGGAGCAGGGTGATGGGAAGGAGATCCCGGTTGTCTCTGCAGGATGCTGAAGCTCAGAGCAGTTTTTTTTGCTCAGGCTGTTTCTTGCTGCAATCACATCTGTGCCAGAGCTGCTCACCCTCCTCATACCTTTGCTCCCTCGTTTGTAACGTCTTTTCTCTATCTTTGGCTGCAGATGCTTCAGTGCCCCATCAGCAAAGAAAACATCCTGACAAGTGATCAATAAGTAATTGCAAAGGCAGCTGCGGATGCTGGGGGTGTAAAGCCCTGAGCTAGCAAGAGATAAATGAGGAGTGTAAGGGTGCAGTGCACCGTGGAGCTCGGGCTTGGAGCCAGCCATGCTCCCCTACTCATCGACCGAGGTGGCCGGGACCCGGCCTGGCCCACCGCTGCCGCAGCCGCTGCCGGTTGGTGGTTCAACGTTTCCCATGTCAGGCAAGCCGGGAGGAGGATGGGATTATCTTCTGCTTGCAAGACAAAGAGCAGGAGAGCTGTGTTTCTTGGGGGAATATCTCCCAAGGGTCAGCCTTGGGACTCCAGCACTGGAGAGGTTTTGGGCTGGGTCAGCAGGAGGATGGTGTGCACTGGGAAGCTGGGAAGGATATGCACCAGCTAGTTGAATGGGGCTTCTCCTTTTTCTTTCTTTATTTCGGCAAATCTCCTTGGGATTCCCATCTCTGTGGACATGGAGTGGGTCACCAGGATGTTTAAGGTGCTCACCCAAAGGCACCCAGCTCAGCAGAGACTTGAGTGATGAATGAGTGCTGAGCAGAGGAGGCTTCAGTATGGCATGAGGGCCTCTGTAGATGTTTTTTCTTCCCTGTCTGTAGCTGTGACAGGATGGAAAAACCCCAGCCTCTTCTTAGGGCTACGGAAACATTTGTAACGGAGAGGTGAAAGAAAGGTCTGTCCAATGAATGTCTTCTGGGAGAGCCGCCAGGGTCACGATGACATTGCAAAGGCATCCCCTGCCCTCTGCCTCGAAGTGCCTGCGGCCAGCAAGGCGTCGCAGGACACGGCTGTCCCCAAGGCCCTTCGGGGAGAGCAGGGCATAGGCAGCTGCCAGAGCCTGGGCCACTGTCCCACTCCTGCTCATGCAGGGAGAAATCTGCCTTCTCCTCCCAGCACAGCCCAGCTATGGCTGGCAGCCGCCCTTTCTTGTTGCACTGGAGGGAGGATTGTTTTCTTCCTGGGAATGGGCTCGAGTGGTACTTGAACACCTTCTGTGCTCCCCAGGAGCGCTCCAAGCAGCCCTGGCACCTACCCTGGGCAGCAGCAGTAGATTTTGGGCTGGAGGATGGGGGACAGCCCAGGCAGCTTGGCCGTCCTGCCCACCGGCTCCACGCAGCCCCAGTGCTGCTGGGGCAGCTCTGCATGGCTCAGCACGCTGTGGCAGCGCTGCTGAATCAGCCGGAGCACAGCTGTACGGTGCCTGTGCTAAACCCTGTGTTTGTGTCAGGGGCAGGACACCACCTGATCTAGCATAAAGTGGCTGGTACAAAGTCACCCCGCTGCCAGAGCGCGTTTCCTCCAGATCAGGAGCAGATGGCATTTCTGTATGGGCTCACCTCGATGCTTGGTCCGGGAACTGGTGGCTTCCCACCCCCCAGACCCAGGCACCAGCCCCCGAGGACAGTCCCTGTGCTGCAGCCAGCGCCAGCGTCCCAGCAGCGAGGCGGGCAGGCCCTGCCAGGCTGAGCCGCTGCTCCTGGCAGTCCCAATGCACAAACCACACCTGGGGGCACTACAAAGGGCCTCGCAGGGGCGGCTGTCTGGCACCAAGACAAGCTGCTCCCTCCCTCCCGCTCCCTGCCTGGGGACATCCTGTCCCCTCCAGCCATCAGCCTCTGACAAAAGGTGTCCCATGGCTCTGCAGTGTCCTGGAGCTCTGCTCAGCACCCGGAGCGGGGCTGGGGCACCCGTCAGCTCCAGCAGCAGAGAACCAGGGCCACAAGCAGAGATGGGGGAGCATCCCTGGTGCCTTCTGCCCTCCTTTACCCAGGGCTGGCTCAGCAGGACAGTAAACACCAAACCAGCCCAACACCCTGGCCCCATGAGCAACCTCACTCCACAGGGCCATAAGGGGACATCGCTGAAGCTTTGCGATGTGACCCCCTCTAACAGCCACAAATCCAAGCCGCTGTGTCCTCACTGTGTCCCTGCCACTGCCTGAAGGTGGAAACCCCAGATCAAAGTCCCAAACGCTGCACAGATGCAGCAAGTGGGGATGAGGGACCGTGTCCCAAGCTTGCAGTGCTACAGAGCAACGCTGCTGCCAGGGACTGGTCACGTTCCGTACGTTTAATTAAGCCTAGACCATACTTATGGCACCACTTCTGTTCCCATGCCACATCCCTTAAATATCCCTACAACCAGTGCAGGATACCTAGAAATGTATAAGGGCTGCTCCGAGTGCTGCGTCTTCCCCTGGAAACCTTTGGGATAATAGTGAGAAGACTTCAGAGGACATAAACCCTGCAGCTCCGCGGACTCCAGGGGAACCTGCTGATTTGCCTCCCTTTAGGACCAGCCCTGATATTTTTATACTGCTGCCTAAAATAAGTGGCCTCAGAAGCCTTTTGGGAGAGGCCGAATGCAGCCCAGCCCAGCAAAGATGGCTCTCTGATAACCCGTTGGTGGGACAAGCTGCACGGGGCAATGAGGGTGCACATGCCGTGCTGCCAGGACCAACGGCCCTGCGAGCGCTGGGCAGCATCGGCAGAGCTGTCCCTGCCCCGTCTCCTGCAGGGATGCAGGGGCAGAGCGGGGTGGCAGGCTCGGGCAGGGGCACGGCTGCGTTTCAAGGCACTGCGAGAGATGAAAGCCCTGGTCCTCTCCATCCAGCTCCTTCCCGCAAGCCAGATCTCTCTCTCTCCCCCTCCCAGTTATTATTTTCATTCACATAATAACAAATTTAGTGCCGCAGGAATTTCCAGAAAGAGAGAAGTGGAGAAAAAAGGGAGCCAAAGAAAGCATGAGCAATGGCAAATGCAGGGAGAAGATTCCTCTTCCCAGCCTGGCTTTCTCTGTGCTGGTTTTACATGTATAATTCTTTTTTCTTTCCCCCTTTCTCGCTTGTTTGATTTTTGCATTATTTATGGCTTGTCTTCAGGGCCTGTATTTGCTGTTATTGTTTCATTCAACAATAAAATAGATTAGATAAAAAACAAACTGTGCTGAGCCACGGCTGAGCCCGCCTGTCCTGCAGTCAGCCGTACCCACGAAGCCCGGCAGAGCGGGTGCCGTGGGTGCAAGCGGCCAGGCAGTGCCAGCCAGCTGGGGACGAGGGGTCACCGCCTCGCCAGCCCTTCCCAGCCCAAATCCCTGTGGGTGGGGAGGTGCTGTGGGATGTGGCCTGGCCAGGATTTGGGCTCTGGGTGCTGCCAGCCCTGCAGATATGTGTCCTCTGCAGGTATGGGGGCTGCGCAGAGAGCTCCTGGGGTCCTGGCACTGCACCCAAACCTCAAACATCCCCCAAGCAAGAAGGAAAAGGTGGGAAATGCCGGTTGAGAGGAGAAAACGTAGCAGTGGAAACTCTGGGATTTTTTAGGGAAATTTCATTAAATTCAACATGCTGATTTCACTAGCGAGGGTGCCCCAAGTTGAGCCGGCACTGGCTGCGGGTGCTGTGCCCCAGCAAATCTCAGCTCCAGGTGCTTTGGGAACACATCCCGGGAGGCGCAACACCGTCCTGCAGCGTTGTGCCGGGGAACGGCTCAGTGCAGGGCGGGCAGTGCTGGCCTGCGGCTGCAAAGCAGCTGGAGCAGGGGCGAAAAGCACAATCGGTTTAATGCCTATGATAAGGGCTGTCAGCACGCCGGCAGCCTCAGCTGCGCCACAGGGAGCTGCGCCGTTCCCCAGCCTTTTCTGTCTTCCAGCAGGCAGCGCGCTGAGCCCGTGGGCACAGAGAAAAAGGAGGGACCCACCGTGGGGATGGAGCAGTTCCCCCGCTGCCCTCAATGGAGGGCTGCTTTGGGGTGGTTTTGTTGTGTTTTGCTTTAGCTGAAAGATGCTTTCCGCCCCTTCCTCCTTCTCCCCAGTGATGTTGATAATAATGCAGAGACTGCACTCTGGGCTGTAGGTGAGAACAAAAGTAATCACAGGGAAATACAGTGCATAGAAATTAAATCGGAAATGCAAGACCAGGGTTTCCATTTTGGCTGAGCTTCTGTATCGTTTCCCATTGAAAAGGATAAACATGCTGAGCACAAATCAGTTTAATGGCAGCACCTAATGGCAGCACAATTCCACGTTTCCCAGAGCAAATCGTAGCTCAAGCCCAAAGTGGCAGCACGATACACAGCACGCCAGCTCCGTGGGACAGCCATGGCATGGCACAGCCCCAGCTGAGCACTGGGGGACCACCAGGGCCCCCGCAGGACTTTCCACCCTTGGCAGCAGTGCTGAAATAACCTGGCTCACCAGGGCGCAAGACGGGCTAGTGTCCGGGCTTTGGGATGCGAGTGGGCCCTCGCCTGGCCAAGTCCCAGCAGAAAAGAGGTGTCTTGTTGGGTGTCCCTCACATCCCTGAGGTCCTGGCGGCAGACTCGGACCCACTGGGAGCTTGCGGAGCTGTGCCAGACCGCTCCCCCAGCATGGGCTGGGCAAGGAGGTTTACATCCTGCTCACCACTGTGGCCCCAATTCCTTCCCTACGCCTGGCTCCAGCAGCGCACGTTCATTTAAAGCATGGCTACAGCTGCCGTTTATTTTTTCTACCTAATCCTCGTTGCTGTGCCTTGCTCCATGGTACAGTGCATGAGCCGCTTGCCAGTGGAGCTGGGGCAGAATCAAGCCGCCAGGCCGGTGCTTACCTGTAATGCCCTCCCTGGCTCCCCAGGCTCACATTTTGGGTTAGACCATATCAATTTGGCTCTCTGCAACTGCCCCCAATCCAAAGGGGCGGTGGGGAAAGGCCGGGTTCAAGTACAGGATGGAGAGGTTTGTCCACGTGCCTGCGCAGAGGGAAGAGCCTCTGAGAGTGCTCAGACTTTGCTCGCCACCCCCAGGTTGCCTCTGAGGTCTAAATCAGTTGTTTCCCATTTCACACTCGACATCTCAAATCCAAACAAAGAGCTGAAAGAATAGATCACGTCAAAATATTTCTGCTTTTCCCTCCTACGAGAATTCCCCATCAGAGACCAATCCAATTAAGGTGCTGGTTATGAAATTAACCATAATTACAAGAGTGATATTTAATGTGTTGCAGTCTGATGAAGAAACAGAATGGAAATGACAAAAAAAAAGAAATTGTGGGTCCTGCCGAGATAACTAAGAGCAATGTGGGGTGGCGGGAGGGAAAGGGCTGCCAGGGGAGTGAGGGCTGTGCAGGGTGGCAGGGGCTGGGCCGCACCACGAGTGCCCAGCCTGGAGACCCCACAGCAGCAAGGGCAGGGGCTGGGTGCTCATGGCACATCCTTCAAGGAGCAGTGGCCAGCCTGTCCCCCCTGGGATCAGCCCAGCCTGATGGCTGCCAGCAAGTATTTTGCCATTTGGGCATCACTTGGATGGGGTTGGGCCGCAAGAACCATGTCCCAGGAGGCACAGGCCAGTCCTACACCTCCTCACCCTGTCCCCACTGCCTGTGGGGACCCTCCAGCTCACCCACAGGACTGTCCCCAGCTCAGGACACTGAGCCCAGCCCTGAGACAATGGACATGAGAGCTTCAGTGGGCAAAGGCTTTTTGCTTTGTCCTCCTCTGGAGCCCAGGAGAGTCATGTCCATGGATGGACACATGTCCGCTGCAGGATGCCGTGGGCACTGAAAGGCTGACTGGCTTATAGAGACACAAGGAAAAAAATTATGGAAGAAAACATGCAGGATGGTTAAACAGAAGCCATTTCTGTGCTTAACCAGGAGAATGAGCGAAACCAAGCCAAGCTCCCTGGCCCCTGCGACAGAGATGCTGACCTGCTGCCTAGCCTGGTCCCATGCTCAGTTAGGAGATGCTGTTTGGATGGACTATGGGGCCATGGAGGGCAAGGGATGGTGGCCGAGGTGTTGGCGAGGCCAGAGGGAGGACTGAGCCGCTGGCGGGGCTCATGGCAGGGCCCCCTCCAACATGGCCCTGCTGCCATATTGATGCTGCTGCCAATGCATCAATACACTCTGTGCATTCTCCTGGCCGGGCAAGGCATGGCCCGGATGGGTTCTGTTACTGACTCCTAACTCCTGCCCCCACAAGGTGGGAATCACCTGGGTCTTGCCCCAGCACAGCTGTTAACTCCAGCGGTGTGGGGTCTCCACTCAAGCTGGGCGCTCCCCCCACTGTCCCTCCTTCCCGCGCCAGCCGGCACGACCTGCTTCTCTCAGGGATGGAGGGAGCCTTTGCTCCCTGCCTCGGCTAAAGAGGAGATGAGGCCCTCTGTGGCATTTATCAGCATTTATTCAATTGCCCGGGTCAAGCTGACAATTAATGCTGCCCGCTCAGACATGGCCACCTTTGTGCGACCTGTCTTTCTCGTGGCTCGCCGTGCCAAGGTGGGGCACAGGCCACGCCGTGCTGCTGACGGCACTCCCGGGGCTGGGGAAGCTACGGCGGGGGGGGTACTTGTGGTGTTTCTCCCCTTCCCCAAGCCAGTCCTGTCCTCGGATGCTCCTCTCCCTCTCTGTATCACACATGCCCTGCAACTGTCCCAGAGGCTGCAGATTCAAAGAGCCACCAAAACTGGCTGTTAGTAAGACATGTCCCCAGCCAGGGTCACGCAGCAAAGGCAGGGAAACCTCTCTCCATGCAGCCATTTCCCTCCGCAAGCTCCAATTTTACTCCCCCAGATGGAGAGACAGAGGAGGGGAAAAATTGACTTGGAAGAAAATTGAGGCCGTGGCCTTCAGTTGCTTTCTCCCTTTATTTTTCTTGGGTTGTTTGATTTGAGTTAAGCATTTGTAGCCCTATTCTCTCTCATCCCAGCCTTCCCCGCTACCTGACAAGCTCATCTGGCTCTTTTCCCACCAAAAGCCATTTCTGCTCATGCTAGGATAAACCCTACTCCCTTCTCTTCTCAGAGTTTAGCAGAGAAGGGAGGGGAGCTGCTGACTCAGTGCTTTGGATACATTTGAGAGCTGGGCGAAGACCCTCCCTTGCTGAGCTGTGCCACAGCTTGCACCGCCGGCTGTGCCCTCCTCTCGCCACCTCCAAACCACTGCCACGGTGGCCGGTGTCGAGCATAAAGGGTGAGTATGGGGACACTGCTCACATCAGCCTGCACCATGGAAGGAGAGTCAATACGAGCCAATGGCGCCACTAACGTCCACCCCAGCGCCAGCACTGCCCAAGCGAACTCCCCAAGGGGCCATGAGCCAAGGGGGGGACGCAAGGGCTGGCAGGGCTCAGCTGAGGTGACGTGGAAGAGTGTCTCTCCAGCAGTTTCCACACCTCAAGCTTCTCAAAAAAGTTGGTGGAGTCGCATTTTCCACCAGGACGTTCATGGAGACGTACCCATTGCAACACGTCCTCCCCTGCCTCGAGGCGACGGGTCCAACCCCCAGCCCTGACACAGGTGTCACCCCAGAGCTGTCACAGCACCCCCACCCAACAGCCGTCCAACACACCCGGGCCCCTCGCTGCCCAGTGACAACCACATACATGAGACAACACCTGATGGGGTGTATTAATCCTCATCGAACCACGATAGGTTCAGTTGTGCTTTATAATTCAGCAACCGTAATTACACTATAACTACACTATAATTGTGGCGTTATTATAAAGTGATTTATCAATCCCTGAAATTAAACCTCAAGTTACAGGATTTCATACTTGTTACATACATCAAGCAGTATAAACTTCAGCATCATTACAGTGACTGTATTAAGCAGGAAACTAAAGGAATAATAAGTCGTTCAGTCATGCTGTTAACCTTCCAGAGATATGAAACAGTGGTAATTAGAGATATCACAGAGTAATTACGTTATAGGTGTAGAGTAACTGCAGCACGGTACAGTATTACAGAAGTATAACCATTCGTTTTGTAATTAATCCCTCCACAAAAAGGCTTGGAAAACCTGACTCTTCACCAGGTGCCCTGAACTCGGCCCCACTGTCTCCTCCAGTCGCTTCCTGCCCGTCCTGCGGGAGCCTCACTGAAAGCTGGGGCTGCCCAAGCGCCTGGGGCAGGCAGGTGCCCCTGCCCGCGGCCTTGACATCTCCAAGCTGCTGGCCAGGGGCTCACGGCTGAGAGAGAAGCCCCCTCCTGCCACCTGGTAACCTGCAAAGTCCCCGCCAGGGACACCGCTGCCTCCAGGGAGTGTCTGTCCCCACCCCAGAGCGGCAGTGCTGGGGAGGGAATGGAAGGCCCTGGCTATGGGGAAAACTGCCCCAGCATGTCTGCAAGGAAGATGTGGAAGCTTTAGCCCAGGGCCACATTTCTCTCTCGGCCTTGCTCACCAGCCTTGCTAGGCTAAGATCTTCAGAGACCACGTCTCCTCCATGGTATTCAGTTACTGAGCCAACGTGGTCCAGGAAGGAGCCAGGAGCAGCAGGCGAGAAGGCACGGCCAGCCCAGACATCTCCTCCCACCAAGCCCCAGCCTACGCTGCTGGGATGGGCGGAGGGCTGAGCGAGGCTTCGTGCACCAGGAGAGCGAGGCTGCCCTCAGCTCCGTGCCACCTGGGACAGGCACAGGCTGTTAGTGGCCACTGGCATTTGCAAGAGGTCCAGGAGACGGACAAGGCTGCACTTGAAACCGGGGAAGCAGAAGCGGAGGAAGGTTGGGGCTGTGGTGCGGGCGTGGGGCTGGAATAGCTGCCTTTGGGGTGGGGATGGGTCGGGCAGTGCAGGCAGCCCTGGTGAGGTCCTTGCAGCCCCCGTGCCGGCGGGCTGGCTGGAGGCACAGCCACACCGCTGCCCCGGCAGGCGTGAAGGTCAGGTCAGGGCTGCTGCAAGTGGCAGAGCGGGGCGGAGAGGGTTAAGGCTGGCGGGAGGGCTGGGATGGGGATGTGGAAGGGATATCATTTCAGAGTGGGGGTCCGGTAGGAGGTGCAGAGGAATGGGAGATGGAGGGAGAAGGAGCAGATCCGTAGAGCAGGGCTGCTCCTGGGGATGCCTGAACTGCTCTGCCCCACACTCGCCCCGTGGGCCAAGACCCAGAGAACAGCGTTGGCTGGGGGCGAGCGCAGGGCTGTCACACAGGTCCCCTGCTGCAGGCCAGCAGGTAGAGTCACTTGCTGGACAGGGCGTTTGCTGGGGAAGGAGTGCGGATGGCGACTGCTCGGGTAGTAGCTGGGCTAGTGACAGGCAGAGAGAGGCAGCGGAGCCTTGGCTTCAACAACCAGCACGTACCCACGGTGAGGAGACCTGATCCCACGGGTGCCCACACTCACGCTGTCCCTCCCTCCTAGTGCAAATCACTTTCACAGCACCAGCACTCTCATTTCTTCTCAGAGGCAGCACCTCCAGCACCTGGAGCAAAGTGTGCCTCTGCCCTTCGCTCAGAGCTATTTATACATCCAAGGCACAAGGTAAAAAATCCAATAACCTACACAACAGCATCAGAGAGCAACAAGCAACAGCACCACCTGGGAGGGCTCCCAAAGCCCTTCTGGCCAGCAGGCTCTTGGGCATCCTTGCAATCCCGGCTGTCCTGTGAAGCCCCTTCAACATTAACCTTCTTTTTTCTGCCAGATGCAAACCGAGGGCTGAGCCCACGCTGGCAGCCTGACCCTCCCCAGCATCTCCAATCCTCCAGGCTGGCTCCTGTGTGTGGGGCCCCGGCGGGGGGACCCTTCAGTGCCCCCACATGCCCCCCCGGAGCCTGAGGGATCATCCCATCCAGCAGCAACTCCCCATGGCCACAACTCACCTACCTCCAGGCTGGGGGGCTGGTGATGGAGGGGTGAGCCCCCACCCCAAAAAATTACCCCCCATGACTCCTGCCTCCAGCCTGGTCGCTCAGGGCTGGTGGGCTCCCTCTGCCCGTATTTAACCCTTTGTGTCTCTGCCTTGGGGATATAGGCAGAGGGCCGATTCCTCCTCTTGAATTAACCCTTGCTGGCTGGGGAGCTGGGCACAGTCTGTTTGAGAACTGATCCCCCTGCTCCCCAGCAAGCCCTGGCAGGTAGCGCTGTCCCGGCCATACCCTACCTGAATATGTAATCTGCTCCAGGCTGGCTAACTCATCTGCTGAGCTACCGGGGGAGGAAGAGGGCTCCCACATCAGGATGCAGCTCTGTGCTCGCCTCAGCACCACCGAGCCCCAGCCCTTGGCCGGGGGAGTCAGCCGCGGGTGGCTGGGACCCCAGCCCCGCACGCCGGCCCCGCCTGGCTGCAAGCTGCCCTTCCCGCAGGGGCTGGGCTGGGGCTGCGGGGAGCGGCTGGGGAGAGGCGCGGGGGGAAGATCAGCGGAGGGAGGACGCCCGGGCAGAGCAGGGCGGTGGAGGCGGCAGGACCAGCACCAGAGGGGCTGGAGGACAGTAAGGCACACGTTTCCCCACGCCCGCCCCACGGCGAGCAGCCCCGGCAGCCCCCGGCCGCGCTGTCCCTTCGCCGCCCGGCGGTGCCCGCACCGCTCCCCGCGACCCGCACCCCGGGGCGCGGCGCACACCCGGCACCGCCGGGCACCCGCGGCACGCACGCACACACACACACCCGCAAACACACCCACGCACCCCCCCCGACCTCCCCGGTGCACGCACGAAGTTCCCAGCCCGGCGCCGCCGAGCACCGGCGCGGGTCCGGCCCGGGGGCACGGAGCCCCGCAGCTCCCCCGCACCGCCAGCCCCGGTCCCCCCGCTGCAGCATCCCCGTCTGTCTTACCTGCATCTCATTCTCGCCGGCGATCTCCTTCGGTCAGAAATGGCATCTCCCCCGGCCCCCACCCCCTCCGCCAAAACCTCCACCTGCAGTAACGCAGCTCCCCCTCTCCGCAGCGACAGCACGGGAAGCGGCGGCACTCCCGGGTCCGAGCCGCCCCCCCCAGCCCCGAGCCCGGGGGAGGGCCGGGCCGGGCCGGGCCGGGCACGGGGCCGCTCCGGGGCCGCCCTAGGGACGCGCGGCGACCGGCTGCCTCCCCTCCGCTCCCGCCGGGCGGCGGCCGGAGGCGCTGCGGGGCGGCGGCATCGCCCCCCCGGGCGGGCTGGCACGGCCCGGGCTCCGCACGCCCGCTGCCGCCGGCCGGGTCTGCCGCGGCAGGGCCGGGCTGGAAGCCGCCGCCGCCGCGCCGGCCCCCGCCTCCCCTCCGGGAGGAGCCGCCGGCGGGCGCGGGGCGGTGCGCGGAGCAGAGCGGGGACGGGAGCGGCGGCGGCAGCCGCGGCCAGACCCCTCCTCCCGCCGCCGCCCCCGCTCCAGCGCGGCGAGGGGAGGCGAGGGGCGGGGGTGCGGGCCCCGCCGGGGCCGGGGCTGCGGGGCGGGAGCGGCGCCGCGTCCCCCGCGGGCAGGGGGCAGCGGTGCTTTTCGGGGAAGAGCCGCTGGCTCCCTCGCACGGGCGAGGGTGCTGCGGCACCGGCAGGGCGAGCGGCTGCCCCCGCCATCCGGCGGCGAACCGGGGCCGGTGGCGGCTGGTCGCCCCCGGCAGCCCTTGCAGGGAGGGAGGCCACCGGCAGTCCCCGCTCCTCCGCCGCTGGTGCAGCCTCCTTGCTCGCAGGGGACGGACTAGAGGAGCGCTGCCGGTCGCCCTTGCTTCAGTGCCCAACCCTGCCTGCTGAGGGAAGATGCCCGGCTACCCTGGAGATTTCAGAGTGGTCCGTCCTACAGCAGCTACCTCTGCAAAGCGTTTTGCTCCTCTTTTTTCACTGCCCCCCCCAACCACATCAGAGGAAAAGGGCTGCAAGGGGTGGGGGAGACGCCTCCGGGGACTGATCTGGGACCTGGTGATCCCAAAGGCCTCCTCAGAGGCTCGGCGCATGCTGAGCTGGTGGCATCTCATTCAGGACTAAGTGCACGACTTCCCAAGCGCTGCCCACTGCTTCACCCCCTTCCATAATGGACACTGATTTATCGAGCAGCATTAGCAGATTTGCCCAGTGCTGGCTTTTCCAGCGGAGGCTGATTTCTCCAGCAGTAATGGACACAAACTTTGCTTCTAATGTGCACTTTCCTCTCCTGCTTCCTCTCGGCAGGGCTCTCCTGGGGCGCTTCCCACTCCATCCTGCTTCTACCCAGCTGTCCCCGCAGCGTGGCCGGCCATGGGCCAAGGTGGGCCTGAGACAGCTGCACCAGGGCCCTCTGTGCTGGCACGGTCTGGGGCCAGAGGCTCTGTGGGAGTCCCTTTGCTGGGTCCCATGAGCCTTCCCTTGGATGGCTCTTTCAGCCAGTGGGAGCTTTTGAGGAAGATGATGGCTTGGCCTTCCTCCACGAGCCATTTAACCAAGCCCAGGGGTGGAGATTCCCATGCAGAGCATCCCTCTGGGCAGGCCTCCCTTCCTCCCACCTGTGAAAGCGGAGCTGCGTGCTCGCCCCAGGCCTCTCCCGTGCGATGGCGTCCCCTCAGCCTGCGGGGAGGCCGGCGGGCGGCGTGCCAGAGCTGGGCGAAATGCCCACGCGTGCCTGCCATGGAGCATGGGAGCCCAGCGGCTGTCCCGAGCTCATGTCCCTGCAGTGGGCTACGAGCAAACCCAGGGCGGCATGAGCCCCCCTCCGCACTCAGACAGAGGCTGCTGCCTCCCCGGAGCCCACAGCGGAGCTCGTTATCATCCTGCTTGGCACATGCGAGCTTCTGAGTGGAGCAGGAATAAACAAAGGGTAGGCACCAAGAGCTTGCCAGCTGAGGGCTGAATCACTCCAGCTCCCTGCTCCCGCTTGGCGGTCCTGCCCACTCCTAGGCTGCCGTCTCTCCTCCTGTGGGCGCAGACCCCGGCTCGGCTGGGAGGGTGGGTGCCTGTCAGGCGTGCAGCCCTGCGTGGGCTTGTGCAAAGGATCCTCATGGCAAGAAACACGGGGAGGTGAGAGCGCGTGTGTGCGTGCAGGCGCGCTCTGTTCCTGACATCAAGGAAATTCAGCCTGGCCCCTCTCAGTGGTCCTCAGACCTTTACTCAGCGCAGATCGATGCCTCTTATTATTATGGCTATTTCAGCGATGCCATCGATGTTAATAGCACTTCACAAACACAGACAAAGCTGGCAATCTGAATGCGGCCAGAGAAAAACAAACAGAGGACAAAAGACAGGCTAAGAGCTCTGAATGCCGTTTTTAATGCTTCCCCCCCCATGGTTAAAGCCCCACTAAAGTGCAGGGCACCACGTATTCAATAATAACACTCCAGAATAATTCCTGGCATTGTCTGGTGTGAGAGGGGAAATTTCACCTCAGCCCTTCCACAAAGATACAGCAAATAACGCCATGCAAGCGGCGCTGGTGGCCGTGTGAGAGCGATGCTATACGCTGCCTGGAAGCAGGGGGCCTTCCAAGACCGTCT
This sequence comes from Platalea leucorodia, assembly GCF_965183815.1. Lineage (NCBI taxonomy): Eukaryota > Metazoa > Chordata > Aves > Pelecaniformes > Threskiornithidae > Platalea > Platalea leucorodia. The sequence continues at coordinate 30,602,512 of NC_138831.1, read as the reverse complement.
TTCCCACCTCAGCTCCAACTGCCATCCCCACTCTGGTGGCGGCGCGGTGAGCGGCAGAGGATGAGGGACTTGGTGTGAAGAAGCAGAGACGAGCTTTTGGGCTAAGATGGCATCCATGCACGCCTCTCCTATAAAAAAGTCCTGTGCAAAACCTGCACCTGCCTTTTCTGTACCCTCTGTGTGTGATTTCCGACTTGGGCAGGCAGAGGGAGCGGTGCAGCAGGAGAGGCGAGGGCAGCACAGGTACGCCAGGCACGGCAGCGGAGCAGAGCCCTGGTTTGCTCTGCCAGCTACGGTGGTGCGTTTTGGCCAGCAGTGAGGCAAGGCAATGGGGAACATGGAGAGCACAGTGAAAAGAAAGCATCACTTAATAACCCCTCTCCTAGCTGGGCGCAGGAGCATGAAGGCCCCTATCCATGGCACCAGAGTTTATCAGGAGCTGTTACACCTAATCTCCCCAAGATCTGCTACACCCCTGAAGGAGCAGCGCTGCCACTTGGGCTTTTTCCTTCCTCCAAAAACTCTCACCCCACCTCATGGGTGACACTTCCTTACCCCAACAGCCCCAAGGACACCTTGGGCAAAGGCAGATCCCAGCAGCAATAAACCCCCTTGATCTCTGCAGGAGGAACTGCACAGAAGCCCTAAAGGCTCGGACATTTCTGCATTTATTGACCTGTCATTGTAAGCTCCGTGCTGGCCAACCCTTTGTGCCCTTCTTGCCCCAAAATGTTGCCGTTGTGCAGCCCTGGTGCAGCAGTGAACTCCTGGGATTGGAGTAAGTGATCAGGACAGCTACCCAGGAGTGAGGCCAAGGCACTTTCCCCCAGGGACCAGTGAGCAGCACAGCTCACCCCACACAGCACCAGAGACCCAGACCTACCTGGGACTGTCAGGTTGTCCCCAGCTCTTCATGGGCCACCGCTGGCCAGCATCTCACCACCACAGACAAACAACTACCACGAGGGGCTGAGATCATCCCACACACAGACAGTAACGCAGCCCACCCTTAACATGAAGGACCCACTTGAAGGGGAGCAGCGATGCAGCTCAGAGGGGGTAAGTTTGTAATGTTACCTGGGAGAAGGGCATCAATGAGACATTAGGAAAAAGAACAGGATAACTGGGTGCTACCGTTCCTAGCAAGGGGCTGCTTTTGTAGAGGAACATTCTGAGTTAAGGTAAGGGCGAGCTTACTGTTAAGGTCCCCGAGGTGTTGTAGCATGGGTGACAGAGCGCTGGAGACAGCTAGAAGTACGCACCCAAACCTCGCTGGAAGTATTGCCCTTTCCTGTCTCCACTAACAGCCTGTATCTATTTGCAGCTGCTAGCTTTACAGTAGGCATGCTTTTTTTTCCCTCTCCCATCACCTTTACTGGCCTCCCCCATGCTGTGGAGACCAACTCCGGCTGTTGTGGAAGGCCACAAAGACCCACTCAGCTGGGTCAACCTCCTTCTTGCAGCACGGAGCGACTCAAAACAAGGGGCATCCCAGCCCTCCAGGCGTGACTATCCCATCCTGACCTCCGTGTAGCCCCAGGCTGCAGAGGACACTGCAGAGAGGAACTCTGCTCGCAAGTCCTCATCGAACATTTTCCTCTTTAAAACCTGCAGGGAGCAGCAAGAACATTTGGGTGTCCATCTGCGGGGGCTCATCCCTCAGACAGATGCTCCAGCTCTTTGCCATTGCCATCCTCAGATGATAACGGGCTGTGGCAGATGGTTCCCTTCTGTTGGCAGGAGGCAGGAGTTTATCCCTGCTCTGAGCTCCCTCCCGGAGAGGCAGCACCTGCACACCGCAGAGGTACCAAGCCTCCCGTCCGTCCGGGCAGCAGGGAGTGGACCTGCCCCTCAACCAGGCTAGCTGGGACATGCCCTGATGTTCCCCAGCAGCATCTCTCTTGGTTTCAGTGCACGTGTCCAGGAATCCCACAAAAGGTTCAGAAAGGGCTGAGCTGGCAGGAGGGAGATGGATTTTAATTACTCTCATTATTATTATAGATCCTTTTCTTTCAGATTTTCACACTTTTGTCGTAACAAGCTGAGCTGAGAAAATACATGCAAATGCCAGGCTGAGATAAGATGTACCACACCTTGAAGTACTGCCAGCACCAGCTCTGGGAACGCCAGATCGGCTGTCTGCCCCTCCAGCCTCCTCCCTTTGTCAGCAAGGACAGAGGGAGGGTCTGCGCCCGCTCTGCCCCTGCGCACCCAGAGAGGAGGGTGCCTTGCATTTCCCCTGCGCTTAGCCGGCAGCTGGCTCCTCCATCCTGCCCAGTACTAACCAGTCCATGGAGAAGGCAGCTGTAACCTCCTAGCTGCTCAGGACAGGGATGGAAAAGCGACCTAGCTGTCTCGTGTTTGCCTTGCACAACACATGCACAGACCTCCTCTGCCCACCTTGGGGCCGCAGCTCTGCAGGCAGCAGGACCTGTTCCTGAGGACAGCTGAGAGCACCCAGCCCCTGTGGACACAGTCAGGAGAGAAACGTGCTCTCAGATCACGTGTGCTTTCTTCCTCGGAGGTGGTGACATTTCAGGGTGTGTGGCGGAGAGTGGGACGAAGGGGCAATGCAGGATATTCCTGCTCCCCCGTCCCCACGGCCATCTGGATGTGTACTGATGCCTCCTCACAGCAGGCTGACTCAGTCCAGTGGCTTCTCATTATCAGCTGGAGGGAGTCCAAATTCCACATTGTACGGCTGCTCCTGAGTGAAATTGAGGATCGTTATCAAGTATTATCATAATGGTTTCTCTCTGTACTGTCTTGTACTGCTCCTTGCCCTGGTCAGCTGATTGATTTGGAGCAGAAGGAGGCAATGTACCAAAAATCCTTCGACCACCAGCCGCCGACTTGGGACAGCTGCGGCAGGAGCCCCACAACGTCACCGTTGACGTGGGCTTGGGCTGTGCAGGCCATTGAGGGCAATCCCGCTGCCATCCCCACACACAGCCTCACTCACTGGGAGGCTGCAGCCCCTCTGGCAGCAGACACGTGGCTGAGCCCATCTCCAGGCATCTCTGCTCAACTAAAGCGAGGTGACAGGTAGGAGATGCCATGCTCATGCCTTGCCCATCTCAAATCATGAGACGACCTCTGCGATGCTCCAGAGAACAGGTAGAAAGAGGGAAAAAAGCCTTCCTGTAGCCCCCCTCAAGCAGGTGCTGCGAAGGGGAGATGAGCTGCTGGTGCCAACGCCGCTGCACAGGGGCTGCTCCAGCTCAGTTCACCCAGGTGTCTGCCAGGGCACTGCCACCACCCCGTCCTGTTCAAGCTCAGGGGGCAGAAATTAGTCCTTGCTATGAAATGCTCTGCCGCGGAGAGAGGCCACATGTCCTAATGTCAGCCTGACTCAAGTGCCTGATAGCTTGACTGCTCTGTCAAGCAGCCCAAACACACTGCATGAAGGGCTGCGGGAAAAGGCTCCATTAAATTCTTAAGCTCATTGACACATATACAGAAGGTATTAATAATATCAAGCATCTCAGTGTCTATTGTAGCCCACATCCAGGAGATGAAAGATAATTTCTGGGACAAGGAAGTTATGACAGTGACAGCTTTTTAACAGCTTGGCGTAAGAATAGGAGCCACACAATGGGAAGAGCAATGATTAAAGATCTTTTCACAAAGGACAGAGGGCCTGGAGACTGCGACGAGTGTGGAGGACATGAGAGTCGTGTCAAATGCCCATGCAGAAAAAGAAAAGGCTGTGTTGGACAAGGAGGATGGGAAGGTGGTGTGGGAGATGTCCCGCTGGGGCTGACTCACAAATGCTTGGCGACTAATGGAAAGGGGTCAGGGTGCCTGGAAGGGATGAAATGGGCTCCTCACCTTAATGTTTAAAAGAGGTTTGGCCCCTGCCTGGTGGGCCAGGCAGAGAGATGGGCATGCCTCAGCTGGGGCTGCAACCAGCCTGGCCAGTGGCGCAGGGAAAGGTAATGCTGGGGAGCAGGGGAAGGAGCTGAGCTGCATTGGAGGCTGGGCAGAGATGGGGGAGCAAATACATCGTTTGGGGAAGGGGAGTCTGGCATGGGGCAGGGCGAGGAGGGAGCTCTGCTCCCCGAAGGTCAGAGCTGGAGAAGCAGAGGCGGTAGACCCAGCACCCAGACACCCTCGGAAGTGTAATTATTAGTAATATCCTTAGTGTTTCTTTGCACACATACATGCTCCCCTAATGTACGCTGCACATGTAAACAGCCGCCTAGTGACATTTGCACGCCCAATTACACCTGCATATCATTGATTTACATGCACAGTTGGAGAGCAATTAAAACACTGGAGCCTGCTTCGCACTTTCCCACGGCCACCTCCATGAACCCATGCTGAGGAGGAAGAGCACCTCGTGCCAGGGCCAAAGCCTGGCCCGGTCCCCTACGGCTCGCGCCTTTTGATTTCCCTCCCCTGCAGAGGTCTGCGGGGAGAGCCCCGGCCTCGGCGCATGCCGAGCGGGGTGGGCTCACGCCAGTGCCCTCTCCTGCAACGCCTTCATCTGCAGCGACCCTAAAACCAGCTCTAACGTTTGCTGTTTGCTCAGCTCCTGTCATAAGTGACTGGCGCCTTTCCAAAAAGGATTAAAAGCAGGGAGTGCGAAACATAAAAGCTCATGTAATTATGTGCAAAAAGCCCCTTAATAATTTATAGAGGGAGAGGGTAAATATCTTCGTGTGTTATTCAAGTGTAGCTCATTGTCCCGTTTGGCTAATACCCAGAGTGCACGCATCACAGGCTTTATCCGGGAGGCTGTTTTGCCTTTAATACCTTTCATAAATTATTGAATTTATAAAGAGGAAAGTAGGTGTCATGTCGCTCCTATAAACAGCTCGTTAGTTAAAACTAACGAAGGTGGGGAGCAACAGTTTCCTCTTGCCTTGTCTATCTCCCCTCTCACTGTCTCTGCTGTCATCTGTGATGCAGCACACGCCCCAGGCTGGGGCAGAGCAGTGGCATTAACCTAAAAACCAAAGTCCCAGGGCAAATCAGAAGCACTGGTTGCAGAGAAATGACCCGTGGGACCCGTAACCTCTGGGGTGCTCCTCTGTTAGCTCCTGGGGGTACCCAAGGATGCTCTGGGTGCTCTGCTCCCAGGGGGAGGGCAAGCACGAAAGATGGACCCTGAGGGCAGGACAGGGCAGGAGGGCTGAGCACAGATGTGTCCCTGCCTGGGGGTCCTCTCACCGCAATAGCCATGTCTGTCCCATTTTCAGCAGACCAGGGCCAGGGCGTGAAGTCTGAAGGCTGCTCCCGAGCGCAGGGGATTGGGTTTCAGGCTGGCTGGGGGAAGCACAGCCTCTCCGTGATTTTTTGCTGAGAGAGGCAGGGTGTTAGAAGGCCGCCTCTAAAAACAGCAGACGTGTGACTGAGTCAGGCAGCACGTGTCTGTGCGAGGGAGTCAGCCAGAGAACCCGCGCACAGGAAAACCAGCATGCAAGCACGCCCGCGCAGCCTCCGCCGGCCAGCCGGCCCCCCCCGCGCAGGCTGTGCCCCCCACCTCTGCGCTGCGGGACGGGGCATAGCGAATGCACGCCGCCAAGGCAGAGCAAGCCTGCGCTCAGGGAGCAGCTGGTTCGGAGGCTCCACTTTCACACCCATGAGAGAGTCACTGAAGAGATGAACCCCCACATGCACCCTCTCCAAATATAATACATATTCATTAAAAAACAGATACAGAAAGGGGAGCCATCAAATGCATTTTAAACAGAGTTTAGAGTAGCTAGTGCCAAATCAGGGTGAATATGCTGCAATGCAAAGAACCCACATGGAAAATGTTGCTGCAGTGAACCTGGCGGCGACAGTATTCCAACGACCACGGCATGGCACAGAGACGGGGACGCATGGAGCAACTCGAGCTGCCTCTGTCCGCGACTGCCAGCAGTGAGGCACGTGTGAGCCACATGATGAGTGGTGGACCCTGAAGAAGACCCGGCAGGGCCTTGCGGGCATGGGAAGAAGGAGCTGAAACTATTGATAATCAATTAACTCCTTCAATTACAGAAGCCTAATGAGGTAGCGCAAAGTCAGCTCTAATGAACATCAGTTTAATAGAGGCGGCTCCTCAGGGCACTGGTTTTTGACTCAATTTTTACAAGGTAGGAAACACTGCAGAAGTATCAAGCAATTAGTGTCACTTAATGAACACCCGCTCCCTGCTCTGTGCAGAGCCGACGGTTCGTGGAGAGCAGGTGGCTGTTATGGCGTAGGGCATCCCTGACGCCTGGGAGAGGTCCTGCCCTGTGCCTGGTGGGGCCTCAGCGTGGTGGTTCACCAGCACCGGGATGGCCTGGGAGGCAGCTCTGCCACCGCGGCTTTGCTGGCAGCAGAGAGCTCGTTTATCCTGGTGGAGCGTGCAGTTTCTGGGGATGCTGCCGGATGCATTAGTTGCCATAAGATGAAGCGAATGTCACAGGGCCCAACTCTCCCCTAGAGGCAGCTATTTTTTCCTTTTTTTGGTGATGACAGCCTAAGTGACAAAACAAATGTCACTGCCCGCTGGCCCTGACGCCTCCCTGGAAACCTGCCGGGCCCTGTGGAGCACAAGGGGAGGAAGAGGGGATGCTGCTCCCCCCAGCAAAGCACTGTCCCTAACACCACTACACAGGCCCCCTCTGTGCCCATCACAGGGACAAGCGGTGGCACAGGGGAGCTGTGCCAGGAGCCCTGCTCAGACAGTGCAGGGCACCGCTGTGCCATGGCTGCAAGCAGGGCCCAGGGAAGCGTGGCAGAGGACAGCGTGGCTGTCCCTGCTCAGTGGGACGCTGCAGATCTGGAGCTGGGGCAGGGATCTCCCACAAAGCTGGGATCCCGGCAGTGCCATCCCCTCGGAAGGCATGGTGCTACACCGACTGCGTTGGGGAGGGATTTACATACTAAGGAGCCTCCAGCGGAGTAAAGACAACCTAACATCTATTTTGGGTCTCAAAGCCAAAGGCTGTATTTCAAATCCACTAAGCAGGTGAGAATACAGCAAACTCATGCAGAGAGGAGCTGGGGAAGGAGGGGGAGCCTTCAGCTCCTGGCAGCACTCCCGGCTCCACAGCCATGTCCCCATGGGGGCTGGAGGGGGCTCATGGCAATGGTCCCCTGCGCCCCATCAGCACCCATCAGGATTGGGCTTCCAGGGGAAGGGACCCCCCACTCTTGCGGGAATGAGCCCCAAACTTCTGCTTCACAGGGTCCGTACGGAGGGGCCCTTCCAGCATCTAATCCCACACACACAGGGGCTGCCAGGGCCCTGCCTTTCCCCAGGGCCATCCAGAGCTGAACCAGAGCACAGATGCCAAGAAGAAAGCAGAGAGATGGAGGGGAGCCCCCCCCCCCCCCCCATCTTGTTATGATTATTAGGACAAACTCTCCTGACATCTGCAGTATCCAGCCATTTTTAAAAAACAATGTCTCCACCTGAAATAGCACTTTAAACAGAGACATTTCCTATGAAATTGCGTGGTCCTGCAAAGCTCCTGTGCAGCCCAAGCCGCTGGAGGGGCATTGGCAGCTTGGCCCCACTCCCCGCAGATGGAGCAGACGGAGGTGCACTGGATCACTCCTCGAGCCCAGGTGTGTGGTGCAGGGGCTGCCCATGCCTCCAGCTGCCATGGCAGATGGAAGTGGATGTATGCTGCCTGTGCTGCCTGCTGGGACCACGCACTGGCTTGGCTGCAGCCTCCCTGCCCTGCTGATGAGCTTGGGAGCAGGCTGGGAGCAGGGCGGATGGCTGGAAGAGCCCCGATGCCAGGAGAGGCACGGGCCAGGTAATACATGCAGTACGTGTGTGTCTCCGTAAAAGCTCTTGGGTCTGAGCGCTGTTCCCAGGGGTGTAACGTGTGGCATACCCCCACGGCAGATGGCCCCTTGGCTCAGTTTGAGGAGAGCGTGGGGAGAAGGTGAGGAATCCAGAAGCCATTCCTGCCCTCCCTGCCATCCCTGCACAGAGCAGGGCCAGAGCTTGCTTGGGAAGAGGGACCCAGGCATCTCCCAGGATCCCTGGTGCTGGCCAGGATAAGCCAGAAGGGAAGTGCAAGGCGGTGGATTGGAGGAAGAAGGAGAGACATGGGTAGCTATAGGTAGGGAAGATAACAGCCCTGCATGCCTGGGATTAGACCCATACAAAAATCTGAATTCGAGAATCTCCAGTTCCCATGAGCAACATATCTGAGACCAGTGTAACCAGTAACTTCCCCCAGCTCTTACCAGTCCAACAGCACTGACTGCAGATGCCAGCCTTGGGGGGTATCAGACCCTGTGCTCAAATGGATCTGCAAAGATCTCCAGGGGATGGTCCCCTGGTCTGGCTGTTGCCCAGCCCCTGGGTGGGCAGGGGTGCACTTGTCCCCTCCAACCCTCCCAGTGCCCATTTTCCCTGCAGCATGGAGGGGACGAGGCACTGGTCCTGGCTGGCCTCCCCTGGACCATCTTGTCAGAGTTCATAAGGGCCAGAAAAGGTGCTGAGAGTGGGTCTCAGGCATGAGAAACACCTGGGGAGGTGGGGAACAGGCTGTTGTACGGAGCATACTTGAAGAGCTGGTTTCATTAACAGCTACGCGGCTCCAGGTGCTGGAGATTATTCTCGTCTCTTCTTGTTTGGCCGACTTACTCAAAGACTATTAGTGGATTAACTAAAATTCTTACGGTGCTGGAGCAGCATCTTCACGGGGGTTTAGGGAGGTGGAAGGGGTAGCTTTCATGTTACCCCGGAGCAAGTCTGCAGCTGGGCGGGCTTGCCAGGGGAACAGCAAGAGGCGCAGAGTCCTGCCAACAGCCGCTCTCTTCTCCAAAACTGGCAGTGTTGTAGAGAAACAGTGCTGTCTGGAGGGCAGCAACGTCAGAGGTTGGCAAGCCACGCGGTCTCTCCTGCCTTCTTCCCTCTCACATGTTACGCTTTGCAGCTTCTGGGCTCCATTTCATGGGGGGGGCTTGGGGACACAGGGGACTGAACCCAGGGATGTGGGAAGTCTCTTCCCACTTTCTGTTGCTACGTCCTCCTCCCCGCAGGCAACTCCCACTGGGAGTGTTGCTCCAATAAGCTCTGCTCCCTTGTCCCAGAAGGTCCCATGGCCATGCCCTGGTCTCCCCGCAGCCCTGACAGCCCTCAAATAAGCAACCTTACAGTGTCCCTTATTTTCCTGGGCTGTGTTGGTGCGCATGGCAGAGTCTTCTCCCTTCCCACTCCCCTCCCCATCAACTGGCAAAGCCCCAGTGGTTTCCCCCAGAGATCATGCGGTGAGACACAGCATGAAACAACTGCAGATAATTAAAGGATTGAATGGGGTATCAGAGGAGAGCAGGGAGCTTGCAACATCCATAAATAGCTCGCCTTGCCGAGCTGCTTAACTCCTTGCTTGTTCTTGCCAAAGTGCAGACCCCAAAGGGATGGTGCCTGTGCATGAATAGGGGTGGAAAGTTCAGGAGCGTATTTTTAAACCATTCAAGCTGTACTCAGGCTGAGTGATAGATTATTGTCTGTGTGTGTCACTTGAAATGTCTTATGAATGCAAGGAAAAAACCCACCATTTTGCCTCTCTAAACTCCCACCCCTCTGCTCCTACCCAAATAACGTCAGGCTAGATCTGACAGGTGAAAGGAAAGCACCACGAGGTAAGGCTGGTTAAAAGCAGCATGAAACACTCTTCTCTGGAAGGAAGAGCCCTGGTTTGCGGGGCCGGAGGGCAGCAGGGCCGGCAGCAGGCGTAGGGGTGAGCAGGCACACATCCGCACAAGGACAGCGGCGTATCAGGGAAAAGCCTGCTAGAAAAATACTGGGGTCCCCAAGGAGCCCCCAGGAAGGGCAGTACGGCTATGCGCCTAATGGAGATGGTGTCCTTCATCTCGCACGGCAGCAGATCTTCCCTAGGCCATGGGAATACTGGATGTAGAGTTAGTGGAGTCAACTAGTCTTGACTATTGCCCCAAAAACACAAGGGGCATCAACCCACTGCTCACCCCTGTTACCCCACCCTGGGTCCAAATAGGTTGGCATCACCTCAGTGCCACAGTGCTGCCCACCCTGAGCCTCTGGGGCCTCTCTGGGGACTGACACTTGGTGACGGTGACAGTGACAGTCTGCCAGTCCCTGAGGCTGACAGCCAGTCTCAAGCTGTGGCTGGAGACAGAGATACCAAAGAGCCTGACAAACGGCTGGAGCCATGGCGAGATACAGCGGGGCAGAGGGAAAACAAACCAGAAACTCACTGGGAAATCATTCCTCTTCTAAATGGTGCTGATGTAATTAAGCAGCACAGGCTTTATGAATGATACCATCTCTGCCTTGAAACACATCATTACATCTCTCTGTTAGAGCAGTATTTTTAAATATATATTTCCTTTTTAAATGCCTGAGGAGAAAGCTCCACGGCTGGGACGCTGGGATACGTTGCTAATCACCTCTTATTTCACCCAGTGGCAGGGAAGCATTTCGTGCCGAGCTCTGGCTCTCCTGCACGCACACCTCTGCTCTGAGTCACCGCTACGAACTTCTCCCCTTCCTCTCCTCTCCGCTGCCCTCCCTACTGCCACCGATACCGGAGGGGATGACGGAGCCAAACCTGCATCTTCCAGCCCCAGAGGGTTTGAGCTTCCCCATGCCCAACCTGCCTGGGACACCGGTGCTGGGGGTCAGCCCAAACCCCTCCACCCAAGCTATGTGAGCCACTCACCATACTGTTCTCCTTGTTTTACAGAAACCAGGGCTCAGGGAGATGAGATATTTCACCGACTGCCAACCCAAGCTGGTTTCCTCCCTCTGGCACCCTCCCCACCCCAGCAGGGTCAGGGTGATGTTCTCACTTTGGTACAATTTGGGCATTTCTGTTCCCAGACAACTCACCCAGCCCATGCCAGGTCTGCCATGAGTGCTCACCACAATGGATTAGAGAGGCCTAAGCAAGAACGAAGGGCTTTTGTGCTAGAAATTGAAAGTTGATGGAGTGTGTCATAGGAAAATGACAACAACCTACTGTACCTCAAAAGACAATTATTTTTCCCTCATTGGAAGTGATTGAATTTCTCCATCAGTGACACTACTAATGTCATCAACACCAACAGCTCTCTTAAGGAAAGGCTCTTTCTCAGCTGTGCACCTGAAGTTTTCTTAGACCTGCCCTTTCCTCCCCTCCCTGTTTTGCTTCTTGCTCTTTTGCAGGATATGCTCAGCTCACGGCCAGCCAAGAGACCATCAGATGTGTGCGCTCTCCCTCCCCATCCCTGCGGCTCCCACAGATGCATGCCTCCATCAGATCTGCTCCTCCAGGCAGAATATGAATATGCTGCGGCTGGAAATTACAAAGTTGAATCATGTTGCTTAGCTGTGATTGGCCGTGCTACTGCTATCTGCATTACAGCGACAGGGCTGTGCTTGGCTGTCTGATGTACCCCGACTGGCAAAGGGAAGAAGCTGGGAGACATGATGCCCTTTCTAGAGATGGGGAAAAGGATCAGGCTGCACATTGAACTGCCGTGGGATTTGAGTGTTGTACAGCCACTGGCACCCTGGAGACCCCACTGTCCCTGCAGACCCTGGAGCACCGTACCCAGGCAACTCCAGTCTCCCCCACTGCCACCTTCAATGTCACAGACACTTGTGCTGGTGCTGGACACTGGCCTAGGAATGCCCTGCAGCCACATGGGTCTCACACCAGGGTGAGAGGGACAACGCTGCTGCTCAAAAGCCCCTTCTCCAAGTGATTTTGGCCCAGAATCTGGAATAGCACAAGTCCCAAGGGCTGTGGGGTAGGGTCTTGTGTGTGCCTGGGTCACAGCAATGCTTTCCAGGGGCACCGGCTCACTCCCATCCCCAAGGTGCTTCTCCCCTCCCCAAATCCAGCCTGAGTTAATGCCTGCTGGCAGAAGGCCAGCCTGATTTATTAAGACACACACACTAATGAATGAGCCACTGAGAAGTACTGGGAGCCCGGTACATCCCATAGCACCAACCTGCACTGGGCTAACTGAGCCTTCCAACACTCTTCACAAGCCTTGTCCTCCCCACAAAAAGCCCAAGCCCTGCAGACCCTGGGGACTGCAGGAGGGTGCCACCACCCCGCACACATTTTGGGGGCACAGTGGTCCTGTGCCGGTGCTGTGCAGGGCGAAAATCCTGGCTGGAAGGACAGTGAGGGCGATGCCACGTTGGGGCAAGCGGTGAGGCTGGTGCAGGCAGGCGCGTCACCCTGCTCCGCTCCGTGGGTGCCACGCAGGCCGGAGTTGAGAAATGCGCACGCTCCAGCGGCTTTCAGAGCCGCATATGTTGCGTGGGTTGGGACTACATATGTTAGATATACACACATCTACGTGTGTGTGCGTATATATATACACAGACATATATGAGAGAGACTATTATAGATACAGATTTACATATATAATCAACACCAGAAATCACTGAAGGATTTTTAAGACGGCAGAATCAGCCCCAGATATCAGAAAATGGCTATCTTTATCTCTACCCTCTCAGCTTGTGCCTTTGGTTGGGCTGGCGAACACCACGTGGCAGAGCCCCAGCTGGGGCGGGTGCTGGGAGGGTGCTGGGAGGGTGCTAGGGAGGCAGTATGGGTACTGGGAGGGTTGTAGGGAGGCAGGGCTGCCCATCTCCCACACACGCACTCTGCACAGTGCCCTGGGAAGGAGCAAAGTGTCCTCCCTGGCGTGCAAGCCAAGAGCCACGCACAGGGTGTGCAGGTACCTAAATCCCACAGAGCAAGAGGGAGCCAGAGGGGATACATCTGCCCCAATGCAGCCCGTATCCATGAACAAGCCAGATGAACTGTCGTATCGCTAATGGAGAGAAAAGGCCGCTCAGGGGCAGGATTAATCTCTTTCTAAGGTGGCTGCCTGAGAAAGGTCAGATGAATTGTGCCTGGACGTGTCTTTTTTCTCCCTGCTGACTATAAATGTCATCCAGCCAGCAGGCTCAGAGGCAGGTACCTACAGAGGGGCCACGTGCACCCAGGTGAAGCAAATCCAAGTACATAGTTGCTGCTCTGGATCAACCCTGGCACTACACAGATCCGCAGGCGGCACAGGGAGGCAAACACACACCCCTGGCTCAGGGTTTGAAACCCTGAGATTTGTTGCAGCCACACGGCTCTTAGAAAGTTATGACCACTTCAGCTTGGTAAGTGAAACTTTTCATTCATTGTGTCGGATAGCCCCAAGCAGCGTCACCCAGCTGTAAAGTACTTCGGAGTTGACTCAATGTCACATTTAAGTGCTGGATGCATCAGAATTCAGGATGCTTCAGAAAGGTTATGTAAACCATTACATCAAATCCTGGGAGAGTTATTAAGGTGAGCGGCAGAGCATGGGAGAATGGGTGATTATCTCACAGCAGTACTGTGGAAGCACACGAGCAATGTCCAGCTTAAGGATGTAACTCATTCTCCTTACAAGCCTAATTTTGTTTCTCCCTAGTGCTTCTTAAAAAAAAATTTTTTTAAAAAATCTGTCCAGCAAAGAATTCTCTATTCTGGAAAATAATTATACAAGAGAGTCTCCAATTAATCAGCTAAGGCATTGTGGAGACAAGAAAGTTTGAAAAATTGAAAGTTTCTCACTACTGGAAAAGTCTTCTATTCCCCCCCGCCCCCTTTTTGGAATGTCATATTTTAAATTCAGTGTGGTCTATTAACTCCAAACATTTTATTCATCTGAACTAGTGCCTTTGAGGACTTGGGGGAGGACTGCTTGGTTAATTTTGGAGTTATTTGCTACGGACTCCTGAACCTCTCAAAAGTGCGTGGGCTCCCCAGGGAGTTTCTCAAGTCTGCAGCACTTGTCTTCAAGGACATGAAAGCATCTGCAGGGTCCTGCAATTTTTCAGAGTTTGGAACAGACCCAGCCAGGTCGAAAGACGTTAAGAAATCTTTAGGAGCAGCAAATGCATTTTGTAAAGCCCAGAGCTGATCTGTTTGGTTTAAATAATGGTAAGAATCCTGCAGGGGCAACGTGAACACTTTGGGAACTGCAGGCCTGAAGCAGCCAGCTGAAGGACCTCCATAAGTCAGCAGCCATCGTGCTGAAAATCTTTGGTGCTGTTGTGATAAAGCAGCCAAGACATGCTAATTATAAAAACATCACTGATGGAAGTCCTGCAGCGTCCCGCCCAGAGCGTCTCCCACATGGCAATGCTGCCTCCTCCTGAGAAAAGCCACAGAAACCACAGTGTGATAGCTAAAGCTGTCTTGTAGATCTCCTAATCCCACAGGATTTATCCCACAGGATTTACACACCCCATCTCCATGTCAGCAGCCTGCGTCCACCTCCAGGGTGAACCACTGGGATGTTGCTCCTTCGTGCACCTACACCAGGGTGAAATGAGGAGCGGATCCTGTTGCAGACTGACCTCTAGCACATGGTCCTGGTCCAGCAGCTCCCATACTGTGATCTGGGAAGGCAGGCAGCTCTGCCTGCACGCAGGCACAGGTCTTGGTGGATGCACGGGGATGCTGCGTGTGCAGGCAGTCACGGCAGTGCTGGCAGTGTCTCCTGCACGGGACGCATAGGCTCTGCCTCCCCAGCCCCATGCATGCACACCCACGCTCAGCCCCTCTCACACAGAAGAAAAGCATTGCTGAGTAACTTGGTTAATTCCTGGACAAAATGGGCAGCCTGAGCGGCGCTGGGTGTGTAATAAAAGGTTTAGACCTATAGTTGCGCTGCTGTCACCCCCTCTGGTGGGTTATAAATGTAGTACATGCCGTTGGCATTTGAACACTTATTTTCATCTTGCTGCGTATTCAGCGGTGCATAATCGCACCGGTGTCGAACAAGGGGGCAGTGACTCATGGGCGAGCTCCAGCAGTGCGTGGTCACTGTCCGGGGTGAGCTGCATGACAGTCCTGGAGAGAGCTGTGCCTTTCTAATACCACAGTACTACTCCTTAAATCCTAAAAGCACTGCTAGTGAATAAACCCTGCGCAAGCCCAGCACCCTGGAGGTGTGCTTGGCCCAGCCATGCCCATGGGAAGCTCTTTGGAGGGTACTGGGGGTCCCAGTCTTGTTGGGACTGGCGCTGGCCCATAATGGGAAGGTGCTGTTGTAGGTAGCTCACCCAAACCCTGCGAAGAGGCTGTGGGGGATGTCTCATCCCCCATGGCTCCCCGAAGGTGGCGGGGGACCTGTGCCTGTGGGACAGTGTGGAGGAGCATCTGGGCTGGGGCCAATCTCGACCTTCTCTGTGAATAAAAGGAGCCTGGTCTCCTGGGCTACCAGCTGGCACCTTTCACTGATGTTAACATTCATTTAAGAAAAATTACAAAAAACCCCAACATGGGCTAATTAGCTAATGACATTATTTTGGCCTGATGTGCCATATAATTAAACAACTAATAAACGGCAAGAGTCCTGTGCTGCTGAGGCTCCTGAGTCAATACCATGCTATTACCACGGTGTAATTGAGTTTACTGAGAACCTCAGCACAGACGTCCCAGAGCCCATGCGAGGAATGGTATTGAAATAGCCACCAGAGACCCACCTGCTGGATAAAGAAGAAAGACAAATCTTTTAATCTACAGTACAGCCCGAAGTCACACGTGGAGAAGACAAGTTAGTGCTTCACACTGTGGTAAATGCATTTTCTAGAGAGGAGGGTACATGCGACCCAGGCAGGGCTACATGTGCAAGAGCTTCTCTGGCAGCAAAAGGGGTTTCCTGGGCTCCAGGGAGGGTGGGAGTGGGATGAAATTTGGCTTTCCCTCACTTCTGCAGAAATACTTACAAAAGTCTATTTCTTGGTATCCAAAATGTTTCCATTTCTCCATTAAAGAGGTGCATTTTTGGTGACAGAACCAAAAGGCGCATCAGGGCTACTGAGAGGTCTCAAAGGTGGTTCAAGGTTTCCTCCTGCAGCCCCGGCCTTTGGAGACCAAGTGCCCCAATTTAATACTGTGCCAGCAGGCTGAGAATGGGCCAGGAGCTGGATTTGGGGCTGCAAAACTCCTTTCTGATTGTTTTAGTGCTTGTAGGAAAGAGAGAGAGGAGTGGGTTGGCAACCAAGCTCTCACTTGAGTGATGAAGCATCTACAGATGTCTCATTATTATTTGCTGTCCCTGGGGTGGGGACCCTCAGCAGTGATTTTGTTACATGGACGCATTGTAAGTCAAATGCAATGAATACACGACCTTTGTGCATACACATACACACACACACACATCCAGGCTTCTCTCCTGCACTGCCTGGGCTCAATGGCAGCGCGCAGCCCTCCCATGCTCCTGCGCTCTCCCCTCCCCACAGCCCTGCTCCCAAGCCCATGTCCCCCCATGCACCTGTGCTCCAGCTCGTCCTCCTCTTTCTCCTCACCTCCCTTCTCTGGCAATGCCAGGCAAGAGCTTCTTATGCTCCTGACTGCTCTCAGGCTGAGTCTGAAAGCTTTGCAGCGGCACGGCAGCATCTGTCATCCCAAGGCAGAGGCAAGCCTCTCGCACTGTGCCACTGTCAGGTCCCTGCATGGCAGCAGTGGGCGAAGCCCGAGTCCTGGTGGCAGGCAGTGGGCTCACCGGCTCCATGATGGAAGCCTCCTGGTGACAGTGCAACAGGAGGACACGGCACTGCGAGGGATGGACATCGCGGCTGCATAGCCAGGAGCCAAGGCAGGACTCTGGGGACCTGTGCTCTTCACATCGGGTGGGACAGTGGCTGCAGCTCAGCAGGTCTAGCTCATATCCAGCACCTGTGTTCCACACTGGAAACAGATCAAATGGGGCCCAGGTAGAAGTGCAGCAGGAGCCTGCCAGGAACCCCCATCCTGGGGGCTGCAGCCACAGTCAGTGCAGCCTCAGAGCTCCTGGGGAGTTTCTGGGAGTGCAAGCAGGGCAGACAGGCTGCAGCTGATGGGCTGAGCAGTGCTGCTCTGAGCGGGGCTGCCCGGGCCCCAGCACTCTGGGCCCTGGCATGCTGACCCTGCTTCCACCCACATCCCACCATGGACCTGTGGTTCCTTCCTGCAGCTTGTCCCCATCCCGCAGAGCTCTTCAGGAAAAGAAGACTGGAAACTGAATGATGAGAGAGCCCGGAGGGACCACTCTCAGCCTATACTCCCAGCTTCTGCTGAACACAAACCACATCATCCCCCAGGAGCTCCCACATCAAACCCACACGTGTTCCTCACTTAACCCAGCATCGGTATTTAAGACAGATGCACCGCTCTGTCTTCAAGAGTGCAGTTTTGAAGGAGACTAAGCTTTGGTGCTGGTGTGCGAGGAGCCCCCCAGGACAGCAGGAGAGGGATGACAGCTGCAGTACAGTGAGCAACAGGGCTATATCAAAAGAGGGGCAAAACCCATGCTTGCAAAAGGGCAGAGAGCAGGACCCACCAGCACTGTGGCTGCAGGAGGATGTGCAAGTGGTGCCAGGAGCAGAGACTGGCAGAGCTGCTGCGGTTCTGGGGAAGAGTGGGGCGTGAAAAGGCACAGCAACAGCGGAGCTGCTGCTGACAGTGAGAGGCAGCTCCTGTCATTAGTGTGAGCCAGGCTCTGCCAACCCAAATACCGACACTGCTGAAAACAAGATGTGCGGTCATGCGTCTTTGCCGTCAATCAGCAGCGTACAGGGAGCGCACTGTGGCTGCTCCGTCTCCGTCTGCAACGGAGGAGGGCTCATGGTTTCACTGAAATTACTCCGTGGTGGTTGTGGACAGCCCCACCAGAGTCTGGGCAGGGGAGGAGGACAGCTGTGCCCAGGCAGTGGGAACACGCTCCATCCTCCTCACCAGTTGGGGAAATCCTCCCGCTTCCCTCGCTGCAGCTCACCCGCTGTCCTCCCATGCCCAGTGCTCAGGGAGGGACCGAGCAGAAAACACCTAACATCTGCTGTCACTACGCGAAACTTGGAGAGGTCCTTGTGTGGAGAGTAATTCCTGCACTCAAGAATTACTCAGAGCACTCGAGAACCATGCCGAGAGCAGGCAGGGTATACCGGCATGGACCTGAGCCCTTCGCCATGAGGCCACTGCCTGCAACTTGGCCCTGGTGGGCCGCAGCCCATGGCACAGCCTTGTCCCAGTGCTGGCAGAGCAAAGCAGCTCAGCAGCAGCTGGCATGGCTGCTTCCCCGCATGTTGCAGTAATGCGGGGTGCACAGAGACCTTCCCCAATGCTGGGGTGGACACAGAGGTGTGACCCCAGGGACTCACCCATGCCAAACACCCAGGGGCAAGCTCACAGTGGGAGAAGACACCCAGACCCCAACCTGTTGATACGTGTCCTCTGAGGAAAACAAGCTGAGAAGAGTGGGTGGTTTGCACAACCAGCACTGGTTGGACGCCACCACGGGAAGCATATCCATCACAAGGCAGCATCCAGGGATGGCACCAGCCTTCTCATCCCGCCACTGCAGCACACAGACCTCCCGAGGAACCACCCCCACCCCCCAAAATAAGGCTCAGCTGTGGCTGAGCTCTGGTTTCTTCCCTCCAAGCCAAGCTTTGTCGTGAATGCAAAGTTTAAGCAGCCCCTATGTCTTCTCTTTTATCTCTCATTTCTATGCTGACATTTTGAAGGAAATTTGCTCTCCTCCTTGAAGTACGGAAATCCGTGTCTGTAGAGCACTTAGGCCCAAAAAGCCGAGAAGATAAACATATTTGGACATGTGATTTCACAGTCACTACGTTGATAGCTTTCAGAGGCCAGGTCCTGTCCATCAATTACCCACAATGTGCATTCAGACGTGATATGGGAGAACAAAAACCGACTCATTAGAGGGGAAGAGAGGTGAGTGAACACCAAGACTAGTTAAACAGAGCAGCTCACATTTCAAGGAGTAAAGGGAGATATGTCTCTCCTGCTCTCTCCCCCCAACCTGATACACGACTACAAAGTCTGGGAGACACCCCATAGCCAGCGCAAGCCCACCGCTTCCCTGGCCAAAGGGCAGGGCACAGCGACCTGAACCAGGCGTGCAGGCTGGCAGGGCCTTCAGCGCGACCAAGAAACTGCAGGCAGAGCTGACTTTTGGGCAAGAGATGCGGCACAGAGCAGAATTTGCAGAAGAAACTTTGAAGTGAAGACATTTAGAATGGGATTTCTAAAGATATTCAAGCCCATCTCTTCCCTCTGGCCTGCAGGTACTTGGGAACGCTTTGCACATAAAGAATTATTTGTCTAATATATCACGTTAGAATGTGAGATGACATATCCAGGGCAGACTTTTGTATAAAGCAGAGTTTTAAAAGCAGAATTTTAGCAGTCCCAGGAGGGACTGGGGCACGTAAAGCATGTGGTGGAAGTAGCAATGATTTCTGTTTAGCCCAGGCAAGGATTTTTGTCTGAATTCTCTGTCCCTAGGAAAGACAATTATCATTGGCACCTCTGGCACCTCTCAGTCCAGTGCAGCCCTGGCTGGAGGCTGCCAAGAGCCACGGCAGGTGACGGGGTGGTCCTGGGGGGCTGCAGCAGCCAGGGGGGAATGGGGAGTTATTTCCAACACTGTGCAGACAGGAGCTGCAGACAGGGAGTGATGAAAGTTGGCTCTGGTCCTCCAAACCACTTGCTTCTCCTTTGGCTTCCGAAAGACTTAAGCACTAACTTGACAGCAGGATTAAACAATAATAATAATAATAGCCTCAACCTCCTAACTTTTCCCTGGGGATGTGACGGGTGAGGCAGGGCAGATCCCCCTGTGCAAAAGGATCCCATGGGGTGTGGGCAGGGCTGCTGGCACGGGGGCTCCCCGGGGCAGTGAGTAGGCTCTGACTCGGTCCCCCCTCTGCCTTGCCATGCTGGGGCATCTTCCCATCTATGCTTTGGCAACCAAAACCTGGGGCCAGCGCAGTCCTTCAGTGCTTCCTCCTCTTAAGCAGGTGTCTCTTCCTCCCCTCCTCGTGCCCCACCTCTCCCTCTTTCTCCTCTTCCACAGGTTTTTTTCAGGGTGTTATTTCCTTTTTAGTATGCTAATCCCTCTCCTGACTACAAACTGCTGCAGTCTTCAGAGGAGCAGGGAAATATTTCTGT
The DNA here is from genome assembly GCF_965183815.1 of Platalea leucorodia. Lineage (NCBI taxonomy): Eukaryota > Metazoa > Chordata > Aves > Pelecaniformes > Threskiornithidae > Platalea > Platalea leucorodia. The sequence goes on along the minus strand of NC_138831.1, from coordinate 30,582,584 downwards.
TCTGAATACTCCACAGATACTCCTCTGCATGGAAACGGACACTATCATTATTGGTACTGCTCTCTCTCTTTTTAGCATCTCAGCCAAGGAAATACTCTTTCTCCTATTAACCATGAGCCTTTGCTATAGCAGAAATGAGGGGGAAGAAGTGTAAAACAGCCAGAGTCCTGCTGCAAATCTCTTTTTCATGCAGCCCAACAGGGAGTCTCTGTTGCTTTCAAGGTGGATTTCCGTGCTGGGAGGAGTTGTGTGACATGCCCAGAAGCCTCATGAGAGGGTGACAGTATGGACAGAGGCAATGCAGGTGTCCCAGATGCTGTGGCAGGGCAGGGATGCTCAGCTCCAGGAGCAGGCAGTCTCCGTGGCCCTGCCATGGTCCCAGCTCCTCAGTGGTAGACTTGGATACTGGGACCTTGCTTGTAGACCCCCAGAGAAGGGGGGTCCTGGCTGAATGGCACCCAAGGTTCAGCCATTTCAATAGCCAGTTCCCCATCAGCGAGTCCTGCTGGAGGTGATGCTAGGTGGGAGGATGCAGCACTACCCTTCCAGATAAATGGGAAGGCAATCCATATATATATATATATATATATATTTATCTATCTATCTATAGGTAGAACTGAGCCGCCCCCACTAGGGCCAAAACGAGCCTGCAGGAGACCTCCCTCATGCCAGCAGCCCCACGGAGGGGGGCGAAGGCTTCCCTGCTTTAACAACCATGGCACCAACCAGATTAAAAATAATTCACGAGCAAATGGATTAATCGGTTGAGGAGGAATTTAAATGAAGCAATCACACACATCCAGGCTCAAAAAGCCCAAAGTCAGACAGTAGCGAATGGTTTTGCCCATTCTGAACCTGCCTGGATTGCCCCAGCCGGCACGGGAACGGATTTACTCTGTGAACGGCCAAATCCCCCCAGGCCGGGACCGTTTTGCAGTGATAGCAGTGCCCGCAGACAGGCGTGTGCGCAGCTTCACAGGTGGCTGGTTTAAAGTATTGAGCTTCTCAGGTAGAGGATCATATTACTCTGGAAATGGAGGATCAAATTATTCCATTATTCCCCAGGGAGGGGATTAAATTACCCTGGAAATAGAGGATTAAATTACTCACCAAGGGAGAGGATTGAATTACTTTGTGAGTTGTGGGATTAAAACACTCTGCAGGTGGCGAGCTCAAAATAGACCTTCACACAGAAGGCAGGATTAAATTACTCTATGGCTGACCAGAAAAAAAAATCAAACCACCATACTCTGGAGGAAGCCATATTAAATTATTTCTGGAGATTAAATTGCTCCATAGGCTTGTTGGATCCCAGTGCTCTAGAGCAGACCATCTGCTTGGTAAGGTGTGCAGATACCCAAGCATAAACAGCCATATGACGGTGTCCCACTGCTGGTACCCAAGCGCCTCTTGTCTCCGCAGTACCTGGCACCTGACAGTTTTGACTATATTTATTTGCACATCAAGGCTGTGATGCGGAGCTGGGCTCTGCTCCCCTGCACCGTCAGGGAAATCCAGGGAGGGACGGGGGAGCCCAGGTCACCTGGGGAGCCCGAGGCAGACTCAGGGAATTGAGCCAAGTCTTAATTCAGTTTCTTTAGGGAGGTTTTATCTTATTTTCATTTTTGCATTGATGCCTACACCACTGATGAGTCTCTTTTCTTGAGCAATGGCATCACTGTGTACATGGGGCAGCAGATCAAAGTGCTCCCTGTTACCAGCCAGGATGAGCTCTCTTCCCCAAATTCCTCCCAAATTCTTTGCTTCCTCACTATTTTCCCTGACTTGCCATCCAGGCCATCGCCTCCTTCCCCTCTCTCACTTAGCACCAGTATCTCATCTCTGGGCCCAGCCCTCTGTCGTGGCAGCTCCCATGGGAGCCGGCTGGCAGTGGCTGCACCATGCCTGTGCCGCCAGTGGTCAGCCCTGACTCGTGCTGATGCATCCCCTTCCACGGTGCCTGTCGCTGCCTGTTCCCAATGACGGTGACAAATTGGCATTTGAAACTTGTATTGGTATTTTTTATGCTGATTTCTTTCTGAGGCTCCACTGCTGAGATTTCAAGAGAGAGAAAGAGAATGAGCATTTTAGGATAATCTTTAAAAGCAGAAAAATTATTACATGTCAAACACCGAATGGGGAGTTTAAAAGGCTCCCAGGTGGGCTGCAGAATTAAATGTTTGGAGGCTTTTTTTCCCCCCGACGAGGTAAGAAACAGCAACGTCACCATAGCAACTGCAGGGCAAGTTCTGGGCGGCAGCTCAGCACGTTGGCAGGACCCGGGGCCACCCCAGCCCTTCAGCACACCTTGCAAGGTGCCGATGGGCTTGGGCCGCCCCGGCTCCTGCGCATCCCAGCCCCGCAGCCAAGGTGTCTCAGGAACCAGCAGGTTTGCAGGTGTGAGAAACAACACAGTCAAAAGCTCCCTGAGACTCACAGGATGCAGGCTGTGCTCCTAGTGAAGGACCCTTCTGACCACCCAGCCCCAGGAATGTTTCTCCTTCCTGCCTGCTCTGGCTGCTTGCACAGGGCTGGGAGCTCCCTGCATCCCTCCGTCCAGCTGCACTGGTCCTTCCAGGGATGAGGGCATCAAGGCATGGAGAGGCAGCCGGGACCTAATGCTGCTGACTCAAAGAGGGGCTCCAAGGTGCCCCAAGCCACCGGGCAAGAGTGCCAAAAGAGCTCAGCAGTGTGGGCTCGTGTCCCTTGTGTGGGTGGGCTGCATGGTTCCTATGCCACACAGGGGAGGTTATCAGCCCCCCCCAGCTGCATGGAGGTTTATCTGTCTCCTGCCTGTCACTATTTACATGTTGACTTTCTGACGGCTGCTGGAAACAGGGGAAATCAGCACAAGCAACCAGGGGTTAATTGAGTATTAGTTAACTCCTGGTGCTCTCATCTGGCCTGCCAGGGTTAGAGTAATTAGCACAACCTGAGCTCCCTCATTAGCAGGCTTTGCAGTGAGAGTCACAGGTAGCAGGGGGGTTAAACTGGCTTGATTGCTTGTCTTCTCCCTTAGTACCAGCGACTCTGAGAAAGGATTTCCACGAGGGAAACTGGTTTCTCTCTGGATGGAGCAGGATATGCCTTTGCTCTGTCGGAACAGGGCAGGCACCTGGGCTGATCCCATGGGAAGGGACCGGGAGAACAGAGCTTTGCTCACAGTGCGGGCGAGGAGGGCTTGAAGTCAGCACCTGCTCCAGGGCCAAAAGCTGCCATGATCGCTAACAGAGCTGCTGTTTAGTTGCAAATAATTATTATGAAGGGAAACGTTTTGCATTTATGAAGGGCTGTCATTTTGCAGGGGCTCCAATTCAATTTGCTAACTACACCCAGCAAGCTCATGTGCTGACAACAACAGACTCGATTGCTCTGACCACAGCAGTTGATCAGGCAGCAGAATTGCAGCCGAGGCCCACCCTGGCATCCAACTGCTTAGGCCTGGGACCTGGTAAACACCACCAGGTGAAGAGGGTGGCCCAGCACTGAGCCCCAGTGCTCCACAGCTGATGGCCACCATCGCTGCCCTTCTTCTCCCCCCAACTCCTTTTTCCCCCATAACATACAGCTCCCCAGGAAGGTGGATGCCAACTCCAACTCCTCCTCTGCCTGCCTCAGAGCCAGATTTCCCATCTGATGGGAGATTACCCTAAACACTGGGTCCTGTGGGGCACCCAAGGCCATGCTGGAGACCCCAGGCCCACTAGATCAGCCACTTGGCCCCAGCAGCTGCACCCTAGGCCCCATGCCAGTCGCTCATGCTCTCCTGCCCTGTGGCTGCAGACCACGGCACTTGTTAGCTGACCCCAGAGGGAACTGCCTGTAAACGCAGCCACAAGCAGCACAGTGTGCATGGCAGAGCTGGGAGCCAGCGAGGCCAGTTGTAGACCCAAATGCTGTCCAGCAGAGGCAGGGAGTGATTAAAGCCCCGCTTGCTGGCGACCGGGCTGGCCGAGCCATGCAGGATGGATGCTGCTGTCGAGAGCCAGCAGGGAAGGCTCCCCTCGGCATGAGATTTATAGCAAGGCTGTAGATCAATTACCAGCAGCCTCCGACCTTGAAAGCAGCAGCGCAGAGGGCTGCAGAGCATCTTGCTCCTTTTTTCCAGCAGGAGGTGCCTATGCCAGGAGGCTCGGTGATAAACTGCAGGGGGGGCTGTCAACAGGAGCCCCGCAGTACCTGGATGCGCACACAAACACAAGCGGGTTTGCTCACATGCATGCATGCATGCATACACACACTTTTTCTCCGACACCTCTCCCCGTAGCCCTGTTTTCCCCCTCCCTCATGCACCCAAACACACACACAGGCCCTGAACGCCAGGCAGGGGCAGGAATCCAGCTCTCAGCCTGTTGCAAAGCGATGGACTGAAGGACATGACACACAAGGAGATGGGGAAGCAGGCAGAGAGAACCCAGCTTGTCTCTACCTTCCCTGAACTTGCTGTAGACTCCAAGAAAACCTGATTTTTGGAAGGGCGTATGATTTCCTGAAGTCCAGGTATATCCCAAGCAAAAAGGGGACAATTTGATTTTGAAAAGCCTTATCCTAGGGTGAAACAGTGTCATTTGCTTGAGAGAAAAAGCAAGCACTAGCCTTGATGCCTGCAGCTGGCAGCTCCTCCTTCCAGGAGCATAGTGGAAGCACACAGAGAGAGGGGCACTGTGTTGCATGGATGGTGGGAATGCCCTCCCTCCTCCCAGCACATGGCCTGAAGGAGAGGACGCTGGCACCCAGCTCCCTGCTCAGGTGCTCCCCCCCCTCAACCACCAGAGCCTCAGCTCAGAGGACTTTTTTTTTTTTTTATCATGGGCAAACAAAGTGGAAAATGAATTCCTTTAGATAGCAAATGAGTTTAATAGAAATGGTGATGGAGTGACACTGTGCTGGGAATGTTAATCCAGTACCCGATGTGGCCGGACTCTCAAGCAGGGCAGTGCGGGAGGAGGAAGGTTGCACTTAGGAGCAGAGCTGTCAGGTCTGTGCCCAGACAGTGTCCCCCAGCTGCTGGTCACACCTTGGCAGGCCCCAGGGGACATCGAGCAGGATGGGACCCAGCTCTCCTGCCCTGGCTTTCAGGGCTGGGTATAGAGCAACCGTGGTAAGGTGCTGGATGACAGGCACCTGTCAAGGGACCAGCACTTCACCTTCCTGGTGACGTGATAGAAACGCAAGCAGCCCTGTAGGCTGCCAAGCATGCACAGCACCTCACATACACCTCTGAACCCTGCACCAGTGCTGCAGCTCCAGTGTGGTTGTGCGGTGAGGGGGGCACAACTTGCTCTCAGGAGGGATTATCATATTAAACAAAGTGACACAGAAAGGAGCAGGAGATGAGCCTCTGTTTCTCCACCAAGACCCAATATGCTAAGACAGGTGATGACAGCGCAGAGTTTGTTGGTCCTTGCATGTGATCCGTGAATTTTGTACAGTGAAGTCCAGGAGAGAAGCAGGCCACAGTGCAGTGGCGGGGACATGGGCAGGTTGGGAACTGGCCCTGGCAGAGCCTTTGCTTCCAAAGCCTGGGGCTCCTGGGTCACCAGGGACAGGACTTGTGTGCAAAGTGGGAAAATCTGCAGTGTGGAGCACAGCAGCTCTGCCAGCACACAGACAGCTCTGGAGACCATCCAGATCCACCCTGGGGCAGCTGAGATTTCAATCTCGGTCTTTGTAAACAGAGCTACACAAAACCAAGCTGTGAGTCCCTGCTTCTGCTACTCACTGAGGCTTGCCCTCAGGTCACCTCTCCAAGCACGGCCCCAGGGCTGAGGAGTTGGCCACTGCATTACACTGCCCTTGGATTCCTCTTTTGGAGGAGGGGGTCTGTCCAGCTAGCAGCCCGGGGCGGGATCCAGCCTGCACTAGTCCTGGCCTCTCAAAGTGATTTTCCACCATTACAGGGTTTATCTGCCAGCCCCAGCTGACCAGAAGCTGGGTGTTGGGGCTGGTGGCAGTAGGGCTTGCTCCCATATGGCAGCTGCTCCCTTTATAATGTTTATGGCCCTGAGCAGCAAATCCAGCCTTTATCCAGAGCTGCCAGCCTCTTCCAACAACACGAGAGAGCAACTCAAGCCACAGAGCGGGAACTCAATGGGCTGGAGGCAAGCAGGGCAGACGGCTGGGTATTTGGACAAACAGAGAATGGGACACAAGAGCCACTGAAGCCACTTGCTGAACCTGCAGCCGCCTTCCTCTCTTAGGCAGACATTGCTACCACTGGAAACCTTTACCTGAGCGCAGCAGCTTCAAGCTGGTTTTCCAACCCCTCGCCCCCACCCAGAGTCTAGCACCAACAGGTTTACCTCAACCCTCTGCTTCTCCTGTAACAGCTCTGCCTCACTTCATCGCTGGTCCCAGCCCAGGAGCAGGGACATGGAGGGGGACACCAGGGAGTGCTCCCCCTTCCCTGCAGCTTCGCTGCTGCCAAGGTGACACATGTCCGAGTTTGATAAAGCCTTTCAAAGGTGGGCTGGCATTTCTCTGCACATGTATTTTACTCATCCTTTTCATCTGGATAATTTATTCCCTCTTCCCCAACACAGCTTTAATTGAGTTCACAGCAGGATCCCAGCACCAGAGCAAAGAACCAAATACCATCAGCTTCCCCAAGCAGGGACCCCACAGGGAGCTGCCAGGCAAATGCTGCACCTGGCCAAATCCTGGCTCCTTGCACCCCATCATGCACCTCCTGCCCACCTGGGCAGCCTCCCAGGCAGGGTGGGAGCCACTCGAGCAGCCCAAGCAGCACAGTTTGGCATGAACTGCAGCAGGCAGCAGAGAGACCCTGGTGAACCCTCCCTCCCCCACCCCACCGCTCCTGCCACACTGCTCAGGATCAGGCCAAGCACAATTACACTTGCATCACCTCTCCCCCACAGCCCACCCACATCACCCCATTTCCAAGCGGCCCTCCATACACTGCCTGGTGCAGCAGGGTCTGGTTTCACCTCGCACTGCTCATCCTTCATCAGCTGCCTGCTTGGTCCTGCACTGCCAGCCTCGCAAGGCCACCCTCTGCTTCAGCGCTGCCCTCCCCTGGGAGCGGGAGGCTGTGGCGGGATGCTTCCATGCACCAGGGCACTGAGGAGCATCAGCCGCTGCTGCTCCCACTGCTGCTTTCCTCTCCACTCAGTGTCACCAGGAAAAGCCCACGCTTCTGCTGCCAGAGCATATTTGATTCTTCTGCTAACCTGACCTTATTTAGTTCATTATAAGCCCCCAGGACAGTGCAACTGTAACTTAGGAAAAAGGAAAAAAAAAAAAAAGCCTAACAAACACAAACCTTTTCTCTGATCAATAGTGCAGGCAACTGGAAAAGGTATAATTCAATTTGTCAGCACACAGTTATTAGTTACTGTGATGGAGCCCTTCCTCCCAGCCCTGCTTCCCTCACTGGTCCCGATGCTACTGTCCCTGGGGCAGGGGAGCAGCTATGATGTGACTCAGAGCCAGGGAAGGGCTGAGACCTAGTAATGGAGCTATTGCCTGCGAGCAGTGGCAAGGCTTCACTGCGCCTGGGGAGCGGGCGAAGGAGGGAGAGACAGAGGTTCCAGTGTCAGAAGCAGTGGCAACATCTACCTCATCCTTCCATTGGTTTGCAAACTCCCCTCCTGGGGCACACACAGCATTTAGGGGTTGCCACATCTGCATCCTCTCCTTGAAATGCCACTGCCACCACTCTTCCCAAGCATGCCAGTCCTGCCTTGTTGCACCCCTCCAGGATGCTGGTAAAGCCACATCCATCCTCAGCAAGGACCCACCAGGGGACTGTCCCTGGGCTCATGTTGCTAAAGCTCCCCTCTTCCTTAGGAAGGGCTGGGGCAGGAGCACAGCCAGAACAGGGGAGAGAGCCAGTGCCTCCAAAGGGCTCTGCTGTGGACCAGCTTGTGGCCAGGGAGAGACCAGCAGACAAGGAAACACACTGGGGCATGCACAGCCTCAGAGAAAATCAATTACCATACGAAACAAGGGGCCGAGAAGCTTTGGGGAGCCTTATCATATGCCTTCCACTGCTCTTCAGCGGCAGCCTAGCCTGAAATTACCTCCCGCTGCTCCTGAGGCACAGTGAAAGCAGAGGGGGAAGATGCACAGCAATGGGCAGCCGTAAATACCAAGCGGCTTCTGCACATGCCGATCCTCCTTGTTGATCCCTTGGCACAGTATCTCCTGGACCACCTATTTGTCCTGCCCCAAGATCCCACTGGGAAGCAGAGAGTGCCCGTCGGGCCACGTTGCGCTGTGCAAACCCCTGCGAAAGAGGCATTTACAGCAATACGGCTGCTCAGCCCCCTCCCTGCTCTCCTCCCCCAACTTTTTCACCGGGGAAACCTCCAAATACGCATCCAGAGATGTCTCTTTCCATTTGTTGATGTCGACAGGCATATCTCACACACATTCATTATTTAATCTACCTTTGAATTGGGCTAAATAGTTCTAACGATAATTACAGAGCATTTGTATTTATAGAAAACCATCATGCACAATCTGCATCCACATGGATAATGCCGCTGTGATCTATAAATACAGTAGGGGATGGTGTGGGAAGGCAGACGACGCTCCTAGTCGCCATGAAACACAAAATGCACGGACGGCCTAACCACGCGGGGAGCTATTACAGCTCTTCTCCTTTCAATCATGCCGCAAACTGAGAGCTGACGTGCAGCCACGCAACACTGGCAAGGACAAGGACGGGGGGCAGGAGCAGACTTGCTGGCAGGGCATGGAGAGGCCGGATGAGGGAAGAGCAGTGGCAGAGCAGCCCCAGGGAAGCAGGACAGGGAGGGGATCAAGGGGAGCAGGAGCAGAAGGAAATGGGATGCAGTCTGTGCTGCCTGGCACAAAGGCTCAGAGCCTGGGACGGGGAGCGGAGCAAGAGCTGGGGAGCCACAGGAACGGGAAGAAGGGAGGGAGGATTCGCTGTTCCTCTTCACACAGCAATAAAAGTTTTACAGCAGCGTAGCCAGCTCTTATGATTTTATTGCCAGTATTACAGAGGTAGAGCTTCTCGGAGCCCCAGCCCCTGGAGTCAAGTTAAGATATGGGAAGCTTGGCTTTCATTAGAAACCAAGGGGAGAGGAGAGGGGCCAGCCCTCCTGGCTGTGCAGAAACACTGGAGAACGTGAAAACACTAGGGTCCAACTCCAGATGGCAAATAAAAGGAAGCTAATATTTTAATATTTACTTGTTTTTAAAATTATCTTATGCCTCTGGAGTGGAGGTGTGCAGGGAGTTGGGCAGCCCCATGGTTTGGGAGGATTTGCAGGAGACAGCATTAACACTACCTTGGTGAGATTCTCTATGAATGTCCTCCCCAATCTTTTGGCATGTCTCACGCTTTCCTTCCCACCTTCCACCCCAGCATGAAGCCTCAGATCAGGTGCGAAGCAGAGACACCCCAAGTGAGCCATGAAGCAGTTTCGCAGGCAGGCTTGTGCTCAAGAAGGGCAGGACTGTACGGGATGCTGCTCAGGGCCACACAGTGCAGGACCATTACATTGCCTATCCTCACACATGCACACACACACTTTATGAGTACTTATATTGCATTAGTGCCTGGAAATTTCATTCTAGTCATATCCCATTCAGTGAGATACTGCACAGATACAGAACGAGCAGCTTTTTTTTCTTACAGAGAAAAGCTGTGTTTCTCTGCATATTGGTTTAAAGCAAACACAGCCAGAGGTGCACCCACTTGAGTAATGGCCCATGACTGTGCCAATGAACAGGGGAGAGATGGCAGCACAGTGCCTGTGTTATTTGCTTTGAGATCTCCTTGTGCTGCTCCCGTAATGGATCTACCCAACCCTGCTCTGCAGAGACCACCCTCTGCAGGAAGAGTCCAATCCAGGCCCTGTGTTTCTTCAATTTAGAGCTTTATGTCTCATGTTTCCCATTGCTAATTTACAAGCAAATATTTAGCCATCTGGCAGCCCCATCCACTGGGCAGCAAAGCGAACCGTTTGGCTTCGCTGCTGAAAGGGCGAAGCCGACATTAAACTTCTCTCCCTGAACACTGGGCACCCCCTTCCGACGCAGCACGGCATCCACCATTTGGCAAGCCGCTCCTCTGCCATCTGTGTGGAGAACTCTCCAAAGGACACGGAGGCTGCTAAATATAGCAGAGAAGCTTAGCAAACATTTGCAGCCAGGCTGAGAAGACTTCTCTCAAAGTTATATCTTCCCCGGACTATATCCCTTGCCTGTGATGTCTCGGATATCCTTAAACACCTCTGCATTTTTCAGTCCCATTTCCTTTTTCGAGTCTTTCCCTTCCCCTCTCTTCCCCATTCCCTTCTCACTACCACTCTTCACCTCTACTTTTACATTTGATTTCTCCTAACGCTTCCCTTCACGCTCAGAGGAGGGCTCTAGATGATGCCAATGCTCCTTTCCCAGCCCACGGATCCTCAAATGCAGAGGGGGGTGGGCTGACTCTGCACTCACTTCTCCACTCCAAGACCAACTTCTGCACACAACATCCCTACTTTCACCAGCTCTTGCCCATGGAGGGCCTTGCTGACACTCCCATCTCAACTCGCATGGGGCACACACCATTTCTGTATGGGGCTCCTCTTTCTTTGGTTACCCAGCTAGCAGCCGGTGGCAGGCAAGAGGCTGATTTTCCCACTCCTGTGTGAAAATCCACTGTCTCAGTAACCTACCTTCTGTCTCACTTGGAGTACATGCAGTGCCACAAGCCCCGACCTTCACATCCATCTGCACCTTAACAGTCCCTTACTCCTCTTTTTCCAGGAAGGCACAAGGCCAGATGCCTCCTCCTGGCCCAGTTTTAACCTTTCCCATCAAGGCCAACAGGGACCAGAAGCAGTATCATTCATGGCACCTTGACCTGCTCACTTCGCCCTGCACAAAGCCAAAGCTACCAAGAATGAGGAAAATTATTGTAGGGTTGGGCTGAACCTCACTTGCAGACTTCTTTTCAGACAGCTTGATCCCATCATATCTCTGCTCCCTGCAGAAGAAACAGCTGCCTAGTTATCTTTTATCATAGCAAACAAACTAAGCAACAGAGAAGAAAAACAAGCACCCAGCAACCTGGGCATGGACAAGCTTGGCATGAAGACAGCCCTTGCTGCTACACAGGTCTAAATTGTTAATAGTGCAGCTCCTGTAGTTTCCTCGTTGGGAGAGTAGAGAACGGGAAAAAATACAAGAAAACAAAATCCCTTTAACAATGAACTCTCATGTTCAGTCAGACCTAAAAGACAAGAGAAGGGGGAGAGAAAGAGAGAGAAGAAAAGAGGAGAGACAATAGAAGACAGAGTACTATTTCCTCTTCAAATATTTATTTTCAGGTCTGCCTTGTAGTGCTGCTTATTGAGATATAGAGCCTCACTGCGCAGCAGCTCGTAAGCTCCTACTGCATGTGTTCATGGCACTGCCTCATCTGGATGTCTGGAGCTGCCAGGAATTCCCATCAGCCCAGTTCCAGACCCCGCAGAGGGCAGTTCTCCTTTGGGTCCCTTCCTAGGGCCTCACCTCCAGGCACCCTGCCATGCCTGCTCTCCAGCTCTCCATCCCAAGCCCAGCACCAGGCATCCAAGGAGCTTATCTCAGGCACTGTGCTGGACTCTAGCTGGGACCTCAAAGCACATGGTCCAGCTCCAACTCTTGGCTCTCTGGCCAAGGCACAAAACAGCATTGGAGCTCCGGCCCTGGCCTTGGCACTCAACAATTTGGGCACCCTCAACATTTGCTGTGACGCCCTCAGGACAGCAGAGGTGGCCTGCATAGAGATGGGAGATTCTCCATTCAGTTCAGTGGGTGAGCTGAAAGTATTGTCCAAGCAAGGTGTTAAGAGAGCCCCAGGCTGCTGGAAGTGACATATCTTGGAGGAGAGCCAGAGCTGACATCCTGATCACAGACAGCAATTAAGAAATTAAGCTATCAGAGAGGCTTTTTGGGAGGGATGAGTGTCTGTGGCTTGGTCAGATGCCAGAGCAGGTCAATAATATTTGTCCTTGCCCTCTCCGCCGCAGATGGAGATTGTCCTCCGCTCCTGATCCCAACACAGCCACACAGCTCCCTCTTCCCACCACCATGTACCGTGGAGGACACACAGTGGCAGAGAGGGAGAACATCAGGACTCTGCAAGACTGACGGTGGGGAGAGGGGTTGGACAGAAACCACCTCAAAAACTTAGACCTGGGAAAATCAGCTTCATTTTCCCCTGAACTATAGCTCAAGCCCTTTTTTGCAGGAAAGGACAGAAACTTTCAGCAACCATCCCTGAGCAGACATCAGGGGCCATTACCCACCCAGCCAATGTCTTCTGGGCAACTGGCAGCCCCTGGGCAAGGACAGCCATGCACAGGGTGCCTGGCATTGGGGCACGCTACCACAGGCCACATGATGCAGCACATGGTGGTGGGACCCCCACCCCAAGGACTGCTCTGGATGCACCATGCAGAAACACCTCCACATGACAGATTACACACACCACCAACACCAAGAGCAGGGACATCCCATCCATTATTTGAAACACTGCCATCCTCCAAACAATAGGGCCTGCAAGTCACAGGGGAAAGTCCTTTGCTCAGCTAGAAACCCTGATTAGCCTTGATTACTCCTGTCTCCTGTGCAGCTCAGCTCCACATACTGGGTATGGACAGGACAGCCACAGTGCACCTGCACAAGCTCACAGCCTCTCACTGGCCACTAAATTACATGCCATGAAACAGACAAAGCTGTGTTTCCTTATGTGAAAGACTGTGCTGGGAACCACATGGAGAGAAAACCAGCTGTGTCCCCTGACTCGCACCCACTCTGCCTCTCCCAGAGCAGCATGCACAGCTCTCTAGCACTGCAAACACCACATCATCCTCCTCCCCATCCCCTGTCTCTCAGCAGCACTCCTCTCTGCTGTGCTCACATGTGCCACTCACTCCTACCCCAGCCTCGCACACTTGTGTGCGCATCTGCACTTACACGCCTGCAGCCACACACAGACAGCTTCCTCTCCATGCTGGGCCTGAGAAATATTGATTTCTTTCCCCCCCCTGCAATATTTCGCTTGGCTGAGCAGATTTAGAATTGAAGAGTCAGACACTGCCTAGAGACCAGAACCATATTTAATTCCACGGTTTAAGAAGCCCTGGAGCAGGTTATTCTTATTTTAAACTACCAGTGCATTTAAAAGCAAGTGACATTTTGGGGGGATGGGAGATGGCTGGTGCCCTCTGCCTTGGTCCAGCCAGCACTGGGAAGAGTTTCGCAGCTCTGCTGCTGCTGCGCTGCGTCCCCATGGCCCCAGCAGCTGCTCTGCCTGCGCCAATGAGAGGCGAGGGGTGGTGGCAAGCTCACAATCAAAGCTCAGGAGACCTGTTTCCATGTCTTTCTAACTGAGGAGAAATGAGAGAAAGAAGAGAGGAGAAAGGAAAGGTGTGAAAATCTCTGATGAAAATGGCTCAGTGCATTGAGGTTTCACGATTCATATTGTCCACTCCTGTGTCCAGGCCCTGCTCATGGAGCGGAGTCCTCTGTAATGAGCAATTTGCAGATATTGAACAAAGACATGGTACCTCATCCAAAGGATGGTCCCTGATGGTGCATGATCACGGAGCAGTGCTGCTGGAGGGCAGAGCTGTCCACATCCACCTCCCTGACAAATGCACCCTCCAGCCTGCTATAAGTCAGGGCAGCCACTTATCTCCACAGCTGCACCGCCACAGCTCCCAACCACACAGCCTCAGCCCGGATTTCCAAAGGAGATGCAAAACTGACTTTTAAGGGGGAAGGGGGAGAAGAAAACACAATAGCAGAGGCTTGTCCAGAGCATCTGTGAGCCTGTGCCAGGTCCAAGCAGTTATGCACAGACCAGGCTTGGCACACACACTGCCCGTGCTCCATGCCACACACAACATATCTTGTATCTGATATAGCAGCAGAGGAAAGCCAAATATCCCCAAAATGGAGGCTCCAGCTCAACAGGAAGAGGTGTCCAGGTGAGATCAGCCCTGCTAAGGAATGGGTGAAGGTACACTGAAGATGAAAGGAAACAGGTCCCTACACACTCGCCTTATGTCATCTCTAAGGACTCTCAGCACAGACCCTGCTCCATGGCCATCACCCTGCCCCGGCTAAGGTGGTCTGGTCAGTGGGTTGAGCACGCAAACCTCCAGTACCCCTGCTTTGCCTCAGGCACCATCTCTGGGTCCCCACCATTTCCAGCCACACAGCCATTCCCAGCAGCCCTGCGACATACCCATGGAGAGACACACAAACAGAGATGCTCTTTACAGCCTCTAAATAATGAAGATGAAGACACCAGGTGCCAGACACCTCAAGGGCAGTCCAGAATGTGCGTGTGCATGCATACACACATGTGTCTACTGAACAGAGAGAGATCAGCACAGCTGAGTGCTGCTGCCAGGACCCCCGCAGGGCCAGAGATGCCTGCCTGCTCTTGTGGTGGGCTCAGCTGGGCTGCAGTGAGCACATAGGGGTCTGCTCCATCTCACACTGAGAAGGCAGAGACACCAGAGAGCCACTCCTCCATCTGGGAGACGAGCCTAGCAGGGCTGTGGTTTGCAAGCCAGGAGCTGCAGAGCCCACAAGGAGCTACAATTCAGTGGGAGACATGATTCACAGCAGGGCGAGCTGCGGGCTCCCAGGGGCTGGGGGTGAAGGCAGCCCCAGGGGCTGCGGTAGGGGCTCAGGACAGCTGCGGTACAGAGAGATGTAGCGCCTACCGCAGCAGCCCGTGCATTAGCTTGCTGTGGTCTGCTATGACACAAAACATTGTTAGCTGCGGCATTGTATTTTGACTGAAGCAGACAAGCAGGAAAATGAAAATGGATCCTTTTATATAAGCTCCCACAAATGCTGTAAGAGCTCTTGACATCTTTCCCCAGCTCTGCTCCTTGCTGGTCCTTGTGTGCTCAGGGTGGGGGGGCAAGCCAGGACCATAGAATCGTTTAGGTTGGAAAAGACCTTTAAGATCATCAAGTCCAACCGTTAACCTATCACTGCCAAGTCCACCACTAAATCACATCCCTAAGCACCCCATCTACACATCTTTTAAATACCTCCAGGGATGGGGACTCAACCACATCCCTGGGCAGCCTGTTCCAGTGCTTGACAACCCTCTCGGTGAAGAGATTTTTCCTAGCATCCACTTTAAACCTCCCCTGGTGCAACTTGAGGCTATTTCCTCTTGTCCTATCACTTGTTACTTGGCAGAAAAGACAGCCACCCACAATCGCATCAGGCAGGGGGAAAGGAGCCTGTAAACTGCTCCTGGCCTTGAAAGCATCCGTTTAGGCAGTGGGGTGGCACCCCATGGGGAGGCAGGCAGAGCAGCCCTGGTCAGGAGCACGCTGAGCAGCCTGATGTGATGGTTTGGACCTGGTGCTAGGCAGGCCAACACCCAGGGCTGTGGGGTATGGATGCCATAGGGCACCCCAGCACTGAGGGGCAAGGCTGGAGGCAGGTACAGCTTAAACTCAAGCTCATCTGTCTGGCTAATCACAGGCAGGGGTGGCTCCAGTGCGACTTGGTCATTTGAGTACATAACAGGGCCAGGCCTGCCGTGAGCTTGGGCGCAGGGAGGTCACGTACTGGGGGGCTGTGTGGGGACCCACCGTGCCTGGGGAAAGGTCTGAGTGAAGATGAGACAGCTGAGACACAGAGCAGGAGGAATGAAAGCGCACAATTACCTCTGGTAAAAGCCGACGCTGTGAAAGTGTAATTATTATTATTGCAATTATTTTTTCCATATTTTTGACAATTCACTAAGAATTAGCTTAACAGAAAACTTCTGTTAAATGCTGGTGAATCTAAAATGTAGAGAAGCACAATAGTATTTCACTTCACATCTGGACATTTCTAAGGATTTTTCTATTTCTTTAAGATAAAAGTTGAGGAACTTGACAATCAAAGTTTTCTTTCTGAAGGAAAACGGCAATCACTTCATAGAGAAAACAGCAGAGTGAAACCCTGGGACATTTTTTTGTTTTGTTTTTCTGCCCCAAACAAACAATTCAGCAAAACAGAGCCATGCCTGCAAACTTCCAGTGCTGCTGAAGATTCATTTTTCTCAACAACCGCCACTACAAGAACAAGCAGCAGCTTCTGCAATATCTTGCCTCAGTCTGCTGAGACTGGCTGGTGTCACCTGAGCTACCAAAAGCTTTGGCACATGGGTGCAGCCAGGGCACCCCTTCTCCTTCCCCCATCCTCTCAGAGAACCAGCACAGGCAATAACTACCTGTACTGAAATGGCTTTAAAGAACAAAGAGTATATGAGGACAAAGTCAGAAAGAATCAAAAAAGTATATAAATATAACAAAAAAAGCATTGCAATTAGCTAAACTGTTAAATGACTGAAAAGGTATTAAATAAAGTTTCCTGAAAATTAAGTTCACACAGGTTTGGTTGTGGTTTTTTTTTTTTTATATTCAGGAGAGGAAATTATTCCCTTGAGTAAATCTCCCTGCTCCAGGGCTAGGCATTAAAGGCTTTCTGGTGGATGTCGCTGGCTGAGGTCCCTTTGATCTGGGCTGCTGGATGCAGCAAACATCTTCTCTTGGCCAACACCGCCCTGGCTGCCCTCCTCCTGCATCCTCACCATGGGGATGGTGCAACGAGAGCTGCTGGCATGGGCAGGGCTGTCCAAAGCAGGGGCTCTGCACTTTCAGATGCATGGGAAGGGGAGAGCTGAGCGATTGCTTGTCACCAACCACTATCCAAATGCCACCAGTGGGCCTTTTTATCAGGGTGCCTTTGCATCTCTGGCTTGCCATTTCTCTCCTCCAAGTAGGACAAAACAGCAGGGCTGCTATCTATCACATCTCCACCTTCACCTCTCCCACAGGCACCAGCAACAATTTTCTCTCTCTAGGGAAAGCAGCTTTGTTTAGCAGCATGTTACCTGTCAGCAAAGGCTCTTCCCTCAGCACCTCCTGAAGTGAGCGAAACCTCTCTTTTTTGGGAGGAGGGGAGATGCTCCCTCCTGTAGCAAACACTGCCAGCTCCCTGGCCCAAGAGCAAGCACCTTGGTGGCTTCAGAGCAGGAGCCCTGAGAGGTGGCCTGGCTCCCTTGCTCCCCACATCTACAGAGCAAACATCTAGCTGCTCAGAAGCACCAGGCAGGCTGATAACATTATTTCATGCCTGCAAGGTCATTTATGGGAGATAATTATGGATACAGAGACATGTATATATGCATATATATGTGTATTTCTGGGTTTCTCCTGTGCTTTGTATGTGTGTGTGTGTGTGTATATATATATATATATATATATATATATATATATATAAAGACCCGGAAACTTAACCAGTGAGAGACTGACAAACCTATCAAATGAAGCAATTTGTCTCAGGCAATTGCCTGAGCTGCCTCCGATGTCACTGTCTCACCAATGACAATAAGAGGCTCTTAAGCATCCTGAAATCATACTGCGAGTTCCCCAATGCTCTCACCCCCACCTTCACTCCTCTCCCTTGAGCTCCTTCCCGTGTTTCTCCAGCAAAACACTCTTACACAAATAAACATGCAGGAAGGCACAAAAGGCATTTTGTCTAGGATTTCAATACAACCACATATTTCTCATTCAAATATTCAGCTGTATCCTTCAGAGATCAAAAGCACAGCACTGAAATGAGGTAAAGCACAAACATCCCAAGCCAATAGCTCAGACTTCCCTTTCATTTCTGTCCTGGCTGAGGGAGCAGATAGAGGAGCAGTGGCTCCCAGGTGTCACAGCCCCAGGGCACCTGCGCACACGGGTGCAGTTCTGTCACATCACCCACCTTTCTCCTCCATCTCTGCACAAAGCCCCACACAGCCATAGATTACAATAATGGCCATTAAAGCCTTTATGAGTGGTGCTCGTGCAACAGGCAGGTGATCTGGGTGCTATGAGGTCTCCAGAGAGGTGCAAGCTAGGGCTAGCACATCCTGGACAGACTGAAGAAAGCTCCCTGCTACCAGAAACCTGGAGCCGGGAAGGGTCCACATGTCTACCCAGAGAAGTCACAGCTTGCTGCACAGGGAGGAAGAAGGTGCAGCTGTGCTGCTTCCCTGGTGCACAGCCTCATCCAGCATGGTCAGCACTGGAGCATTGCTAGCACCCACTGCCACATTCCCCCAGTGGAGCTATACAGAGAGGGAAGGACACGAGTGAAGTGCACCCTGCCCCAAAACATGTCCTCCCCTGTACTCCTGCCTTCCAGCCAGAGACCATCTGCCAGCCTGAACTGCACCATGGGCTCAGGTTTGTTAACAGTGACCAGCTTCCCTACCCAGCAACCTCCATGGCTGAGCCTTTTAGCCCTCCTTCCACCTCAAAGAGCCCTTTCCCCCAGGGGGACCTACATGATGAGGCAACAGGGCTGAGCCCTGGCAGCTGCCCTGCTCCATTCCCCACCTTGGTGAGGAAAGTGCTCAGCAGGAGTCACAGGGTTTGGCACGTTTACTGTATAATATATAAACTCGTACCAGTTTTATAAGCCCCTCCCGGCTCAGATCACATTGTAATTCTGAACAGCCTTAAACTCATTTAAATCCTAATAAAAACACTGCCCTGCATTTGCATTCGCTTCTCGCTGGTCCCTGTGGCTGCTGTGACAGCAGTTCCTGTGGAATTGATAATGCTCGGGACACTGCACACCGGAAACCGTCCCTCACAGGCAGGGTCAGGACATGCAGTTAATAGGACAATTAAAACAATAGATGCAGGAAATGGACCTCCAGACTGATTCAGGATGATGCACGGAGCAGTCGGGTGCCAAAGCTTTCACAGCAACATAGGAGAGCGGCAGCACCAGTGTTGAAATCCCAGTGCCCCACCTCCTCTGGGATCCCAGAGGAGGATCAGCCCAGGTATGCATCTCTGACAGAACAAGGCACCTGCACACAGCACAATGAGGGGTTTTTAAAAGAGGACAGGGAATGACTAATGAAGTGCCACCAAATAACAAGTGCTGGGGATGCTGCGGGAAGTTTGTGCATGAATGGCACAGGCACCCTGGGGGTAGATGGGGACAGATGAAAGAACTTGCCCTGGTTTCGCAGGTTGCCTGGTGTGCCAGTGACAAGGGGGGGCCACTGTTACAGCTTGGAGGCACATCACGCCACAGGGAAGGCGTTGCGACTCCATCTCACCATGCATCCTCTGCTCCCGGGGCCACCGCGATGAAGCACCAGTCCTGCCCTCCCCTCCTGAACACAGACAAGTGGGATTTGCTCTGGCTGTGCTGGAAGAGGCAGCAAGGGGCTGGGTGATGAGGACCCTGAGAGCCCCAGCTCCTGTCAGCAAGCCTGTACTGCTCTCCCACCTCACCCCAGGCACAGCAGGAACATCAGGTCAGAGCTGACCCAGGCCCTGCCCATATGCCAAGATCACCTCTCCTACCCTCCCCAGCTCTGCTGCTCCACCCCTGCGTACAGCATCCCTGTGCCCCTCTGCAGCCTCTTGCCTTTCCTCCATGTCCAGCTCTGCTCTGTTCCCAGTCCTCCACCCCACTCACCCTCCTCAGCACTTGCCCAGCACTTTATGCCTGGCTGTTCTTGGTGATGACATTAATAAGCTCCTCTGAAACAGTGAGATTATGAGCTATACCCTTGCAGCAATAGAAATACTAATTATTACTGAGATAAATGGGAATATCAATGATGAAAGTCAATATTATTGCCTTCTTTGTTCCTGTTTGTTTTATTTGTAGATGAAAAGACCACTCAGCCCGTCTCCCCAGGATGTGGCCAGGAGCTGGAACAGCTCCTCTTGGCAGGCTCATCCAGAGCCGTGCTCTGATAAGAAATCATACTGCACACATGCTTGCAAAGGGCTCTCTAAATCAGCAGCTCTCAAAAGCAAGCATTGTCCTTGATTGATTCATAAAACTGGAGCTGCCTCCATTCCCCACTTCAGTACCAGGCGAGGGAGGATTTAGGGGAGGGGGAAGGTGCAACGTAGGTGGAACTGATTAATTGTGGAACACGGCACGGCACTAGGAATGCTCCACAGTTTGGCTGGGTTTGATGCTCACACCTTCATCCTCCTCACCCAGCGGTTTAGCCACCAAGATGGGAACTGAGGACCCCTCCCAGGCTCTGACACTGATTCTGGACCTGACCTTGGGCAAGTCCCCCAGCACTGCTGCAGCCAGGCAAGTGCTTACAACAGCAATGTTGCCTTATTCAGCAAGTCTGCTCCCTCTGTGTATTCTGAGTCAGAGCTGCTGATTTCTGTGACAAGAAACTTTTTTTTTTAAAGCCCTGTTAGCCTCACAGAGCTAACACAGCTAAGAGCAAGTGAATGGGATGCTAATTTTGGATCATACCTAACAGCATCAGGAGAGCGCTTCCTGGAGCAGCCCCCTTTCTGCAGACAGGTGGATGTGCTCCCCATGGCCATGACCCACTGCCATCTCCCCCACATCTGCAGGAGAAAGGACACAGCAAGGAAGGAGCAGTGGGATCAGGGTGGGATGCACCCTGGTACACAGCCCGGTGCACCCAGAGCACAAGAGACTTTTCTTGTTCCTAATACACCCTAATACATCACTAAATTGCCTTCATTCCCTTCTGAGTCCCCAGTCCATCCCCAGCAAGCATTCATAGAAACAAACCAATGCACTGGCCCCCAGCTCACCCATCTCCCAGTATCAATACAGTGATTGCCTCCCTCTGATGAATACAAACCAGCCCAGCCCCTCTCCATGCTAATGAGGACAAACACTCCTGCTGCCTCTCTCCAAATGCAATGAAAGCAGGAAAACAGGAAGCCTTGCAGGAGTAGTTATGCCAGTTTTTAAAAAGAAACCAGCCTGTCTTGAGTATTTCATGGAAGGTAATTTTTTTTAAAGCTTTAAAAGCCCTTTTTCACCCCCTCCTTTGTGCATGTCAGGGTGCAATTAAGCAGAAAGTATCAGCGCATCAACCCAAAGAAACAAACTGCCATGCATGCCCAGCTCCTGCTCTCGCTCGCTCCCGCTTCTTCCCTGTGTTTAACACTAATGTGACATCCCAAGCTGTGCGTGCACGATACTATCTCCCACCCCGAGACAGGGAAGAGCTGTTCGACTGCTAGAAAACCTCAAGTGCCTCTCAACCTTGCTAACACAGCGACTAGGCTCTTGCCACAAATAGTCCCCAATGGTCCCTGCAAGGGCTCACGGACACTGCAAAGCCCTAAGCATCAGGCACCCTGCCTGAAATCCCAACATCGCAAAGCTCTTTGGGAGCCACTGGACTGCAGTGGTGGCATCCAGGTTTGCACCAAGGGCCAGCAGCTGCATGCACGGTGCCATCCTCAGGCTACACAGCCTGGCTCCCTGCCTAGCTTATTAGCATTTTGCACAATTGATATTTATTTTTGCAAATGTGCTTACCAAAAAAATTAAACAACAAAAATCTGTTAATGGCTTTGCCAGTCATCCAACTGAGACACTTGGAGAGGAATCTGGTTTAGTTCAGAGAGCCAGGTGGGAGCAAGGTAAGGTATAGAAAAGAAATTCCAGGGCTTTTCTTGGCCCTGCTGGGGCAAAGGAGCAGACCTTCCAAAACAGCACCTACCAAAACAGGCTACAGACACCTCTCTCTCTGTTGCACCCCCCTCTCCAGCCTTGTTGTCTCTTGGCTCTTTCCAGCCACCCTATTTAACCACAGCTTTTGGGCCAGCTGAAGACAAGAGCATCCCTAGTGTCCCCATTGTCCCATGCAACTTTCTTGGGGACAGCCCCAACACTACTGTTACTCCTACATGAGACACACACACACACACCCTTCTGAGGGCACCAGCTGGTCCCCTTTGGGGACAGCATGGGGTAGCAGGGGGTCCCAGGCAGGGTCTCCTGCTGCACAGGCAGCCAGGCTCTGTTGCATTGATTTTCCTTGCTCTGAGCTAGGAGGTTGTTCAGCAAAATGAAGTTATCAGTGGAGGTAATGTTTTCTACCTGACATATTGCTCCTTCTCAAGCAAGTGCTGACCTGCACAGTGCAGCATGCTCCCAGGATAGACACCTTTTGGTAGATGAGCTGCCATCCCTTTCCTCCCCTCACCAGCTCCTTCCCCTCTCTCATTCTTCCTGCACTCCCAGCTCCTCCACATCCTCCTCTCTGCTCTTGGCCACCCTCACAAGGTGTTTCTGGCCCACTGCAGCATGAGATGGGGAGCCTGCGGTGCCCCGATCACATTTATAGGCTTTTGACAACCCCGATGCTGAAAACTTGCTTTTAAAAAGTGAAAATCCAAGACACAGGCACTTAGTGGAAAGCTTGACCTATTGCAAGTCTGTGACTGCGTCACCAGAGCTAGCAACAACAGAGAGGAGAGGGAGGATTTTTTGGGAGCATTTATGGCACACACATTTAGAGAGGAAGAGAAACATCCCTCAGAAACCACATAGGTTCAAAGATTTGCTCAGCTTAAACACTAAAAATTCATGCATTAAAAATCCACTCAGATTCAGCCCTGCCTCAGAACTAAATAAAACCTCTGACCACATCATCCAGCCCCAAGGTTTGCTGTCTCCTTGGGGAAAGGGCTTATGTAGCCGCTCAAGGTGCAGGTTGAGATGCCCCCTCCCAGCACCAGGTCCTGCTTTGCTCTGGGATGCTGGACAGGGCAAGGGGCTGTGCACTGACCCCAGGGTGTTCAGAACCTGAGATGTGGCTGCTGCCCATAGTTACACTACGTAGTGCCTGGCTGCCCTGATCTCAGACTAGTTAGTGGAGAGACCAGGCTGAGAAATAGACTACACCCTACTCTGCTATCCCAAATTTCCTAGGAACTAACTTTTTTTTTTCTTCAAAGGAAAAAAGCACAAGAAAAATCAAAACCACCTCATTTTTTAAATACTGTTCTTAGAAAAAATCTTCAGCTTTTCCAAGTGGTGCTCTGGAAGAAAATACCCAGATCTAAACTAAAACCAGATGGCTCTCAGTGCTCGTTTTTTCAGGGAGGACTTTAACCAGCATGACCATTTCCTGGTGGAATTTTGTTTTGATAGAAGATCACTAAGAATAAATGTGTTTCAGGGCTTGCTGCTGAGAAGGTGTTTTGACAGAAAACTGCTATTTCCATGGTCTCTCCACTTGTTCTGTCAGCCCTGACACAGTGGGAACTCCTCTGATCGAGCATCCTTTGCACACAGCTTTCCCTGGGGCCCAACCTGCAAGGAGTGCCTGCAGGAGAAGGGAGGGATGGGTGCCTGGGTTCATTCCTGCTTACTATAAAATGGGAAATGGCAACAAGAAGCTAGAAATACCTCTCTATCGGCCCCTCTCGTGCAGGAACGTGAGGCAAGGTGAGGACACGGGCCCCTTTTTTGCATGCATCAGGTTGAGCCTATGCAGGCTGCTCTTTGCTTTGAGCAAAGAACACGATGTAAAGGGGAAATTATGTATCTGTGTGCATATGTCTGAGTGTGAAAGCCAGTTCTGCCTCGCAGTTTTGATTCCCTTTTCTCTGAACCCACCACGGGTGCGGGAAGCTGCCTCCTGGGCAGTCCCAGGAGAGCCCCTGCAGAGGGACACCCCAAGCAGAGGTGTCCCTCCTGGTAGCACGTGTGGCACCAAGATCACAGCACACCCCGCCATCTCATACCATGTTGGACAACATCCAATTTGAACAACTCCCCTCCTCAGCTCTGGCACATAAAAGATGCTTGAATCATCCTAATTTTTTTTCATTAGGAAACTGAATTCTGCTCTTCACAGAGAGATCCCTTTGTTCTCTCCTGAGGACTGACATCCTGGGAAATTGCCTCAGCCCAGTCAGCTCTGATGTTTGCTGTCTCACGCATTGCCTGCATCAAACTGACAGTTCACAGATTTCAGCTGAGGATTTGTATGTACAGTACAAGCTGAAACCTGCTCCCATCTCTTTTAACAGTCCCGGCGAGAGCACTGGAAGGAGGCTGAGTCGGCGGAGAGTGCGCAGGCACTGTGCAACAGTAATAGAGACATCTCGGAAAACACTGCCTTTTGAGGACCCTCTCGCCTGCCCTCTCCTGGAAGATGAAACTATTTCTGCCCAGCATCCCCCAGGCTGCAGTGTTCAGCTGTCCACGCTGGTTCACTCCACGTAGGCAGTGCTTGCCCCTCACCAATGTAATACGAGTTGGAGCAAACCCACCTATCTAAGCAGAGCTGCACAGCCCAATGACAAAGTCCTCCTTTCTCAACAGTGCCACAATATTCATTTTGGATGCCCCCCCCCCCCCCCCCCCCCCCCAGTAAAACCCTCCCCTGTGCAGCCATGATGGATTGAACATTTCCTACCTGTTCCAGACATACAGACAGCGCTTGCCCCAGATCCTGGTTGAAAGCTGCATTGCCTTACGCCCCAGGAGGGCTGGGTAGCAGCCCTGGACTACAGGGGGGAAGGCATTTCTACCATGCTTACAGCAGCAGAAACCAGTCCAGTCCTGGACTCAGCATGACAAAGGCATGCGAGTGTCATATGCTCAGCAATACAACAGCGCCCGAGTTTGTGTGCCACCTACCCAGGTCAGATGAAGGCAGGATGCTGGGGAATCAGATGCCAGGGGTGTGCTGGGCTTCAGCCTCTCCTCTGCTTTCCACTCATGCACTGTGGGTGAAATGGTATTGCAGTTAGGGCTTTAAACCTGGCATTTGAGAGGCAAGCAAGGGAGAAATTAAAAAGCTGTGAATGCTTTTCCCCTCTCCCTCCCAAAACCAGAGCTCAGCTGAGCTTAATCTTCATCTGAGCTGATATTTAAAAGCTATGAATCAGGCTGCAACAGACAGAAAAACACAACTACCAAAATTTAGTGGACCTGCTGCTGAAAGGACCAAAATGAACTGCTTAATAGAAGCCATTTTCTCATGGAAATAGAGCAGGCCTGTACTTAGCAGAGCATTGATCTGCTGACAGCTACCGGGACAGATTTGGGCCAGAGCACTTGGGAATCATTTGCAGTGATCTCTCAAGAAACACATGCATGCAAAAGCCCTCTGAAAAACACTGTTGTAAAACAGCGCTGTAGCTGTCTACAAGGCCAGATAGCACTCGCTGGCCAGTGTGTGCTTGCGCTACACTCAGTAAGCCTCCCCAGGTAGGCAGCGCTGCCAGGGCAGCTCAGACCCAGGCCTTGCGCCTGGCTGCATCCCTGTACCCCAGCCTTGGTGGCTCCAGGTCATGCAGAGCAATACAATGCTTCACACAGGACAGGAATTGCAAAACACCACTAAAGCCCAGAGCTGCAAAAGGGTCTTGCAGCTCAGGACCCCAGCAATGGGGCACAAGGCTCTGGGTGGGGGACAATGCATCCCATGGACTGGGACTGTTTGGGGGTACTCCTGTAGATGTACTGGGATTTGGAGATGCTGTATTACAGCCAGGGACAGCCCAAAACACTGCCCAGAGCAAAGTACCATTGCACCTCCCTGGGGACAACCAGTTGGGCACTGCCAGATGCCAGAAGCTCCAGTCCAGCCAAGGAGCGCACAGGGACAGTGGCCCTGTTGCACCCTGCTCTCCCGCAGCCTCACCCTGTGCTGCCATCCTGGCAGGTAGAGGATGCTACCTGGGCAAGCTGACACTTGCCAGGATTCAGATTTCTCTGAATCCTGAATAGCTCCACAAGGCACGGGGCGGGGGGGGTGTGGGTGGGGAGCACAGAGGAGCCTCAGGAGACATGAGTGCTGCTGGAGGGGCTCCAGCCCCGCTGCAGGACTCTGCCTGCCCTTCCCAGCACAGGGACACAGCACTGGACTGGCCAAGAGCCTCTCACCTGCCCACTAGCTTTTCCGAAGCAGTTATCATCTGAGATAACCCAAGAACACCCAAGGAAAGCAAAAACATCTCATTTCCAGAGGTGTTGAGTGCCCTTGGCACTTGCTGGCTTCAACCCCAGGTGCTCACTGCCCCCAGCCCTTGGCTAATTCTCACCATCACAGAGTTCCCACAACAGCAGCAGAGAAACAGATGAGTTGGAAGATACATGGGGCAGAGAGGGCACAGGCAAGGGGGGATGCAGCACTTTCTCTGCTGCGCAGCCGCCTGAGCCAGCCCCCTTATGCACATAGCTCCTGCACAGACTGGATCTATAATACTAATTAGTTCATTGTTTGTTGTGGGGTTTTTTTATTCCCGTTATTGACTACACTTCCTTATAAACTCATATACTTAGATTTTACAGTGATCCCAAAAGCTACCAAAATACACCTTTCATGTAAAAACTAGGAGCAAAACAATGCCTCTGCTTTAGGGGAACACAATCTGCCCAACCTGCCTTCAAAGGACATCTGAGGTCCTAACATTGCTCAAGAGCCTGCAGAAAGCATTGAAAAATGGGAAACTTATTTGGTTTATTTATTTATTTTTGCTTTCACACATCACTTATTTTAAAAGACTAAAAACATGTTTATGAATGTAACATATTTAAATGGATGAAAATCTGTTTAGCTGGGAAGGAAAACAACTCTCCCACCCCAAACTTCTTGTAGGCTGGGACCTGCTTTTCAATCTTCCACCCACAGCAAATATTTCAAACCCCTTTTTAAGCTGAAAGGCTGCTTCTGGGGACAGATTAGGGAAAGGACGGGGGGGGCCTGTTCCACCACTCTCTGCCATCATTGCCCCAAGCACCCCTTAACCCAGGGCATCAGGGACACCTGGGCAGAGGGGTCAACTGAGAGACAGGGGACAATAAAGGTATCTGTGTGTGGGGGGAGCATCCAGGGAGGATAGAAAAAATGAGAAGCCTTCCTTCCTCCTCCTCCTCCATCAGCAGCTTTCCACAAGGAGGATCAATGCAGCCCACTGTAACTGCACCATTGTTCCATTTTTAATTAATGAAAGAAAAAACTAATCATTGAATTAAACTTCTCATTACTCCAGCTGAATACCCACTAAGTAAATTTAATTACTGTACGAATTGGGTTTCTCCCTGCCTGTTTCATTAGCTACTGATAAAGGTGAAGAGGGGAAAAAAGAGAGGGAGAGATGAAAACAAAGAGAATG
Organism: Platalea leucorodia; assembly: GCF_965183815.1. NCBI lineage: Eukaryota > Metazoa > Chordata > Aves > Pelecaniformes > Threskiornithidae > Platalea > Platalea leucorodia. The sequence goes on along the minus strand of NC_138831.1, from coordinate 30,555,630 downwards.
GAAGATGGGAATAATAAATGCAAAAACAGAGGTAAGTGATTCAGCAGGTTTCAGGGGCTTCCGGTAAGGACCTGGGGGAAGACCCTTCCCATCTCTCCCAAACCAGACTGGAGGGATTCCCTGTGAGATAAATCCCCTTCCTCAAACCCACCTCCTGCACAGGGACAACCACCACCTTCTTCCAGGCCCACATCATGCATAGGAACATACAGCCCCACATGCTCTGCCTCTGTGCATCTACCCCACATCCCAGAGGTTGGTCCCTGCTCCAAGCACCCAGAAGCTGAGCTGTGCTCTGGCATGGGCACACTGCAAGAACCTCTTGGCATGGAGGCCACAGGGATGAGGTTCCACCACCCTCCCCAGCACAGCCACTTGCATACCCTGGGTTCACAGCCACCTGCAAAACAGCAGACAGGGGCTTGGGCACAACTGGCTCCCCTCCAAATAAAGGCCAACACTGATTTCAGATCTGCAACAACCCTTGATCCCTTCTGATCTCACATAGCTCTGAACAGCCAATTTTTGCCTCTGCAACAAAGGCAGCAACACTGTAACACTTCAGCGGGGAGCTAGTGCTGACAAAAGCATGAGGAGCACAGGAGAATGGATATCAAACACCTGCTGTCCCACCACATACCAAGACACCTGCCTGGTACTCTTTGTATTTTAAGCCTTTCTGCTGGAGTAGGAGTCCTGTGCACCCGGGCTGCTGGGAGCCAGGAAAATCCTAGGAAATCAGCAGAGGATGCATTCCTGCAGCCCCACCACCACTGCTGCACAGATTTTGTTTATGGCATGATTTTGGGTCTCCAACTCTCCCACTACAATTCAGCCCTCCATTCCTCTTTCCTGATGAAGGGCATGAGCCATGGCAGGGCAGGTACAGCTCCATGCCAGGGAGGAGTCCGGCAGCCCCCACCAAGCACAGCAGTCTCCCTTCCAGCACACACCTCCACATCCAGCAGTTCTGCAATGTGACTGTCGATAAGGTCACATTTGGGACAAACTGGGTGTGGAGAGGGTGTTGTAAATGAAAAGTGCAGCCTCTTTAAGTAGGTAGCTTCAGCTTTCAGTTGAGCTGAGAGCATGGTGGAAGGGCTCACAGCGATGGGATTTGGCAAGTATGGTCAGACCGTCTCCCTCCTTGTCATTAAGGGGCCAAGAGGAGCCCATGCAGGCTTCTTCTGCAGCCCTGTGGGTAGGGTCTTGTTCACTGCAAGGCACTGTCCCTCTGCCTTGCATCAGCAGCTTGTGGCCTTCACAGTGCCCAACAACTGCTCTTCTGCAAGCCAAGGTGCTGCTGGGAGATGGGGTTTCTCCCTCATTCCCATGACTTTGCTACTTTCTGACCCCAAACCAAGCTGATGCATTTGAACCCTTCACTTCCATGCTTTGGCCATACAACCAGCCACCTGTCTCCCTTCCCTCTCCTTGCTGCTTCCCCAGCCCAGCAGGCTCCTTCCCCAGCACACTTTCTCCTGTGCAGGACAAGCCCAGCTGCAAACACTTTCCAGGCAGACGAGAAGGTTCCTTCAGTCTCACATCAATCCCCCCAAAACTGGACTTTCTCAAACACTAGACAGGGAAAGCATTGAGATAACAGGCACAGATGCTGCGGGGAGCAATCAGGGCTGGGTGAGACCTGCCATGCACCCATGGCACCCAGCAGCAGCCAGCACAGGTCTGGGCACCAGTGCCAGTGGCCGCCACCACCACCACAGCCTTGGGGCTCCATCCCATTCCCAGGAGGATGCTGGTTCCCAGGTGGGCTCAGCACAGCATGCTCTCCTTGCAGGCACAAGCTTTCTGCCGTAGCTAAAATTAGCTCCCACAGAGTCTCTCCTGCCATCCCTGAAGTCATTGGTACAACATGTTCTGCCACCACAGGCTCTTCCCAAGCTCTCACTCAAAAAACCCAATGATGCGTAGTACGTGCCTCGCAGCTCCGACTCCCTCGCACACACAAAGCAAATAACCCCACAGGTTTTGCAGCCACCACCTCCCTGCTCTCTGCGCTGCTGAGGGCAAGGCTCACTCCTCCTGCCTGCACGGCTGCCCAAACTCCCTCGTGCTGCCCACCAGCCTGGCAACCCTGGTGTAACACCCATTCCTCCAGCTTTCAACCCCAACAGCAACATATTCTGAGGATTTGGGCTGGGAAAATGGGGAGTGGGGGGTTGTTTGGTTGGGTTTTTTTTTGGTGGCCAAATTGAGAAAAGAAAGTAATTCAGGTTGACTGAAGTTTTTTTTTTTTTTTGCCAAATTTAAAACCCCAGTAATAATCTGGGGCTGAATGAAACATTTTGTTTGGTCTGAAGTGAAGCTTTCATTTTGTTTGTAGGTGGCTTCCCCCCCCACACTGAAAAAAAACCTAGAAAAAATTCAAAATGAAATGTCATCTTGAAACAGATGGCTGAAAGGTTTCATTTTGAAAATGTCAAAATGAAACTTTTCAGTGTTTCACTTTTTTTTTCCCCCAGCCAAAACCGCTTGCTAAATACAACCTGAATTCGTGAGCTGTTTCTGTTGACTGAAACCTGAATTATTCGGTGCATAAGCTGTTCACTCAAAGCCTTTTTTGCAGGCCTGCGTACGCACCCCACGCGTGCATCCTGCTGCAGCAGGGAGAGCACGTGGAGTAAATGGGAAAGCAAACCCTGTAGCATGTCCTTCTCCAGAGAAGTGGCACAGGAAAGGAAAGCAAAAGCTCAGGGCCTTACCGTGGCAGCAGACCTCTGCAGCTTCGTTTCAGGTGCTGGAGGGGCTTTCTGTGCAGCGGAGGGAGAGGGGGGTGCTGCAGCCCCAGGCGGGAAGGACAGGGTGGTCCTGCCTGTCTCATGGGACCCAACACGGAGCAGCGGGGCACCTCGCTCAGCCCTGGACACGCAGCCCTGCAAGACAGGAGGATGGGGAGAGCGTGAGAAGGTGCTGAGGGGAGAAACATCCAATTTGGGCAGAAAAGGAGGCAGGTTTTGGGGGCTCAGGCCAAGCACAGTAAGGGATTAGGGCAAGGTGGTGTCAGCAAGCAGCTGCTGGTGTCAGGCCTGTTCTCTGACACCACACTCTGCCCCATGCAACAGTTTTCATCTCTTGCCCTGCTCTCAAGGTGCACTCACCCATCTGCTTGCTAGCACAAGGCTTTCTGTGCCAGTGGCCACACAAAAGGTAAGCAGGAGGACTCCTGAAGTATCACACTAGCAGCAAACCCAAGCCAAGGCACCTGCCCTGCTGGAGAGCATGTCCAGGAGGGGTTACTCACTCCCTTTCACCCACGGCCATCGATCATTGAAGCCAGCCCATACCACAGCAGCATTGGCAGACAGTCATCGAGGAAAGCTTTGCCCACCTGACTTCTCTTGCTCAAGGAGGGATGATGTTCATACCAGAGCTGGCCAAAATCAGATCCCAGGGATGAGCTCCAGTTAGAGCAGTTACCAGCTGGTAACCAGCTTGGGGCTGATCAGATCTTACTGGCAGCAAAACCCATGATCCCTTTCCTGTGCCCTGAGGCCATGGGAGGGTGGTCCTGGGTGCTAGTCCCTGCCTTGTGCCAGGACCACAACTAGGTCACTCCATCCCTACACCACAAGCCCTGTCCCCCAGCTGGGTGTCTAGGTGACATTGCAATGCTGGAGGCAATGAGCCCATTGAACCACACATACAAGGCTCCCACCTTCAGCAAGCAGGAATCAGGTTTTGGTTGCAAAGTTCACAGTCCAAGCATTTTCAAGCATGAGCAAAGTCCAGCAGCCCCCAATTCTGCCTTGAATTCAGGGCCTTAACACACAGGAAGGGAATGAAAATATTTTAATTTTGCTTTAATCCTTCCTTCTCTTCCTCTCCCAAATGACTCCTCAGTGCTGACCTGAGACCCTGCATTTCCTTGCCAAGCACTGTGACTCCTATCATTCCCTAAAGAGCTGCAGGATTTCTGGGGTACACTGGCAGTGTGCAGCAGAGAAGCAAAATGGGTCAGATTTGGGAGGATGTTCTCAAACAAAACCCCAAACCTTTAATCCAACCCAAAGTCACGGTTATAAAAATCTGTTCTACAAGAAGCCAGGTAAGGAAGTCACATGCCACAAAATCCTACGAAAACAAGAGCTGACACCTAAACACGAAATCCACAAGTCAGGTACAGAGTTCAGGTTAGAAACTTAGGTTCATTTTCTTTTCCCTTTTGCCTCTGGCTCAGTTCAGGGGCAGCGGCACTGAGATACTGCAGGAGCATTACCCTTCCAGCATGAGGACACACCACAAAATGCCAAGGCTGGTGTCAGAAAACCTGTTTTTTCAAGATCACTAGCCCGATTTCTAGATGAAAGAGGATTAGATGAAGCTTAGACTAAGCATCTCAACAGTATCAAGCCATAAGATGATGCTCAGCCATTGCTACTGCTAAGGTAACACGGAGACAGATTTATCTGCTATGAGAGAAAAATCTTACTTCAGAGAGCCCTCCTCAGCACAAAGCGGGGTATTTGCCAGGTCCTCAGTAGGAAGCTCTGTGTCCACAGGGGCAGGGCAGACCTGGCTGCCTGCAGGCAGGAGTCTGCCGGATGGAGTCACATGGAATAAGAGGCAGACTTGCTCCAAACTCAAACCTCCTCCTAAGTTCAGGGGGTGGCAATCGGAAATTAAGCCCATCTGTTCCTAAAACACTGTGCTAGCAGAGAGGTGAGGAGGCTGAAAATCTGAGCTCTAAAGAAATCAAAAGCACCAGAGAGACAGAGCCAGCAAGCTGCCTGTCAGGGAAGGGATGCTACATTTCAGGCTCACTACTGCAATGAGTTTTGGAGGTCTCAGTCCAGACCTCAATTAAATCTCTTGAGCAAGGGAGCTGCAGCAGCACATGGATCCCCTACATTAGCCCACCCCAGTAGGGATGAGATAAGGCAGTTGGGGCTCCCCAGACCTCACGGATGAGCTGCATGGGGTGCAGGTGGGGGAAGGGAAACTGAGGCAGGCAGAAGTGGTGTGAGGGGCTGGCAGGCAGGTGGTGTCATGCCAGCTCTGGAGCTACCACAGCCAAACGTGCCCATGAGCCACACAGCTGCAGCGATCCCAGGCCTGGCAAACGTGCCTTGTCATGCAGAACAGTGTTTCAGAAAAGAATATTAAGTGATCAATCAGCATTAAAAATGGCCAGTTTTGATGTGTTTAAAAGAAAACATCTCCCTTTTTTCCTCCCTCTGAGCCCACTTTTCATTTTAAGAATCTCCTCTTTTTTTTTCTACCCCCAATCCAAACTCTGCTGTCAAGCCCAAACACTCACTTTCATTTCTGCCACATTCATTCAAATAAATCATTCAGAACCAAACCAAACCTTCACATTTTCCCCTTCTCCCTTGAAGGAATGACGCTATACCATCCAACCAGCCTCAAAATCCACTCTTTGCCCAGTTCCTGCTAAAAGCCAGGACAGCAGGGTGTTGGCTGGGAGCAGAGGCGTGGGAGGTAGTGGCCAGGTGGGATTTGGAAGCACTGCCTACAAAGCACCTCTTGGTGCCAGGACATTCAAAAAAAGCAATTTTTACACAGCCTTTATCCCTGAGAGACAGAAATAATGAGGGAGCAGAATGAGATCAGGTGTGGGGAGACAGAGGGAGATTTAGGAGCAGGTCCTGAGCACCGCTCGGGGTACCTAGGGCCAGGCCAGCAAAGGAGGAGAGATAGCTACAAGGAGGCAGATCCAGCATCAGGAACAGGGCAGGAGTACCTGGTCCCTCATGTTTGCAAGGAGTAGAAACTCAGATTTAGCAAAGAGTATTTATGAGTATGGAGGAAAAAAAAGCCATGCCACAGGGAATAATGGGGCTTTCTTGTGGCTGGCAGCTGAATGGAATAAATCTATCCACTGAGCATAAATTGTTTAAGCAAAAAATCCCTCTCAACTTGAATATTTTGCAAGAAAAACAGCAACAAAAAAGGAAAGAAAAGTCTGAACCCTCATTTCTCTCCTCAAGGTCAGAGCTGTTATTCTCTTCTGTGAAGGAGGAAAAAAACCCACCTTTCACTCATAAGTTTAGCCAAAGGAAATGAAACACTTGGGAAGTGAGTGCATTACTGCCTGGACTGACCTGCCTGGCCAGATTAGGCTAAATATCTCTATTTACCAGGGAGTTATCTTTCAAAAGCAAGTTGTGGGGAGGCTTAGTGTTGGGGCAGAGAGGCAGTCTGGTGCAAACAAGGAGGAGCATGGTGTTTCACTGACCAGCCTGGTGCCTGCTCAGATGAGGCAGGACCCCAGAGCCATGCAGAGAGCCCTGCTGCATCTCCGACCCCAGGGGCAGGATCCTGCTGCCATTCCTGGTCCACTCTTGCTCTCATCCCAGGCCCAGAGGCTGCAGAGGCACCAGCCCCTCCTGTCATCTCCAGGAGCAGACCTGGCCACGGCACACAGCACGGATGGGGCAGAGGCACCCAGGGGTAAGGGAGACATCAGCAACCGGGGCTACAGCAGTCAAGGAGAGCAGCCTTGTGTCAGAGCAATGGATCTAGAGCCTCTTCAGTTATTATGCAGAGGCTGTGCTAAGGTTGCTGCTTTAGTGCACTGCAGGCACTAAATTAAGGGGACATTTACAACCCACAATGCAGAGAAGCAGTTGCTAAAGGTGGTCACGGTGAGTGACTTCACCTCTGGGTGAAAGGCTCCATGAAGTCTCAGCCATGAGGGATCAAGATGGGAAAACAAGTCCTTCCTTCCACCTACTGCCCTGTGGGGCAGGGCCAGGACATCTCTGGGCACCTAGGGCAAGTGGGGACCAGTAACAACCTGCTCTGCTCAGTGCCAAATAGGGTCTGAGACCTGCCCTGTTTGGAGGGGATGCAAAGTCCATGGGATATTGAAGTTTGGTCCAATTAGCAGAGTCCTAGTGTGACAAACTGCACCACCACCAGAACAGCACTCGGCTGGAGCAAACCCAAGGGATCTGCTCCCCAGGAACGAAGCTCCCCCAGACCAAGCCTTGCCAGGGCTACACACAGCACAGACCAGCAAGGCAGTTGTCTAGAGCATCAAGCAGTTCCTGGTGGCAAAATAAGCCCTGAGGAGATCTGCTTGGCCTTTTTCACTGCCCATGATAGCCAAGCTGGCTGCAGCTGCCAAAAAGGGGGTTGTACAGGGTGACAGCTCCTGTGGCTCATCCTGGGAGCAGCCAGCACTGCTCCCTTCCTCCTCCTACACCCAGGCCAAGCCCAGCTCACCAGGGCTTTCCACCCAGCACTGCTCCTTCCTCCTCTTCCTTGCCTGGCAGGAACAGCCAACTTTAGCACTGGCTAAAACCCAGTGTGCCTGCACAAATAAGCCAGCCATGCCCTGCACTCCCCCCTAGTGCCATGGCAGTGCCCAGCTCATTTGCTGATGAGTGACACCAGGACCTTTTCCTTGCAGGTTCAGGGATGTACCATGCTGTGTTCAGCCATGCAGAGAAGTGGATGGCTCTTGGTAGGAGCTGGCATAGACCTATCCCAGCCCAAGGCACCAAGCCCAGAGGCAGTCACCTCCTGGAAGTGGCCAAGGGGAAGGGGAAGCAAAGGAAGACAAGGCAAGAGCAGAGATGAGCCGACACGCACGCGAGACGATGAGAAAGGGATTAACTCTGCTCCAGCCAACACAAAGGCAGGAGGGTGCACTGAGAGGGGATCCCAAGGTCACAGACCACTGTGCCAACCAGCACATGCATCAGCTTTCATCAATAATTCAGCATGTTGGGCCACAGGTACAACTGCAGAGGGGCTGCAGCTGGAGGGGGCATTTCTACCCAGGCAGAGGGAATGGCAGCAATGGGTGGGAGGGCACCCCTGAACAGGACTGCAGCACTGCAGGGTGCTGGGCACCAGGGAGACTGGCCCACTCACTCACTGGAAAGCACAAATGGCATCATGCTCATGGTCCTGGAGCTTGTAGATCCTTTTGAGAAAGTTAACTCAATGAATTAACACCCAAACCCTGGGTGTTTCCTGCCTGTAGGAATTTACAGCCACTGTAACCACCTCCTGCAGCATGAGCCATTTGCTTGGAGGTACCATGTGTTAGAGAGATTTGAGCACTCAGTCACCTGGACTAGCCCAAAGCAGTGTCCATGATCCCTCATGCAAACAGGCTGCTTCACCCCGTGCAGCCCCCTGCCAGAGCAGGGTGCCAGTAGCACCGGCCAGCCCAGGCACTCCAAGAGCACCCTTACTTGAAGGATTGCTCCAAATGCCCCAGCTCGGAAGAGATGACTGCTCCTCTGCAGCTTCACAGAGACCTCTCCTGCCTGCCAGCAGAGCCAAGACCCTGCAGCTCCCTGTCTTTGGGACCTGCATGCCTGAGTGCACCTGGAGTTACTGCACTTGACAAAGGAATCAGCAGGGGACAACTTCTGGCTTCTGCTGAGTAAGTCAGACCAGTGGGTCATGAATTGTCTCCTTTGGCCTTTAAACGTGCAAGAGGTGGAATTCAGAGGTCTTGAACTCCTCTGAAAGATCAGTGCTGAGCCTGAAGGGCTGCCCAGGGCAAGGGATCCTGCTGTCTCAACCCAAAGCCTGTGCAACAGGCCCCCAGGTGAGCATCTGATGAGCCATGGGGAAGCTGAAGTCATGGCCAAGTCCAGTTACAGGAATAGAATTGGCTCAGACAGAGCAAATATAACTTTCCATCACTTTGCAACCAGCCATCCATCCTGCAGGCCAGCTGGCTGCCATGTCAGTGAACCTCCCATCCATTTCAAGTGTCCTGATAACACCAGTGCTTCATAAGACTAGCTCAAGAAGGCTTGGGAGAGTTATCATCCAAAGCCAGGTGGCTGGACTTGACCCAAATCTTAGGCAAGTGATTAAAATGATTGGCATTTTTTTGGAAAGAAAACTGCTGTGCTGTACCTGCCATTCATCTTCAGAAAACTATTAACTGTACAGTCACAAAACTGGATGCACCTGTAAGGCTACACAAGCACACAAGTGCTTGCAGACTGGTGAAGCTCATCCTCACCTGCAGTCCTGGGATGAGCCACCCCCTGCAGGCTCCAGAAATGAGGTGCTTTGGCCAAGATGGTTCCCTTGAGCATTGTGTTACCACACCTGGACAGCTCTCGCTGCAGGATCGGGGACAGGTATTGAATTGCTGGTCTGCATGTCCCATGACTTGGATGAATTTCACCCCGTGGGTTACATGAGTCTATTCTGGCTGGGAACAGATTGTCACAAAACTACCTGTGCTTAGGATCTGTATTCAGGTCCTATCCAAGCCCCTTTGCTCCTATGGGACACAGTAACACTGCCAGTCAAGAACAAGGTATCATTCTTCCCCTTTGACTACATATGCTAAAAATCAAGTTTCTTTTCTTTCAGAGCAAAGGAAACTAAAGGCAGCAGCATTTCCAGGTGAGTAGAGCACAACAGCAGCTACTGAATGACACCAACCAGATCCCAGCCTCTCCCCAGGGCAGCTCCCAACCCCACCATCCCCCATGTCCTCCCTACCTCTCCATCATCCCTGCCAGCGCTGCTCCACACTGGGACAAGGGCTGCTTTCCTAGGCAGGGCAGCAAGAGCAGGGCTTGCCACTCCCAGGCACACTGGAGTCTCAGGCTGGCTTTCCTGCACAGCGGGGCAGGAGGACACCCCACTCTCTCCCTTCTGGGTTCAATGCCAGAACCCAAAACTCAGCTGTCAGTCCATTACAGATTAAGGGAGTGAACATAAGGACAAGCCCTGCATGTTTGATGAACCAGCACAGCCCCAACAGCCTACTTGCTTCAGTTTGACCATGTTGCTCCAAGGACTGGTGACTGAGGACTTACAGATTGGTGACATTGTGTGGCCTCAGGGTTATTTTGCATGTCCTTACCCCTGAAGAGCACAATATCCAGGAATCTCTGGGGAATCAAGGGAGGTCATTCAGTTTTATGTCCTGTACATAACAAACCCATGCCAAATGCTCAGCTGGGGCACCAACATGGAAGCTGCCAAAGTTGCTGCACTGAGAAGTTGAACTGTGCTTAGATGGGGATCCCAAACAGGGTAAAATCTGCATTTAATACCTATTATTCTAACATCTCCCCATCTGTCCACTTCCCTCACATGCCTGTAACTGCAGTGTGCCAGGGCTGCCTGATATCAATGGCACTTTAATTTCATCATTCCCAACTTATTTAGAGCAATTAGGAGGCAATGAGCACACGCCAGGGGCCAGGATGCACTTGAATAGCATCCAAGGGTTACCGCAATATCGCAGGAGACCTTCAGATGGAATTATCAGTCTGCAAAAAAAACTTAAATAAAAAGGAAGGCAATCCCCAAAGGGAGGATAAGGTTGTTCTTGGTCCTATAGGTCCCTTTTTAATTTGAAATCAGCTGACAGAAATATAAAGAGATGATATTCCTTATTTAATTAGCAAAGAGACAACATCTCAGGTTGTAAGACAAAGATAGAGGCTTTGCCTGGGCATCTGGCTGGAGAAATGATTGTGGGAGCAAGGCAGGGATTCCTGCGAGGTGAATTACTTAATCCCACTGCAGGCAAGCAAGTTTTGCCATTCAGTTTTCTGGAAGGAGGGGTAAAAAAAACTAAGCCGTTTTTGAAATCCTACCCAGAAAGGCAAAGCAAAAAGTAAGCTGCTTCTCCCTAGTGATTTCTGCTGGATGCTAGGAGCACTGCACAAAGCCAGTGCCACCAAGAAAGCTACCAAAAAAGCCAGCCAGCCTGCAGTCTGGCTTCCCAATGTCCCCATTTCATGCAAGGCAGGTGAGGTGCCAAAGGAGGGGACAGCTCCTCACTTCTGATTTAGCCACATGCCCACACTCCTCCCGCACAGGCTCTTTAAATGCCTGCCTGCATGAGAAAAGCAATGGCCTATTTTTTTCTGAGCAGCTCAGCACAGCCTCCACCTCAGAGCACAGCGCGCACAGGTCTTATTTAGGATGCTTCAGACACATCCGGAGGGACTTTGGGAACAGTCTGTGGAAAGAGAAGACTGAGTGGGCAACCTGAGTCACTTCATTGCTTACAGAAGTGTACACAAGTATCTTCCATTTGAGCAAAACTCGGCACAGCTCCCATTGACTCTGGGGACTAGAGGAAAGTGCATCTTCTCCAGCATACTCCACTGATGCAGAATAACTGCACACCACCTTTCTCATCCAGGCTTACTGGAAGAGGGATCATCCCCCGCAGCTATGATCCAAACCTCTGATCCTGGCAATTTCTCCACAGCACAGGAGCTGAGAGCTGCTCTAATCTGCTCTGATGGGTGAGGACTGTGGAGGAGATTAGCTTCCTCCCAAGGAGGAGAAAGCAGAGCAAGACATGTGAGGGGAGAGGTGCACGCGCATGCGTGTGCATGCCCTGAAGAGATGATTACAGCTGACTGCAAAACTCAGCTCTGAACTCATTGCCAAAGAGCCCGACTCATGCAGACAAATCAGCCCAGCACCATCCACTCCATGTGGGAAAAAGAGATAAGCATAGGAGTTACAGGAGACCCAGGTCCAGAGTCAAATAGACTCAGCCTTTGCCTTGAGCCCTGTCCTCAAGGAAGTCACTTTAAGCTGCCAAACTAGTGCCTCTGTGCAAAGATCCCCATATGCTGGGGCTGAGAAGGATCACTGCAAGGCAAGGACATGCCCTGCCATGGGGGGGGCCTTGCATTTCCTTTCCTCATTAATGCTGGTAAAAGGTGCTGGTTTGTGCCCCAAAAGCACAAAGCCTCTGCTCATCTACCCAACAGCACAGCCCAGGTCACACAGGACCTCTGTCATCCTTCCAATGAACTTCTGTCCTCATCTAGGAGAGGACAGTCACCATGGGCTGCCTTTGCTCTCCCAGTCTCACCTTTCTGTTAAGGCTGGTCACAACAACAACACACAATGTCAACAGCAAGGTGCCTGCTGGGGGTTCAGAGGCCCCAAGCCAGCTTGGAAAAAAGCCCTAGTTGTTACAGCTGCAAGATGCTAATGGCTCCTGGTCACTGCACCGCAGTGACCAACAGCACTTTCACCTCTCTCCATCAGGGTATTTATTTTCCATGAGATAAAAGCCACAAAGTGGCATCCAGCACAGGCGATGTTATTTCACAGAACTTCTGATGCCATCAGCAACCACATGCACAGTGACTCCCTGGGCCAGCAGGGAGGAGCATTCATGGGAATATATGGAAAATGCCAAAATAGGAACTGCTAATAAGATGTATTTTCAAATGTTACCAAGTTATGATCTATTGATCTCACACCAGAAGCTTGACTCTTTCTGTGTAATATTAAACTATGTCACTTACACATTCTGGGAGCTGCAAATTGAACGAGTGCCATTACACTAAAATTAGGTATTACAATTATTAACTGCTAGGGGCCCAAACCAGCAAGGTGCTGAAGAGCCAATCCAGAATAACAGTGGCTTAACAACCTGCTGGGAGCACCCATGCATATGTAAGCTCAAGCACCTCGGTGCAGTGGCATGGGACAGGGACACAAGGCTCACCACAGAGCAGGCTCTGCTCTCAGGCTAACACCCGTGCCCAGGAACAGCCTGGAAGAAGCTGATTTGCATGCAGCTAGGAACATGAGCTAAGTCCTACCCTGAATCAGGGGAATCCCAGGGAGGAAAGTGTTTCCAACCCCATCCAACACACAGCTAAGGCCTGACCCTGTGCCCAGATGCTTGAGGGCTGTGACACGTGGCCAGGGCAGGCTGCTGATGACACCTCCTAGACTGGCTAAAGGCCTTACAAGCACCTGCAATTTTGATAGGAACTCTAGAAACAAGTTGTCTAGCAGAAGGTTTTTGCAGAAGTTGAAAATGCTCCAATGGGACTTTGGCCAAATATTTTAGATCCCTTTTAAAAACAAGGCCAATCCATAGTCACTTCTAACCATCTCATTGACTGTTTTTCACTGAGTGCTAAGAGAGACAAGTTGTCTCCTTTAGACCACTATATCATGGCTGAGAGCATCAAGAGGGGAAGACGATGGGCTTGGAGAGGAAGAACATCCTTCCTTTGCTCCACTTCAGCTGCTAATAGGCATGCCAGAGCTCTCTGAATAGCATTACATTAGTGCTGCATAAAAGCAATAAAGCCCTAAAACAACACATTACATGTTTACTGAACTACATGTCACACAAAAGACCATCCCCAGGACACCACATGAGGACTTGAAATAGCAAAGCCAAGGGCTGTAAAAAGCACCAGGCTGGGCAGACATCCACAGTGCCCATGGCCAGGGTTCGGGTGCACACGAGAGCTGGGCACACAGGAGCATAGCTGTGGGGAGCTGATGGGATAATCTCATTTAACCAAAGGAAGAGACATAAAACACTTGGTCTCCTCTGCCAGAAACTTGGGCAAGCCCCAACCATTGGGCATAGAGTCTGCAGAGAAACCAGCATCCAGACAAGGAATGCAGCATCCAGGGCGAGACCTGCTGCTGTGCCAGTGCACAGCCCTGGCTGCTGCCTGCCTGGCACCAACTCGCAATTTCCTCCTGCTCCTTTGTTTTCACTTCCAGCACTTAAAAATTTTTACTCCTAAGCTCAATGACTTGTCATTTCCAAATGCCTCTTGCCCACAGGAAAGGGAACTGCATGAAGTGCTGTTTGATATTTTCCAATAACTGTCATTGTGGCACAGGGCTGATATGGAGCCTTCAGCTGTAAATTGTCATGACAGTTTCAGTGGGATGAAAAAAGTAGTTTTTAGAAGACCTTTTTCTCCCTCTGCTCCCAGCACCTGGCAGGCCTACAGCATGTTTCCATAGTCAGGCATATGGCAAGATCACTGGGCCCTGCTCTGCCACGACAAAGGGCCATCATATGTACCTTGGCTGGAGAGGTGAGGTCCCCACCAGCCAGTTGCCCGTGGCAGAGGACGAGCAGACAGATGTGCTAGGACAGAGGTGGAGAACTAAAAGAGGTCAGAGGCAGGGAGGGGGGACTCCCCTCATGCTAATGCTGAAGAAGTGGAGTCAGAGACCTTTTGGATGCATGTTTCCCCCCTGCCCTCAGAAAGGACAGATTTGCTAAATCAGCACAGATTTGCAGGAGAGCTTTGCCCTTATTGGCAAGCAGGAGAGGCTCAGCTCCCCCTTTGTAGGTGAGCTGCCAGGGGGGCACAGAAAAGCCAGGTGCACATCTGACTCTAAATGCACCCTCAGCTACTGGCAATGAGGGATGAGCAGGAGCCCCTTGCACCCAGCAGTATCAAGTGCAGGAGCAAGCATTCTCCAGGAGGTCTGTGGTCCCTGCCTGCCACTGCTGTGACACCCAGGGCATGGATCCAGAGCACAACACTGAAACAACCTCAACCAGGTACCTATCTGTCCAGCTCCCTGCTGTTGGGATCACGGCAGGAACCTGCTAGCAAAAGTCAGCTAACGCCCCAACCACAGAGGCAAATCTCCCTCCACAAAGAGCCTGAAAGCAAAGCCCACTTTCTGAAGACTCCTTCTGGAGGAGGATTTCTCCAATACACTTTGCAGAGGTGCAACCAATGTGCAAAATCAGAGGTATTGGCATGCCTGCAAAGCTCACCACTGCCTCAAGAGCACAGCTGTGAGTCTTTACCCCATGCTCTGGGAAGGGCCATGTAAGCCAGCCACAGCCAAGCTGCAAGCCCCACAGCCCCCGCACCTGGGCACACAACTGGGGGCTGGCAGTGAGAGGAGATGCAATGCCTCACAAGTTTTGTGAGTTATTGTGTCACACCAAACAGCTCTGACCTTTTCAATATTCTGTATTTTTATTGGCTGCCCATTTCCCCTCAATCCCCACAGGCTCATTAGACAGCAAGCAGAGCCAAAGGCAGCTCCAGCAGCCAATGCCACTGCACAACACTGAAAAGGTCACAGACATTGAGGCTGAGCAAAGCCACTCTCAGGGGGGCAGTTATAGCGGGACAGGAACACTCCTCAGCCAGTGCAGGGCACAGACCACAACCTGTTTTCCAGGGACCCTCCCAAGGCAGAGCTCCTGCCACAGCATCCCCGGGGTGGCAGGGACCTGCACCACAGGCATGCCTGCTCCCAACCAGACCAACTGTTGCTGCGAGAGGGCCTGCCCATGAAAGCACCCTGCAATAGGCTTGGTACAGATACTTGCAATAAATAACTCCACAACACAGAAAAGCACAAGCCAGGGGCCGTGCTCCTACACCACAGAGCCCAGCACAGGGGGAGGCTGCAGAAATGGTCACAACTGGTGTGACAGAGAGGCCCAAGGCTCCTAAAGCACTGCCAGCAGGGAGAGGACCAAGAACATCTCCCAGAGCCTCTGGCACACCAGGACAGGGAAGGCAACTACCCAATGTGATTACCACCCATCTTTAGTAGATGTAATAGAAGACTGTCTGGAGTCCAGGCCTCCCCTGGGAGCAAATTTACACATGTAAACCCAGCCTAGTTCTCTATGCTGGTCCTCAACATGCCCAGAGTCACAACATAGTACATTGAGAAAGGCCAGCTCCAAAGATCCACATGGAGAACCTCAACCAGGGAACTGCTAACAGGGAGGTGGGAGGAAAGGTGGTGCCTTTCCAGAGCACGGCTATCAGCCCTCTAGCATGGGGTCAAAGCTCACCGGGTGGCTTCAGAAACGCGTCCCCTGGAGCACGTGGGTGCAGCATGGGCTGGCTGCTCTCTCAAGGAAGGTGAGCCAGGAGCAGAGGGTGCCCTCCCTGGTGGGGCACGGGCCCGTGGCTCCAAACACAGCAGGCAGAGGCGGGTGCTGCAGCCAGGCCCATCAACAGCAACAAACCAGGCCCAGGGGCCCCATGGGCAGCCAGGCTGGAGCCAAAGGAGACAGGGCTAGAGACACATCCACCCACACAAAGCTCAGGAAAAAAGCAAAGAATCCAGCTCTGAGCTTAAATACAGCTCCCAGAGCAGTGGTTGGAGAGGGTCAGGTGGAAGTTCCAGGTGGGGCTGTTTAGGGCAATTAAGGTCCTTAAGCAATTAGCTTGCCTCACGGCAGCTGGGCTCTCAATGCCCACCCTCTCCTTCTCCATATGGCAGAAGACAACCATATTTTGGCAGCAGCTTGCCTGCTGAGGGGGTCTGTGTGCCCGCTGGGGAGAGCTACCTGTGCCAGGGGACATTAGATGGGCTGCGCTGCCTCCAGACAGCACTGAGGTGTGGGGGGCAGCTGCCCCAGTCCCTATACTGGTTTCGGCACCATTTCCCAGTACAACCAGCAGCGCAATCAGTGCTGAGAGGCTGCGGGGGGGAAGGGGGCCGCCAGGGCGGCCGCTGTGAGGAGAGTGGGGCTGCCCTGTGCCGGTTCCGACTGGTTCTGACCGGTTCCACCAGGGCCCCGCCAGCCCCCGCCTCGTTGAGGCCTGTGCTCCCTCGTACCCCACAGCAGGGAGGGCAGTGCAGTGGGTCTGGCTGCCCCCCGGCCCCGGCCCCTGACTTTGTATTTGTTCATAAATGTTCAAAACCAGGGGAAACACGTGGTAAATGCTCTTTCTCTATCAACACGTAATACCAGAGTGAACATTGCCAGGGCTACCAGAGGCGGACATGTTGGGCATGGGTAAACGGCACTCGATGAGCTTCTCCTTTGTCAATATGAAAACACATCCAAAAAAAACCCAACCCAGAGGCAGAAATAGTAAAGGACAGAAATAAAGAAGCAACAGGAAGGGGCAGAGCTGCCTGGTGGGGGCAAGGGCAGTGAAGCCCCTCGGGATGAACACCAAGGGTTAAAAACTGCAACAGCTCCTTTCCGAGAAATGGAAAATATCACAGCTCTGGCAACACATACTCAGATTTTTCTAAAATAATGTTAGATTTTTAGTTTTTTTTTTTTTTAAAAAACTGGATCTGGGCAAAGGAGTGCATTGACATTAGTGACAGATGGGATGGAAAAATTTTTGTTTGGAAAAAATATCTTCTTTTGAGTCACATGCATGCAGAAAGGAAAACAACTTAACCCCTCCGTCCCCTTCCAAGGGTGAGCTGTAACATGGCGGCAAAGAGCTGGATCCCACTGGGCTGCAGGGACGGACCCCTGCCCTTCAGGTCAATAGAGGCCAAAGCTGGAAGGTGCAGAGACAGGATTTTTGCCATACAAAACAGCAGTTTTCTTCTTCCGTGCAAGGCAGTGAAGGCAAACTGGCATTCAGCCCTCCCTGTTAAACCCAGGTGGCCTTGTTCAGGAAAGGTGGTATCATCTCTGCAGCCTGGGCACTGCGGGGCCATGGCAATGACAAGTCCCAGGAGCCACATTGTCACCTCCTTCTTGGCTCTACTTGGCCAAGCCCAACCCTCAGTCCAGGAACCCCAGCGGCCCTTGGACTGCATCGACCACATGGTAGCTCAGAGCAGGGATGGGCTTTGCAAGAGCTTTGCTCAGACTGCAGAGACCAGGAGCATTAGAGAGATGAGACCTGGGAAAGATGGGCTTTATTGTGGAAAGTGGAGCCAAGCAAGGAGTTGTGTTTGCCCAGCGAAGGCGTGGAGAAGGGAGGAACGAGAGGCAGGAGGAGGGCCGGGATGAAGAGCGGGGCCGGGGAGGGAATTACAAAGTGTTTGCCCTTGTGGTGAAACCGGCTGGAGATGAACTCCCACCGCTGCTGTTTTGACAGCCCAAACGCACTCGCTCGCACAATATCTCTGTCTTGTTAAAGGTAATTACAGTTCTTCCTGTGTAATGAGATGGTTTTTAAAGGCCATTCAAAAGAAATTTTCTATAATGAGGTTAAGGGTTTTATGGTGTTATACATCAAGGGAGCTGGTAATTGGTCGGATCCAGGCAGCATCCTGAAGCAGGGAGATAGGAGGTTCTGTGAATAATAGGCTAGCACAGAGTGCAGAGTCTCCAAAATGTTTTGGTTCTGCAGAGGAGGGAGAATAAAAGTGGAGGAAGGAGGGAAGAAAAGAGAAAGGAATAGGCAGAGAGCTGGATGCTGCCAGCTCCTGCAGGACGATGGTGGCTTCTTCCATGTTGCTTTGGGTGGGTTTTGAGGAGCTTCATGAGAGAAGAAGGACCAGCATGTGTATAGCAGGTCCCATAGCACGGCATTTCTGGTCTTGGGTGGGAAATGCCGCTCTGCCGGTTGGTGCAGGGTGGCAGCCAGCTCGGTCCTGGGCAGGCAGGGACTGCCTGCACAGCACGGCACGGCTGCGAGGTCTGGCTGATCCAGACTTGCATGCCACCCCCGCCTGCTCCATCTGGAGGGAGGAAGAGCAGAAGGCTTTGCCCGCGCAGGGATCTCCCCGCTGCGCACAAAGACACAGTTGCAGTGGGCTGAATGCTGTGCGGGTGAGGTGTAAGCTGCTCCTGCCTCTTCCTTCCTTCCAACAAGTCTCAGGTCCCTCCCTCAGCCTGCGCAGGAAAAGCCCCAGCAGACCTTGTCACGCAGCCCTCAGATCAAGCCCTTCCCCGCCAGATCGCTTCTTGTTTATTATTGCTGCTGCTGCTGCTTCCACTCCCTCCCGAAGTCTTTGCTCTTCCAGGGCCGCCCAGCAGTGGGATCATTATTCCCATGCGTTTAATGGCAGCTCCCTGGCACTGCTGCCGAAGGCCTGCAGCATTTCTCCATATTTAGAAGAAGCTGATGGTGGCTGAGACACTGCTGTGGGTGAACAACAGGGAGCTGAGCTCGAAGAGCGGCTATTTTCGTGCCACCCCCAACCCGCGAGCCTCAGGCACTAGCAACTTCATAGCAAAGCTTGTTCTCTTGGGATCTCCAGCCCACTTGTTCGCGCTGAAGAGGCAGGAGTGGCAGCGGAGAGACAAGTACCTGAACTCTGGGAGGCTTAAGTGCTCATCTGATTGAAAAATCAGCCTTTAGATGCGTGGAGGTTCACCCACCACTTGTGCTGGCAATGCTGAAGGAGTCGGACGAGTGTGCTGGTGATGGCAGGGAAGGATGCTCTTTGTATTACTCCCACCTCCTCTGTGAGGACTGCTGGCTCGGGTGGTTAGGGGAGAATGACTGAACCCCAGCTTCCCTAATAAACCTAAATTTTCCCTCAGCACATCAGTTGAACCTCCTGTGAACTTCAAAAGACATTTGAGTAGGGGCTTTTTTTTGTTTGTTTTAGTTTTCCCAAGAGTTATCTGCCCATACATCTGCTTTATAGTCCATAACTTACCCTTAGCAACAGCCAGGTCCAAGCTTTGGATCGTGATCTCGTGTCTCCATGGGGCAGTGGAATCAACTTCCTAAGGGACGGACTCACGTCAGGATATATGGGGCTGGAGCTGAAGTCCTTTGAAAACCTGGCACAGCTGGAGGTGGGAATTTGCAAGCAAATCCTGCAAAATCCTGAGCAGATGCGACTTTGCACTGCTACACTGCAGCTGGAGGAACTGCTACCACTGTCACCCGCAGAGGACACAGCCCTGGGATTCAGACCCCTAATTTGTATCCATGGCCTTATTCCCATCTGAACTTTTCGGTGGTTTTTGCCCCTATCTACTACTGCAAATTGCACAAAAAATGCTGGACCCTCAGGAAACAGTTTTTAATGGCTGGAACTAACAGCTCCCGCTTGGCTGAGGCAGCCGGTGGAGGCTGGAGCAGGAGGGCCTCTGGTGATCTCGTTAGTGGGCACCGCGGCCTCAGAGGCACCACGGAGCACGCATAACGAAGGCGCACATCTCATTTCTGGAGACAGTGAAGTCCCATGTTTGAGCACCTCTAAAATCCACACTGAAGAACAAGCCATGCACCGAGTCACACATCTCGGCACCGAGCAGGGCTCCCCAATCTGGGGCCAGGTGGCGCGAGGCGGGTCTGTGCCGCAGATGTGATGCATCTGCTTTTGGGAGTGAGCATGAGCCTGGCCTGGCTTCTCAAACCACCTCTCCATCACCATGCAGTGGGGCACAGTAGTCGAGCACTCTGCACGGCTGCAGCGGGGCTGGGCTGCGGGGCACGGGGGTGGAAGGAAAGGGGCTTTCCCTGGCACTGCCAGCTTCCCACTCCTGTCAGCGTACAGAAGAAAAGGAAATGTTTCCCAAGCCCTCAGTTTCAAACCACATTAAGTGCATTTTGCAAGATGCCACCAGTCACTGGGTAACATACATTACTCGCCTTATTCTGCCTGAGGAATTGCATTTAATATCCTGCCTATTTATGTTTTTTAAAGACCAATTAAATATTAAAGGCATTTATCACGGTTTAATGCTGCAGTGAGTGTAACAGCTCGGATGCCAGTGATGCCAGCGCGTGTGGTTTCAGCGGGAAGGTGCAAGGGGAGCCATGGGTTTCTGAGCTGCTCTGCCCTGCCCAGAGCCAGCCGTGCAGAGCACGGTGGGGGCACGGGTGGCCAAGGGGACTCGAGAGGGGACACTACCGCCCTTTTCAGCTCCAGGTCTCTGCTTTGAATCTGAGCTAGGCAGGCGCAGAGAGCTGTAACTGTCTGAGAGGCGCCTGTTCCCAGGATGCATCCCCACCCAGGATGTGAAAGCTCCTAATCATGTACCAAAACCTTTCTCGGCTCAGCTCTGGAAACCTGAAATCACAGCCACCGCCTGAATAGAGCTGGTTTGGGAATTTGTCAACTAAATGTGTTTTCATCAGTAAATACCAGTTTGTTGAAATTCAAAGCCTTCCAAAAAAGGATCAATTGTGACAAATTACCTATTTCACAAAAATTCTGGAAAAAGACTCAGAGGTCAAAATGTTCCATTTTTGACACATTCAAAATGAAAGAAAATCAATTTTTAGGTTAATAAATCTAAGGTAATTTATAGTTTTGCAAAAAGAACTAGAAATGAAAAGCAACTATCAAAATGTTTTGAAATAATTTTAAAAAAACCCTATTCAGTGGAATCAAAAGGGGTTTTTTTTCAAGATTTTTTTTTTCTTTCTTATTGGAATTTTACATCTCTAGTCCTGTTGCTGGTGGGAACTCATTTCTTTGCTATCTCAAGAATTGCAGGGGTGGGGAGATGCTTCCTCAGCCGGTTCTGGTCTCACTAGCACGACCTCAGATGGATTATTGCTGTTATTGACATTACAACAGATGCCAGAGGCCTCCGCTAAGCTCCACTGCCCAGGAGGCTCTGGATGAGCATGTCTGCAGACATCCATTGCTTTCCTGCTTCGAGTGCCAGCCCTGCCGTGGAGGGTGAGCGAGGAAGACCCGTGGGATCAGCTGTCACCCTCGTGAGCTGATGGCACGAGGCAGGGCAGGATGCAGGTTACAGCCCTGGTGCAAGTTGCCAAGAGGAAGGGGGCCCTCTGGAGCCCAGAGATATCTGGCTGTTCACAGGCTCCCCGTTCAGCAGACCCCAAACAGACGGACAGGCAGTGAGCAGATGACAGTGCTGAGCGGGAAGCAGATAAGGGGAATGCTTTCCTTGCCCTCCCTGGCCCCCCCAGCCTGGTTAGATGCAGTTGTGTCTTCCTGGATCTGCAGCATCAGACACTGGTATGCCACGTGGGAAAGCAAGACGTCTCCCTCGGGCGGCATAAAACCTGCAGGCCTGGAAAAGGGGTATCCTGTTCAATATGACATGCCTCTGCCACCATTTGGTGTGGACAGCTTCCTCGTGGCTGTCCCACCAAGGGCCCCATGCCACCACCAGTGTCCCCAGCTCCTGGTACCCTGTGCTTTGGGGTGGCCTGTGCCAGGGCTGCCTGGGGCTCAGCGGCTGGCGTGCGGGTGGGCACACGCTTTGCGATAGACATCTGTGCAAAGGTAAAGGCAGCAGAAAGGGAAAATATGCTGATAGAAATAAACGAGGCTGAGATAATGAAGCAACATCCAACATATCCAGCGATGAGTAATAGGCAGGCAGATCAAACAGGCACCCTGTTAGGGGTAGCAGTGAGAGAGGGAGCCAGCCGGTCCCCTCCCTCTCCCTGCACGCTTCTTCCCCCTCTCTCTCCCCTCCTCTCTTGCCCTCCTCCCCCTGCACAAATCTTTCATAGAACCATAGAATCATAGAATTGTTTAGGTTGGAAAAGACCTTTAAGATCATCGAGTCCAACCGTTAACCTATCACTGCCAAGTCCTCCACTAAACCATGTCCCTAAGCACCACATCTACATGTCTTTTAAATACCTCCAGGGATGGTGACTCAACCACTTCCCTGATTCATCCAGAATAACGTCTCTCTTCATAAGGAGAGAAAGAATTAAATATTTCACGAGACTGCAGTCAATCTTGCAGGGCCCTTCTGTTGACATTTCAAACATATATTTGACATTGCTTTCTCATTCCCTCCTGGTAGAGCAGAGCGCTCTGCAGAAAGCCCATTACCCTCTGCAAGGAGGGGACGCCGTTGGCTGTTCAAGGCACCCTAATGGGAAATGAGATGGAGGGAGCAGCCCTCTACCACCCTGCGTCCCCCTCCCTTTATTTCCCCTCCCTTTCCTTCTCCCTCCCTCTCTGCCTCTCCCTCCCCAGCTCCCCTGGAGCACAGGCAGCTCCTGCTCTGTGTTTTGTCCCTTCCTTCCAGCAAAGGTTGAATTGTGCCCTTGCTGTGTCCAAGGCAGGACCTAAAAGCCGCCGGCTCAGTAAGCGCTGAGGGTTTGATAAAGCATTGCTGAGCCACATCCTGGGGGAATCCCAGCCCCTCTGCTCTGTGGCACCCATGATGGCTCTCCCCTCATGGGCACAAAGCACAGAGCACGCAGGGAAGAGGATACAGGCTGGGGTTTCATTCTGCTGCCAACCTCTACATATCAGTGGGCCGTTAAAATCTGGAAGGAGGGTGATGAGAGCCCTTCTCCCCCAAATCCGCATTCCTCTCTCCCGAGGGCACTTGTTAGTCTTTGATGCTCCTGTGCCTCTCTGCCACCAGATAGAATCATAGAATCATATAATCGTTAAGGTTGGAAAAGATCCTTAAGATCATCGAGTCCAACCGTTAACCTATCACTGCCAAGTCCACCACTAAACCATGTCCTCAAAATAGAGGACAGGATAGATAGATAGAGATAGAACAGGGCTTGGGCAGCATGAAGACAGTGTTATAAATAGCAGCAGTGGCTGAAGGGCTTGCCTTCTCCACGAGAGGAGCATCACTGCCAGCTCTGTCCCCCACCACGCAGCCTGAGGTCTCTGCAGGGGCGATCAGCGCACTGGGAAACCTCGTCACAAGGCTGCTAGGAGAGCCCTGGAGCTGTGCCAGAGGGGTGATGCTCCCAAGACCCCTTGCACAGGGAGTCTCATTCGCAGCTGGAACACCGAAGGGTGGGAAACCCTCACCCCCCCACAGGAAACAAGGGAGAAGAAAGGTGGAGGGACATTCCTTTCTCAGCCCCAACACATCCAAGTGTCTCTCAAACACGTAAGCCATCTTCAATAGTTTCCCGGGTGCCAGAAACCCCAGCTGCTCTCTGTGCTGCTGCCAAAATCTCCAGCATTCCTCACATCCCAAGAGGCAAAAATCTGCAGCACGCAGGGCGTTGGCAGCAGGGCTGGACAGGGCTGGGTGGCGTGTCCCCATGAGCCACCTGCACAGTGCGCCCTGACCATAGCATGCCGCAGCAGGGTGCAAGGATGCTGGGTCCAAGCTGTCAACCCCTGTTAGTGCTTCTCTGGCAGCTACCTCTGATCCTCACGGCACCTCTGTGTCCTTTCCCAGCCTGCTCTCCAGAGAGGGAAAAACGGTAACAGCATCACTGGTTTCTCTTCTGTGATGCTTCCAAACAAGGACATGAGGACAAGGAGACGCTTTGCAGCAGAGGCACGAGGTAATGTTTCCAGAGCAGAAGGAAGACCACATCTCACCCCCAAAGTCCCATCTCCGACCCAAGGCATCCACTGCCCCTTCCACTCCATGTGCTAATGCAAGCCTCACGGAGAGCCATCGCCTGGAGAAACTGGGAGAATCAGAAGTGATTACAAGGAGCCCTACTGCATTTCCTACCCAGCACCGCAGCCCCAGGGTCCCGGGGTGTGGCTTGGTGGCTCGTGGTGCCTGCAGGCAGGTTACTGCTCTAATAGCTGCCAACCGGAGCAAGAAGGAAGGTTCAAACTTCTTCAGGAAAGCTGGATGGATTCACAGAGCCTTCTCCTATTTAATGAGGTTTTACAAATTGTTTCTAAGGTCCTACAATTCCTCTGGTGTGTCATTTGAACAAATCTCTTCCTTCTTTTTAAGTTCTGCATTTAAAGATACATTTAATCCCCCTGTTAAAATATTATCCAATTCCTAATAAAATTACAGAACTAAGATTTTCATCTAGTTCTACCCCTCTGACTCAAACTCTTACTATAACCTTTGAGTCTGCTTTAGATCAGCAGAGATTGATGTTTGTAGATCAAAAGGAAAGATTTATGATCACCGGTATTTCCCCTAGAAACACTCACGACCCACACAAGCTCACGTAATGAGATCCAATGGCTCGAAGTCAAAGCCAGGCAATTGCAAGCTGGAGAGAAGACACCACTGTTTAAGAGCAAAGGAAATGGAGTAACAGAGCCGTCTACCGAAGAGCGCGTTCTTCGGCCCCGCGGGACCTTTCAGCCCAAAGCAGAGTTTCTAAAAGCAAAGCTGTTCCCCTGGGGATGCCCAAGGACACCCCGCGGCTCAGCAGGGACCCAGGGTCGAGCGGCGGCACCAGAACCCCCCACCCGCCTTTCCCACAGCCACCGAAGGCTGCAGGTCCAAAACGTCCGCTGCAGGGCCAGCCTGGGGACTGTCCCCAAAGCCTGGGTGGAAGCCCTGCGGCGAGCGCTGCGCAGGAGGGTTAGCTGAGATGATGGCATTGATTTCTGCTGGCATTAAAGCTCCAGGAAGAGAAAAATATCTTACACTGCAAGGAAGTATTTTGCAGCGAAGCGTTTATGTGCCAGTTCTCTTCCCTGCTAATTTTTGCTTTGTCAAAGCTACTGGAAAGTATTTCTTATGACTGACAAAGCGGTGGAATTTATGAATAGGCAAATTAAGAATAAAGAGGGAAGAAATAAGTCTGTTGATAAAAAAGCTGAATAATTCAGTTGAGGATCAGTTACTTGAGTCGATTCCCCCAGAATTTGAATGAAATCATTTTTACTTAAAGTAAGTTTGTCTTTTGGTTTGAAAACCTGCGAGCCGGAAAGCAACATATTTGCATTTTGCTTTCCAATACATAAGCTGAGAATTCATTTTGTAGGCTTTCTTGTTGAATAATCTGCTCTAATTTAATTGGAATTTGAATCCTATAAAAAGCATTTTCTACTTAGTTTTCTACTGATCTTGGGTATTGAGATTTTGTGATCTGAAAAAGCAATACGTCTGTGTGCGCTTATTATCATACTCAGAGGAGCTTCATTGTTTTCGCGTTTTCTGCTGAATAACCTGTTGAATCTAAAATGCAGTTTTGACTTAGCTCCTTATTGATATTTTTATTTTAAAATGTTATGATATGAGGAGCTATTTGTTTGTATTTTCTGCTGGGAAGTGTTTTCTATTGAATAACAGGGGGGCTGATTCTGTCAATGTTTACAGGAGTAACTAAGTCAACAGAATTACTCATACAATTAGCTTTACCTGGCCCTAATAGCCAGATATTGAAAGATATTTAAAATGCAGATCGGTGTCCAAGGGACAAGAGAAGAGACACCTAATCTTTCTCAGCTCCTCTCTCCATCTTTAGGGGCCTAAGTGCCTTTGTAACTAACTCCAGCCCAAAGTTCATAATTATATAGAAAACGGGACGAGTTGGAAAAAATAAGAGACAATACAGTTTGGATTTGGTTCCAGCTGCCCAGGCAGAGCCATTCGCTCCTGCCTGGCTTGGACCAAACAATCCCAGGGCACGAGGACAACCCTGCCAGGAATGCAAAAGGGAACTGAGCCAAGAAAATCCACATCAGGAGCCCGACACCTGCTACTGGGGCCACAGCTCTCCTGGGAAATGTGTGAAGTCTACACATCCAGAACAATTGCACTGCACCAAGCTCAAGGCCAGGACCCTGACCCACCAAAACTGAAATCAAGCAAATGCACACACTGAAATCCCTCTGCGGGTCTGGGCCAAAACCCTGCGTGGGGAAAAGCAGTCTTGTCTCATCTGTGTCTCACTAACGTAAACTCTGCCACGGCTTGTAGCGCCTAATCACTGCCAGGGTAAGTACAACCTGGCACATAATTTAATCACAGCAGCAATCATAAGAAATTAAAATAAATTTATATACGTAATAATCACTCAGCCCTGGGTTATCAATAATACAAGAGCAGCTTGTGAGAGAGCAGAAGACTGAATGAATCTGTACCCCGTTCCTGTTCTGCAATAGCCGATCATAATTCACAGCAGCAGACAAACATCGCTGCCCGTGAATGGTGGCAGCTTGCTGCTTGGAAACAAAATGGACAGCAGGAGTGCTAGGGGGAATATAGCATTTTATTTGGTGCATCAACAGAAATGGATTAATATAAGACAGTGATCCTTTGAGCAACGTCTGGGTAAAATATCACCGAGAGGACAGGAAAGCTACATTGACTGTGAAATAATTCCAAAGGGCAATATCATAATTTTGGTATCCCTTCTGTCCCATGGGTGTTATTTCACCACTCCTGTCATCAAAACAAAGGCATGCAACGCTACAGACGAAATTCACTGCGTCAGAGACTTGCGGACTGATTTCTTGCAGCCAGGCTGTTGCACTGATGGGTGCGTGGACGCATGTGGCAGCCCAGGTCCCTGCTGCTCCCGTGGTGTGAGATGGGACACCAGTGTGGGGCTCAGCATGGCCCTGGCAGGCACCAGAGAGGTGTGGGTCTGCGTATGGGTGAAGGGCACCAGCTGGATTAGCCAGATGCTGAGGGCACTGTGGCACGACCTTCAGCGGGAGAAGGAAAGACAGATTTGGCTCTCTTACAGGCAGCCACAAATTCCCCTGACCTCAGCAGGAGCGGTGCCGCCGTTCTGCAGGGCAGAATTTGATTTTGAGGGTTTAGGAGTTCAGTGCCAACCATTCATACATGCATAATCCCCCACTTAACTACAGGCGACCATGTGCTGGCGTGGCTTGGAGGCTTTAGCGGGAGGAGCCCTGGAGGCACGCAGCTCTCATCGGATGCAAATCCATGAAAGGTCTGTGCTGATCCCTCTGACGCGCCCCTCGCCAGTGCTGTGCCAGCAAAATCCCCCTCTCACTGTACACTAGTGCAAAGCCATCCTGAGAGCCCCTAAGCTGATGGGTCTGCTTGTTTGCTTCACATTCGCTTTTCTATCACCCTGCTTTGAAAACCAGAGCCGTGAGTTGCAGGGGGCAAGGGGAGGAGACCCTCCTGCTGCATCCCCTGTGCCTGACCTTGCCAGCCCACCCTCCACCCCAGCCACCACCCGACAGCCCGTCCCAACATAACCCAGCAACACCCCGAGGTTTCTCCGAGCTAAATAGGGAGCCCTGGTGAAGTGCAGCCCGCCCATACCAATGCCCTGCTCCAAATGACGGGGAAAGCAGCTCGCCCAGAGCCCGCAGCTCCACGCCGGTCCCAGCGCTGTGCATGGATGGGGTCCCTCGCTCGCCGTGAGTGACAGTGCAATTTAGGAAAACCACAGTGGTTTCATGTTAACAATCAAATCACAGAAGGCGACAAAGAATGCCGGTAGGGCTCAGAGGCTTGGCTGGTTGATGAAAGCAGGAGGAGAAATGTGTCAGGACAAAAAAAGAAAGAGCCAAGCTGAGACGGAGAGGTTGCCAGCGCACGCAGGGCACGCACAGGCTGCCGAAACACATTGCTGCCTCTGCTGAGCAGGATGTGCCCCAGTGCACGGGACAGCCCTACCTGCAAGCTTGCACGTGCGCCGCAGCACGTGCTCTCGTGTGTCCAGGTGCGAACAAACAGCCCCTGGGCATAAGGAATCATGTAGTCAGTATGCATTCAATATGTATACCTGGCACATATGCATGCGCACACATCTATGTAAGACACTGTAGCAGAAAGCCCGTACTCCAGACTTCAGTCAATAAGCAGATGGCTCCCCATCACTATCATTTTACAACATTACAGCTTCTGCTCTGCTCATGCAGTAAACATTATCTATCTGGCTTATTGCATGAAAAAAGGTGGCTACCATGGCTTTGCAAAATTATACATTTCCTACATTATCTGTTTGTCGAATACTTTTGGGGTGGAGGGAGGGAAGAGCATTTCTATTTTTAATTTACATCCTGCAGGACACAGATTTTTCCCTGGATCCCAGTGGGTTTTTGCTTCTTGTTTGCCTCTTTCCAGATTGTTATAGCTCTGTCACTCTTTGCGGGGAACTAGGAGATGGAAGGCTGTTATGCAGACATCAAGGGGTTGCGATTGCATGCTGGTAAACATGAGAGCAAGAGGGATTTCTGATGGTATTAGAAACCACAAGATATCTGCAGATGTAAGTGTTCCTGGAGGCAGCGGGTCTAGCTGTTAGTGGAGCAATTAGAGCTGGTGTTATTCCCAGCCCTGCCGCTGCCCTGTGAGTCACTGTGGTGGAGCAGCCGGTGCCCATGTCCCACCCATCCATCGGTGGCAGCCCCATAGCACGTGTGGGTCCCTGTATCCCACCCTCCAGCCAAGCCACCGCTCACTTCCACCTGGGCCTTACAAGCTGGGGAAAGCGGGAAGGAGATGATCTGGAGGATGTGGCACAGTGCCTTGCTTTACATGTACTGCAATTACCGTGCTGGCATTTTCGCTGTGTTCGGAATAAAAATGTCAATAAGGAACAAGTTATTAAACCAGCAAGAGAATGGAAATGGCAAGAGCTCCCGGAGGCTCGGGGGCCTGGGCATTACTGCAAATGCAGCCCGTTCCCGCTGTCCCTGCGCTCTGGGGTGTGGGGACACAGTTTGCTCTCCGTGGCCATGGCTGAGGCCACTCCCTCTCTTCAGCACCATAAGACTGACCCATCTGGGGATCCCCAGCCCAACAAGGCACTGAAATACTGGAGTGAGACTGGCAGGGAGCCATCGGGATGGCTGGGGACTGGAGCACGTGGCGTACAAGGAGAAGGTGGGTTTTCAGCCTCCAGGCAAGATCTTCCTGCTCTCCTCCACTCCCCACAATCCCAAGGCTGCCCCAGTAATTATATTTTTCTCTTTTAATGAGACTTTTCAGTCCTTTTTACTTGCCTTTTTCTTTCCAAGCCTTTTCTTGGTGCCCTGCTGAGCTTTCTGCCTCCACCAGCACCGCTAGGGACCCCCTCAGGGAGCGGCGTCTCCAAAGGAAGCAAAGCGATTCTCCACCATCGCTCAACCTCAGGGCTTCTGTGTTGAGCAAGGGTCTTGGCAAAGGGCACCCCCGGCACTCGGATACCAGAGGAGACCCCACCATGCCACAGGGCGCTGGAGGAGGACAACGAGGGGAGAGGGAAGCTCACAGCCAGAGATGGGTATGTTTTCTCGCATGGAGCCCAGCAGGCAGAATCAGGGCAGAGGCTGAGCGCAAGGTCCTGGTGCCAGCAGCGCCTGGTAGCAATTACAGCCTGGCCCAAGAAGCCAGGGCAAGCGGGGCATCGGCAGCACCCTCCTGACCGGGGACGGTGAAACAGCCCCGAATGCACCTCTGCTCTCCTGCACCTACAGTGCCTCCCGCTCCCTGTTTTCAATTATCAAAGCAAAACAACACACACACAAAAAAAACCTCCAGGAATTAATTAATGATTCATGTTGGAGCCTTGGCAAACCTCGCTTTGCAGAAGTTCAAAGCAGGAACAATAAGTATTTGGCAAGGAGGAGGCAAGCGGCTCGTGCTTGGCGGCGTATGGTTTGGAGCGCTGGCAGCATCGCTCACATCGCACAGCCCAACACCATGAGGGGCCGCAGGGAACGGCACCGCCGAGCCACCCCAAGCTGAACTGTCACATCCTGCTGGACAGATCAGCCACATAAGAAGTACAACCCAATTATGAATAAATGGGGGGCAGAGGCTTGGGAGAAACACACGACTGCTGCCAACCTGAAAGGGCTCAGGCCCTGCTGACAGCAGTGGCTGTGCATGCCCTGCCTGCTGTAGACACGATGCATCCTCCACCCCACGCTGTCACACACACGTGCCCTCCCAAAAACCTGGGCCCGAGCAACTCCAACTTTGCATCCTGGAGATTTAGGATAATGAGAGATTTTTAATGCAATTAATAGATGTCATGGGACATGGTCTTGTGAGTCTAGAGCAAATGAGGCTTGGATAATTGGTGTTGAAACATATATATCAGTGAGATGATTTTTCCCCCCCAACAGAGTTGGAGGCTGGAACATGCTGTCGACTGATACCGTACAAATGCATTTGGCTATTTGCTGGCGGCATCTTCCAAACAAAGTTCTGGTGTGCAGCCTCTGCCAGGCAGCTCTGCAATCCTAGCAGCAAACAAGCTGTCATTTGTTTTTTAAAAAAGCTGCCTGGAAAGCAGCTTTATCCCTATATGCATGCACAAGCACACACACACGTGCTCACGTGCGCACGCAAGCGAGCAGCCAACAGGCACGGGCAGCAGCGTTTCAGACGCCCTGAGCTCTGCCTGCAGCTCCACTTTCCTTTTGCTCAAGTGGGGGTTTGCTGGGGGTGCAAAAGTGGATTTGATCTGTGGCACCCCAAGACCTGTTAGGGTCGCAGTGGGAGCAGAGCGGTCCAACTGCCCCGGGGCAGGGAAGGATACCCTGCATGGCATCCTACCGGAGGGACGTGCCACCTCCCAGGCACCCTCCCCAGCAATGTATCCACACCAGCGCAGGACATGGCCCTCCGTAGACATCTCTGTCCCCGGGTGGTCAGGTCGAACCCACAAATCTTCCTCTACGTTATCTCAGCACCACTTCCAAAGGCCAGACTAGGACACATGCTGCTCCCTCAGCACCCCCAAACCTGCTCCAGGGCTCAGGTGCCCCTTTGCAGGGCGCGGGTAACCAAAAAGCTGCGAATTTGTCAGAACCTGCAATATCTGGTCCATGCAAGGTTCCTAAATGAAAAGTTTTCTTTCGTACTGAATTCAACGAATCAAAATCATCCACGGAACAGGACTCAGGAAAAACCCAAGCCCTCGCATTTCACTGGGAAACATTCAGGCATTTTGCTGCAGTAAGGGAAAAAGTATTTCATTTCTCAATCACAGACCATAATAAAATGTTAAATATAACCTGGTTATTAAATTAAAACATAAAAGTCAAAATATGTCAAATCAAAGAGATACATTTGAATTTCCTGGACACTCTCAACAGACGGAAGTCAGAATGATCTGCTTTGATACTCTCCCACCTGAATGCTTGCTTCATGGCTACACACCAATTCTGATAATGCAGCCTGATAAAAAATGCATTTTCCAATGGAAAATTTTATCCCTGATACCCCCTGCCTCCATTTCCACAGCACAGGTGCACAGATCTGCCTGACCGAGGATGCAGGGGACGGAGGTGGTGTCCCTCCAGCATCAGGTCCCCAGCAGAGAGGGGACCAGGCTGCAGCCTTGAGATGCTTCCCCACGCTCGGCTTGCGCAGGACCCAGGGAAGGGGCAGAGGCAGAGCAGCTCCTGCCTGCGTCACTTAATGAGCGGGAAAGCATTCCCCTGGGTTATTAAGCATTTGTGTATGGGTTTGGAAACTGTAACCGTGTCACCCCATTATAATTATGGATAAACACAACGTGGGCCATTGGAGCGCAATAGAGCGCAAGGCTGGAAAGAGAAGGGCCCTGTTCCCTTCCCCATCCTCTCCCCAGTGCTCACTGGGAGCGATGGAGACAGTGATGGGCAGCCTGAGCCATCAGCCGTGCACCGGAGCAGCTCTGCCAACCAGCCCCGGGCACTCCTGGCTTGCCAGAAACGAGCTGGCGGGGGGCCAGGCTGCTCCGAGCCAAACACTGGGAGGGCTCCCTGGGGACAAATCACTTCTGACAGCAAAAGTGGGAATCAAACCTTGGCTGAGCCTGGTCCCCTGCTGCCACCAGGCACCTGCAGCCGAGCCCCAGCCCCTGCAGAGGGCTGTGCAGATGTATTTGTAGGGTCCCAGCCCCTGGGAGCAAAACCACAGCATCGAAGAGAAGCCTGTTTAAAAAACAAAGGTGGGGGGAATAGCCTAGCCATGGCTGTGTTATTACTATGCGGCAGTGGAAGGGTACCAAGGGAGACGTGCCTGTCTCGGGGACCATTTAATGAAGCCTCAGCACTTCATTAGGCAGCCATGGAGCCTTGCGAAGCCCCACTCTACCCTGCCAGGCCGCAGTGCCAAAGGCAGCAGGCCGGCGCTGGGGCACAGAGAGACAGGCAGGAGACCAGGGCATGGGGGTACCTAGCCCCCCTGCCCGGTGGGGCTCAGCAAAGGACATCATGCTCAGCCCCTGTGTCCTGCCTGCCCGAAGGCCCACCCTGCCTGGCCTGCCTGCACCCCTGCCCGCTGCACTGCCCAGCTGTACAGCAGCCTGGTACCGCAGCAGCCTGCAGGGAGCAGAGACTGGGGCTGGCACTTTCTGCATGGCCAGGGCTTCCCCAGGGCCCCAGCCACACCACGTTAACGCAGCCCACGGACACAGCCTGGCTCCAGATGTAGAGGAGCGGAGGCTAATGCATGCAACACCTTTGAGTCAGAAGTTAAATAGCAGCTGAGAGGCAGCTCCGTGGCTGCCTGCCAGGTGATGCAAGCAGTGCTTTCATAATTCAACAGGCAATAAAGTACTACAGCAAGGTAAGCCCGGCAGCCTGTCTTGGGGAAGGTATCTTGAGAGCAGGGGTAGCACCTGAATCCTCAAGCATGCAGGTCTGTGTGTGCAGGCGAAGCGGAAGGGAAGCACAGACGCGCTGCGAGTAACCTGCAGAACTCGCTGCTACAGGAGGCGGTAAAAGCGGGTGCTTCTTTAAAGGATTAGATGGTATTGATATGAATGGGAACAGTAAATAGAGTTGGACAAATGAAGGCAGCAGTGTGGAAAGTCCTCAGCCCTTATGGGCTAGGGTGAATACCTGGAAAGAAGATTTTCCTGAGATCTGCCACTTTCTGTTAGACTCGTAGTGCAGAGCACATTCTCCTGCACTGGAGGTTTGTCTGCTCCAGCTGCCAGTGAAACAGAGATGGGATGCCTTTCTGAGGGTTTCCTACAGCTCTGCCACAAGTTGCCAGGCTGTGGAGCACCTGTGCAAGCAGCAGGGAAGAGGCTTTCTCCGGATATCGTTCCTGCAGAGAGCAGTTAGAGGTCCCAGATTTTGCGGCATCGTGAAGCCACGAAGCTGTCACTTGGCTGTTCCAGTCTGAGGAGCTGCTGAGGGCTTGGGAGCAGCCTGCGTCTCACTAGGTGACCTGCCAGACCCATCCACCATGTTCCTCCCTTCTCCGCAGGCAGCCTTGTGAATCTCCAGCTCTGCTGACCATCCAGCGATGGGGCATTAGGGCCGGTGATAACGGCAGAGGAAAGAAGGTGGCAGCTGGAAACCATCATTTAAGATATAGCCCAGCATGGGAACCCCAAAAGCCTGACACCACCCAGCCAAGGGAGGTTCAGAGCCGGCACAGGCACCATGCAAATGCTTGCTGTATTTACACCCGGAGCACGGGATGCCCTCAAAGCACCCCAGTACAGGCAATGCCTGCCTGGCCACCGCAGGCACAGCAACAGAGCCCAGCCCGGCAGCAGGAGCCAAGTCCTGCCAGGGGAGTTGGGGAAGCACCGGGAGAGCCTAGGCAGCACAAGGAGGGTTAACTCACAGCCACAGGAGCAGAAAATGAGGTTCCAGTTATTAGTTGATTTATTGGTCTGTCCTCAATTGGCACTCAGGACTCAGAAGAAAATGTTCCACTCCAAAGCATTAAGCATCTTCAAAGAGCAGAAGCATTAAAAATTGAAATCATAAAATAGACATGTAAATATAGCAGAGGTAAACGGGGCAGTGAGGAGAGGAGAGGAGCGGAGCAGAGCCAGCCCCAGCTGAGCCTGCGGGGCAGGGAAAGGGCTGCGCTGGAGGGCTGAAGCCCCGCTGGGGTGGGCTGGGGTGGCTGCAGCCCCCCAGGTTGGGGGAATAACCTGCAGGGAAGCTCTGGATGGCCCCACGGTGCGACTGCCCCGTTCGCCTGGCTCTGCGGGGTGCAAATGTGCCAGAGGGGAGAGATGCCTTGCTGCACATGTGTGGGAGCCTCACCACCACGGCTCCTCACCTCACTCCCCTGCCCTATATTCACTACCCTAAAGCCTGTAGGGGTTCATACCCAGGGCTGCCCCTTCTCCCCCACCAGTCTTTCCCAAAAGACTTCAAACATGGCAAGAAAGGGAGAGCAGGAGTAGGAAGGAGAGAGGGGATGGGGGGACAGAAGTGGTGACAACAGGAGACAAGCAGGGAATCAAAGACCAGCAGCCGCGGGGCTGGCAGAGCCTTCCCAGCCCAAGGGGGCGAGCCCTGCCGAGCCTCGCTGGATGCCCAGGTGAGGTTTCAAAACCAGGGGGCTTGTGATGTGTGTGTTGTGAGGCAATGCCAGCAGCAGCCATTTGGAGGGGTTTAGGGCATGAAAATCCTATCACACGGCTGCCTCCGAGTGTGCGTGTGTCACGGGGTGGTGACTCAGGAGCTCTTGAGCAGCCCCTCTCCCCACGCCTGCCAGCAGTTCACCTGGGTTGAGCGAACCCAGTGAAGTCACCCAGCCACCCCACTCTATGTCAGGGGTCACAGCTGGATGGCAAACTAATGCCATCATCTCTCCGGGCAAGGGTGGCTTTTCACATGCAGTGTTTCACAGAACCAGAGACAAGCTCTCCCTTTCCTCCTCTTTTACAGGAGCAAGGCAGAACAGACTCAAACTCCTCCAGGTCCCTCTGGCCATTTGCCTGCGGGGCAGATGGACACTTCCACCCCTCCCAAAGCACCAGACGAAGGAGAGGAGCCGTGGGACAGCTCCAGCCCGGCTGATGGCAATGCCCAAGCCTGGGGATGGGCTGCTGGTGGTGCTGGTCCCTTCTGGGGAATGGAGGGAGGAAGGGATCTGATGCAAATCACTGCCCCTGCGTAAGAGCCCCTTGCTGGGCCTGGGAAGCATAAGTGGGAGCTGAGAAGTGCTTCATGTGTTGCTCCAGCATCTGGCCCAGCGTAAAGCACCATCTGCCAGCAGGGACAGCAAGCCAGGGGAAAGACGTGGAGGAAGGAAAAGGGAGGGAGGGGAAGACACAAAACCTCCTTACCATGGTGGGAATATAGAGCTGGCTGGGGACTGGCATTTGGGGACAAGTGTGTGGCAATCCTACCCTCCTTAGGAGCACCAAGTGATGCACTGAGCTGCCTGTTTACAGTATTTTCAGAGCTACCAGCAGAGATACCAAGCCCTCCTGGCTTGCCACTGCTTCACAGGAGGGTGGCAGATGATCACCCACTCTCCAAACCCACATCAGACTACGTTCAGGGGGTTTGAACCTCCACATGCAAGAAATAAGCCTCTTCAAGAGCCAACAAACCAGCCAAGAGATGAAACATCGACCAGTCCAACGCCAATGGTCACGTGAGCTCCTAACCTTTAAAATCTCTAGAAGCACAACCATTGCCTTGGTAAAGGTCTCCAGTGAGGAGCTGGGGAACCACTGTGTCCTCCAGAGCCCTGGAGTCCCCGAAGGGCCCCATCCCACGAGTGGTCAGCAAGAGGGACCACCACCCCTGCCCCTCGCCATGCTCTGCCACAAACCCAGCTCTCTTGGCACCCGTACCTGTTTTTCCCCTACACACAATTTTTTTCTTAATTGGGAGCTTGTTAATTATCCCAATACTTTGCAGAGGAAATAAACAGCAATTAGAGAAATAAGTGGTATTTTTATTCCCTGGCACTCTTGCAGAGCTCCCCGACGCCTCCCATCCGCAGCTCCCACACGGGCACATGTTGCTGCCTGCTCCGGCGCCGCTGCCCAAGCGCTCTCCTCCGTCTGTTCCCTGGGAGCAGGGCGCTGCGGTGGTGGGCTGCCTTTCTCTCCCCTGGGTAGGAAGCGTTACTGCGTGAAAGCAGCAGGCTGTCCCACTGTAATCTGTTTTAAAAGTCATAAATTGCTGAGAAAAGCCAGTTTTCCTGCACAACAGAAGGTTAGCGTGTTTAAAGAGAGCACTGGAACTGTTTTTATTAATCAGAACTGCTATCAAGAAAGCATTTTAATTAACATAATTATCCTGTTTGAGAGAAGCAGTCCGCACCTCACAGATACTTTTCAAACTAAAGATGCGGGCTGTCACAGTCAGTCATAATTAAGCAAAATGAGCTGGTTTTCCTTGCCGTACATCTCCTTCCTCCCATCCACATGCTTCCCCTTTCCTATCACACTCTCTGCAAGGCGAGTGGAGACAGCATAGTGTCATGGGGGTGGCAGGGCCCCCCATGTCCCCATCCCTGCATTCCTGCCTCCAGCACGGACCAGTTGGGGTTAAGCTCCGTCCTAGCCAGCAGTGCCAGCTCCGGGCACAGACCAAGCTGCAAACAGGCAACCTGGGAGATGGAGGTGGCTATAAAAAACCCACAAGATTTGTAGGACTTTGTTTCCAGCACGGTCTCACAGTCAACAGATAAAAGATTTATTCTCGTTGAAAAAGACAAAAAGAAAAAGCATAAAAAGCCTGGCTCTGGGCTGCCTGCCAATGGGGAGAGAAAGGAGCGAGGAAGGGGAATAAAAGCAGGCATGGGCAGGCAGCTGTGCGGGTCCAGGTTTCTCTGAGCATCTCAGAGCTGAGCTGGACCCCAGAGAGCAGCAAGCAGGCCAGGAGCTGCAGCCTCCATCGGCAGCCCTCCTCCTCCTCCTCCTCCTGCCTGCTGCTGCCTGCAGCACGAAGCAGCACCTTTTATGCTTCCTCCTGACATACCAACAGGCTTGGTAGCTCCCATGGCACATCCCTTTGCTCCCTGACATTGGTGTCCCCCCACACCAATGGCAAGATGGGGCACACAGGCTACACAAAGCAATCAGGTATCACCTCCAAACCCACCGTTGGCTGCTTTAACCAAGACGCCTCGTCCCACCAACGCGTCCTGGAGCAGGACACTGACCTAGGGCTGAAGGCAACACCTTCAGTATCCAGCCAAAGTCCCTTTAATGGCAGCACCATTCAGTATTTTAACAAGTATTTTAATGGGTGTTCCACTATTTTGCTAACATCTCACCTTAATGTGCAGTATAATAGACTGTTAACAATTAGTGCTTTTAATTAAAATCTCCTTCATTTATAAAGGATGGTTATGAGTTGGTGGGTCTGCCCTGAAATCGTGCAGTCCCACTGGAGATGCTCGTGCCATGTCTTCAATGCAGACCCAACATCACAGCAGAAGGACCAAAGTCACCACACCAAGCACTCAGCGCCATGTCCCCATGGACTGCAGGGACGAGAGCACCCATCCTGCACATGGTGGCACCCAAAAATTTTCAAAAGAGGAATTTTTAAGGGTTTTTTTTCTTTTTTTGGCATGATTTCCTTAAGAAAACAAGGTTTGTGCAATCACATGCTCCACGTATTGTCTGTCTCCCCTAATTACTCTCCCAACTCAGCAGTCATATTCAACAGTGTGTGAGTGACAGCTGGAAATCTCAAAGATATTAAATTCCTGGAGGTTTCATGAAAACAGGCAGGCGGATAGAGAGCAGAGGCCTTCCTCGGCTCAGCTGAGCCAGGCTGCAGGAGGAGCCTGGCTGTTGTGAGGCTCTGGAGGATCCACATGGGAGAACGAAAAAGCATGAAAGCCCTGACGATGCAGGGAAAAGGCTGAATCAGACGATGCATCTTGCTAGATATTGAAATCAGTCAATCTTCAGGTATTAGCCTCTGGAAAAGCAGCCTTCTGTAGTGCTGATCGGCACATTAACAACCTGTTTCCAAATAGGAAATGCAATTTCCATGGGAAATTCAGGTTTTCTTGGTGGAAGAATTAAAATATTCAGAAAAAAATCAAACATGCTTTTCTACTTTGGTTCAACACAGGCCGACACATTTCAGGTGACTGAAAAAGAAAACAAAGTTTGGCTCCGATTCAACTAAACCTTCAGCCATGTCCCTGCTCCACATTTTCCACCTGCCCTCATCTCCCTGGGCTGGAGATGGACTCCACGTGCCCCATGAGCACATGAGGGACCACAGCCAAGCAGCAGGACACAACCCAAACATCCCCTTTTGCATCACTGGGATGTTTCTTTTGAAATGCTGTATTTAAAAAACCTATTTTTACTTTTCCATTCCTCAGTTTTTCCCCAGAATGAAAAGGCCCTACCAACTCCATTCGTCTGGGAGCCACCATGGAAAGTCCAGAAGCATCTCCTGCAAGCAACCTCCGCTGGGCGTGGGTCAGTCCCTGTGGCAGCCTGCTGCAGGCATCCCCAGAGAGAGGGCTCAAGTTGGGTTGGGGACACGGAGCAAAAGGAGAGCATGGGGCTGAGACAACAGAGCAAAGCCTCAGGCTTACTGCTGCGAAGGGTTTTGTGTTGAGGGTTTTCTTTGCATGCAGGCTATGAAGCACAGACTTAGAGATGTCTCAAGACCTACTTGTAAGACCAAATAAAAATACCTCTCCTGGTTCTGGATCGAGAGAGCTGGGAAGGAGGTTTCCAAAATTGGGTTCTCTCCCTGCCTGCGCAGAGGATGGGGTTGTGACACCATGGAGAAGCTGTTTGTAGGTCTCCGTTCGCAGGCTACCAGATAGGCAGCCTCACCCTCCCTCATCCAGGGCATCTGCCTTCCCCGAGCTCCCAATCCCTGGTATAAATAGGACTCCTTGCTGGAAGCACTGGGGTTGGTGGCATTGCATGGCATGGCACAGCAGCTCTCCCAGCCACATTCCCTCCCTCTGCTGCCCCATTGCCGGCTGGGCAGCACCCATGGCCTTCAGGGAGCCTTCCCCATGCAGCTGGCCCGCACGCTCCTCTCAGTGCAAGCCAAAGCTGCAGCAAGATGAAGCGATGCTCATAAATGCCTTAGAAAGAAAATGTTAATGAGCACTGAGTGGAGGGTGAGAAAAGCCCTTAATCGCATTAGCTTCGCTGCCAGACCTGATGAACATCCCCAAGCCACAGAGCCCCGTCCACCCACGTGCCACGCGAGCGGCTGGGGAGAGCTGGACCCTGAGCCACTGCCCCGCTGCTTGGGGTGGGAAGGGAAAACACTGGTCAAAGCCAAGATGATCCCTTGCCTAACCTCAAATGAACATTTCCTGCGAGCTGACGGTGCCTATACCACGTGGCTCTGGAATCACAGGTCCTACCGGGATGGGATGTTCTCTTGCTCTACCTG
Organism: Platalea leucorodia; assembly: GCF_965183815.1. Taxonomy (NCBI): domain Eukaryota; kingdom Metazoa; phylum Chordata; class Aves; order Pelecaniformes; family Threskiornithidae; genus Platalea; species Platalea leucorodia. Next base: position 30,516,561 of record NC_138831.1, on the reverse strand, counting down.
AGCAGCAGCAGGAGGCCATGCCAAGCACCTCTGCCTGCATCCCTGATGAGTTTATGCTTCAGTTGCATAAATAAGGCACGTGCCAGGTTTTTAAACTGAGAACTCAGTTCTGAGCTTGTGTAATGCTCTGATTTTTTTTATGCAGACAGGAAATTACGATATAAAAATATATGTATGAACAATTTTCCTCAGCTAAACAGCCACATGAGTGGTGCCTTTTGTGCTGCCCTGCCTTTTGATCCCTGCGTATGCTTTGTGCACGCACATGTGTGCTGCTCTGTGACACACGGGGACATTTTTTACGGTGACAGCCTACCGATCCCCCTTGGGGGAAAATGTGGTTTAATTTTTAGTATAACCTTAAAAAGGAGACTAGCAAAGCATCTCTCCCATAAATTTTGTAAGTGACATTTACTTCTTGGTACATTATCGCTAGTGATGGACAAATCTCGAGTTTAGGGGTTTGGTTCAGAGGAACAGCCATCTTCTCCTGCCAGCTCCACCGGGATGAGGCGGCTGTTGCTCAGGCTCAGCTCAGGCGCTGCCTGGAAGATCTCCAGCAGCTGAACCTTCTTCTCTCTCCAAGACCACAGCCTAACATGTGGCCCCTATGTGCCTTAGGGGGCTCTGGAGGCTCCTTTTGGCTTCTGAACACCCCATCTCTAAGGAAGCCCCCACTCAGCCCCACCCACAGGCCAGGTATCAGCAATAACACCACAAAGCTTACCACCCAGTCTCATCAGCTTGGCCCATAAAAGCATCCCTGGCAGGCTCAGATCCCTGCCCATCTTGGCTGGGGTATAATGGAGTTTGCTTTAAGAGTGCAATAGATCTTCCTGGTCACCAAATCCAGCTCCCTGCTACCTGTAAGCCTGCCAAGTTTCAATTTGAATACACATAAAAGATCTCAACAGCTGGGTGTTTAATTACAGGGACTAGAAATCAGGCTCCGCAGAGTCGTATCAGGTTATTCCAGCTCCCTTGAGCTGGCTTTGGAGCGTGCCAGGACCACCCGCCCCAGGGAGGCTGGCGTTTCCAGCTCTGTCCAAAAGCGTGGAGGCTCGAGGAAACACAAACCATGCCGAACCCCCAAAGGCAGAGCTCAGAGGAACCTGGGCAGGGACTTCACAGCACAGCCCTCTCCAAAACATGGGTACAGGTGATTTGCCTTGCCAGGTGCAAGGGCAAAATACTGTTATTTGTGTGTGACCAGAGGAAAATGCAAGATGCCACTAAAATCCATGGCATCCACATGGATCCTACAAGAGACAGAGGGACAGGAGATGCCATGAACTTGCCTTGGAGCTGTTTTGCAAAGCCTTTCAGGGAATGGCTCAGCACCATCTCCTGGTGCCCACAGAGAGGCGATGGTGTCCCCTGCTCCTCCAAGCCATGGGGCAGGGCACGGCCAGCAGGCCGAGGCTCTGCAGGGCAGCGCGTCCCTGGCACTCCCTGCCCATCCGCAGCCTCCACCGCCACCCCAATTTACTACCATGGGGCTGGACTAGACCGAAAGAAACACTTCCAGTTCCTTGGCACCAATGAAAGATGAAGGAGCAGAAAACAGAGAACTGTTAACAGGTAGTTAAATCTGATGTAATTTGTGGCACAGTTATTTGCACCTAGGAAAAGACAGGCGGCAAATTTGCCAGTGTCAGCCCTGCCACAGCAGGTCCTTGAGTGTTGCCCCGGCTGCTGGTACATGGGGATCTGCAGAGACATTTTATTTGAATTTCTAGGGATCAGGTCCTTCAGAAACTGAACTTTGAGCCCTAAAAAGCCTGGGCACCTCCGCAGCAATTGCTGCAGAGTGTGGCAAAGCACTTCAAAATAGCTACAATTGGCTTTCCCCAAGCTCTGACAGCGGCTGGAGACTGGAAAAGCCTTTTCTCCAGGCAGACAAACACTTCCCTCTGCCAAGATGGCTCAGCATCCCTGGAGCATCCCGTGTCCTCCCAGGGATGCCTCGCTCTACCATGCCCCAGGCAGCGCCCAGGCTCCCTCCTAGCCAAGGGGATGGGAAACGCTGAGTGGAGCCACCAGCGGCTGCCCCGGCTGGGCTCTGGCAGCAGGTCCTGCCCCATCCCAGCACCAGCAGCCACCAAGTCACTTCAGCCAGACCTGGAACTGATCCTCACTCTTCCACCTCAGACAAACCCAAGCCAAAGGCATCTCTCAGAGTCGCCCAACATCGCTGTTCTCTGCTGTCAGACTCCCGAGGAGCACTGCCTGCCACCCTCTCAACATGCGCTTTGGCAACCCAAGCTGTTATTTCCCAGGCTGTTGAATCATTTCTCGCACAGGCGTCACCACGCGCCTCCAACTCCCCACGTAACGTCTCAGCTGCTCCCCGGCTCCTCCCCAGCATCTCCACTTAACCGGGGGCACAAGCCAGTCTCTCTCGTGTTTTGGCAGAGAGGTGCCTACAAAGCCTTGGCTGTAGCCCTGACTTTAAAAAAATAAGAGAATATGAATAGAATAAGGCAGCCTGATGAAGCGGGCAGCCTCAGCAAGGCTGAGTAACACTGACCGCCAGCACCCATCACCAGTGGCACCAGGGTGAGCAGTGGCACCCCGGGAGTACTTTCCCCCCACAGCAGCAGCTCGCTCTCAGCACGTGGCCAAGCTGAGAGAGCAGAAATTTTTCCTCTGTGTTGACCAAAGACTGCATCATAAACTACAGGCCCCTGGGGAAGTCAGGGATGAACATCAGGTCAGACATGTCTCCCACTCACAGCCATGCACACATCTGCCTCTCCCAAGAGCTTGGAAATGCTGTCACAAGCACAGCCCCAAAAACTGCTCTAAAGCATACAGATGAGGAAGGAGGAAAACCCCACGGTTGGCCCACCAGGCTGCAAGGTCTGAGGATGAGGCTCAGAGATGGTCAGACTGAGCTTTCCATCCCCTCTTGCTCAGCTGCCCACGAATGCCGGTGCCTGTTGGCCAGAGACCCCACAGGGCCGTCATGGGCACGTGTCAGAAGGAGACCCAGAGCACCCTTCCCCCTTCCCCAAAACGCCACCTTTGTCTGAAAGCTAGCTTACTGCGGGTGTAAGGGAGCCCATGTCCTTATGAGTTAAGATTTAAAGTTTTAACAAAAGCAATTCATTGTTTTGTCTGAGTGAGCTGCTGGTGCTCAAGTTTTATTGATGAAAGCCTCTTTTCTCTAAAAACATGGGACCAGTTCTCTGCACAACAGCAAAACGTGGGCAACGCAGAGCCTCAGATCACAAAGTACAACTCTTTCCCTACATTTCGTCTGGGCCACGAGGAAAAAACCCACATCTGATGACATCTGCAAAGAAACCCTCAGAAACCAGTGGGCAGAGCAGGTTTCCAGCCTCTTCCACCAGCTTGGAGCCTACTAAAGCACACCATCAGCCACCATACAGGGCATCTACAAGGTGTTTTGCTTTGCTCTCTGTTATTTTGCATCCCAAAGCCAAGCATCTGCTCACTGCCTTGTTGTCAGCAGCCCCCCTGCAAGCTCCAGGAGAGCAGCCCCAGCAGACCTCTTCCAAGGTACTCCCATCAACTAAGGGGGACAAAGCAATCAGGGAGCAGACAACGAACGCACGACTTTCCCGTCAAGGATGGACTGCTGGGACTTGCTGGAAGGCGTCCAATTAGTTAACGAGCACTCCAGAGCTGAGTCTGGTCTGGAATGAGTAATTAATTGCCACAAGACAAGAGAGAGTGAATATATTGGAGGAACCCGCGTCTGTCGTAGGGATGGACCTAGGAAAAGAGGGTCTACCCAGCCAAACCCATATTGAAATGGAGAGGAGCAGCTGGCAACAAGCAAGCAGGATGATCTCAATCCCAAAAAGATGTGCATCCCCTGTGCAATGCCAGGAGCAAACACCACAACCGACTCCCATCCCAAATGTGTCTTGTACCAGGAGCTGGCACAGCCGAGTGCCCCCAGCCCTGGAGCTGGTCCTCTGCATCGATACCAGCCCATTGCAGGCTGCACACATGCTGTGGACACGCAGCCGATGACAGCTTTGCTTCTGACAAGCAGCGCTGTAGTAATTAAGCAAACGGGACACATCAGCCTGGCCAGACATCTCCCGCTTCCACCATCCGCAAACACCACGTTTTTGGAAGTCCTGGAATGATTTCTTCACGTCCATTTTCCTCATTAGTCTCCTGCTCCAGGTTCCTGAGCATCCTCTAGTGCAGGAGGACACACCAGCTCCCAGGTCCAAGGCAGCTCAGAGGAGCCGGGCTGTTACCAGCAGCATCAGCCCTCCTGCATGCAAGCAACCACCTGCCAGGTTCTCCTGGTTGAAAGTCAATGGCTGAGCTCCAGGAAGGAGGAGAAGACCCCCCTCCCAAGGCGTCCGCTCCCAGCCCTCGTAGCTCCAGCTGCCTCTCCAGAGCGTGTCCCCACGCGGCAGGAGATGCGGAGCTGCTCTGCATCCAGCCCCTGTGATAAATTAGCCAGAGATTCAGGCATTTCGTGCAGCTGCCTCATCCTCTGGCGGCATGACAATGTGATTAATTTTGGGTGCAGATGAAGCTCATTTATCAGAGGCACGTGACAGCCGCACAGGCTGCAGGGGCGTGCAGGGAGCCCCGGGGCACAGGGAAAAGTGGAAGCAGAGGCAAAAGGCAGGAGGCAGGGAAGGAGAGCGAGGAGCCAAGCCTGGGGCATCTCCCAGGAAGGCTGTTTGCCACGTTGGCTGGTGATTAAGCACACTGGGGAAGAAGAGCCCCGCGTGGGAAGAGAGCTTTTATCTCTGCTAACACACATGGCGGCGTCTGGGGAGAGATGTGCAATGAATGGGAGGGGTGTAAGAGGATCGGGGAGAAGAAGCCATGAGCCAATTACTACGGTTCAGGAGAGGCAATTCTACCACTGCCGCCACTTCTCCCCTCACTGCCCCCTCCTCCAGGCCGTTTTACACTTTCTCCTCATTTCTGGGGACAAGCTGGTCCCATCCTGTATGTCCCCACTCTGCAGCCAGAGACGCTCCTCGCTGCTGGCCAGAGCTGCTCCTGGAGGAATTGCCTGGGAAGGCAGAGCTTTCTGTTCACTTCCCAATGTAACACGGCCCTGACACAGAAAAATCAGCCAGTCGGTTCATCCATCCCTTGACTGGAGTCTCTCCACGTGCTGGAGCAGCGCCCAACACGGCGATGCTGCTTGCATGACACGGAGCAGCTCTCCCGAGGGCTGAGGCAGCCCAACATGCTGCTGCAGAGCAGCCTGTAAGTGTTTCAGCAGTGGCTGAGACAGCCCTTCTCTTAATTCCCACCGTGACATCGCATCCTGCACCGGCACATGCCCCAGGTCAGGGTCCGTCCCGCCAGTGGCGTCAGCACTACTCCTTCCCAGCTCTCCAGGCTCTCCTGGCTGGTGATGCTTTTTGCTAGCAGACATCCCCTTCAGAGTGCCAGCCAGTGTTAGGGACGAGATGCTGGCTTTGGGCTGCACATGTCCTTCATGGGAATCGTTGGCTCAAGCAATTGAGCGTGCATGGCGGACGTGATAGCTGAGGCAGACACGACCAGAGAGGATGACACACAGCAGCCCATGTCTCCCACCAGCCCACCCATCCTGGCTGGGCAGGAAGGGCTCTTGGAGGTGAGCGGCACCAGGGAAGGGACCTGAGCTGCACCCAGCTGAGGCTGCCAACATCATGAGCAAAGCATCAACGGATCAGGAGTCTCTGCACAGTTTTGGAGTGAGAAATAGTTTTTGATGTGAGCTGATGCCATGCCAGATGCCCTCCGGTGAGATGGATACACAAGGAGGGCACCAGGCCAGTCCCTTGGGCACCAGGTCAGTCCCTTGGGCACCAGGCTTTACAGCTGCCCATGTCACCACCAGCAGCCAGGGAAGGGACAAGGCAGGTGACACACAGCCGGTGCAGCAGCTTGCGTCCCAATGGACAACAGCCCAGGGAGGTGTCAAACAACACAGTTGGGAAACCAAGGAGATGGACAGGATGGAGGTGGGATGACCAGGGAACACAACACATGGTTGGCAACGGCAAGAAGCAAGCAGCATTGCAGGCATTTGTTTGCCCTATGCTGTGGTTAGATATGCCCTGGGGGATGGTGTCCCCATCCCGGAGCAGCTCTGTCCCAGAGCAAGGTGATGCCGGCAGCACCTGAAAACCTGAGAGCACCATAATCCCCCTCCCTTTGACATTTTTATGTTCCAACTAGTGAATCATTTTCTGCTAAAGAAAAGAAAAACCCTTGAGTTCAACAGGGCCATGCGAGCTGGGACAATGGCGACAAATCCTTGGGCACACAGCCGCTGTCAACGCCTTCGGTGGGACTCAATTATCAACCCAACAGGTAGTGTCAAACAGAGAAGCTGCTTTTTTGATAAATACATATTTTTTTAAAGAACACATGTCAAGAGGGCAAAGGTGAAGACAACACGATACGTGGCAGCCCTGCTGCTTGCAAGACAGTCCTGTTAATTTATCCCAGCACAGAAGCATGACCCTTTCTGTTGGATTAAGTGCATGGTTAGAAAATCCGCAGTGACTATGGAAGTGTGAAAATGTCAAACACAGTGGTGTAGGGACTGCTGGGGGAAAACAGCAACAGGGAATGGGGAAATTTTATGCTTCTCCCCAGGAGAAAGCAAACAGGGTGGCTGGTGGCAGAGGGGGTGGCCTGAGAGGAGCCCATTGCTGGAAAGGTTACAGGTGATGACACTAGCTTGCAGCCAGGACTGCAACCTCTGACTTTCACATTTCTTCCAGGTCCTAAATGCTCCTCTAAGACTGGCTCCTCTGCAAGGTCCCCAGGGAGGTTTTGCTCCACTCCCACCCATTGCTTTGCCTTCTCATCTTTCCAAAGGTCCCCCAAGTCCCACCTCAGAGCTGCTGTGGCACCAGTGGCAGAGCCATCCTGGCTTTTATTGAAATCATCACGCCAATTACTCAATTGAAGTTTTCAGTTCCCATCCACCAAAGTTTACCCAGGAAGGATTGAAGATGCCCACACAGTTTCCCTTTGTGGATTATGGAAAGGCAGCGATAAATGTATCTCAGCCAATTTTCACATGCCAGGAGCTGGCTCCTTGGCAGAGGTGCACGCGGGCTCTGACACCTGCCTGGGGAGCAGTGATGGTGCCTGGCCCCAGTGCTCCTCCAGCACCACACGATGCTTTAGCACAGGCACACTCTCAGCGAGGAGAAAACGCTATTGCACTTACCAGAGCTGAAATCTTGCAAGGACCTGCTGGCGAGGCAAGGAACCTGGAAAGGAGGAGAGAGAGATGCGGTTCAGTGGGTTGGCTGTTGAGAGCAGTGGGCATTTTAAGAGGGTGACAGGGGAGTGTTGGCATTGCACTAGCCCCGCATGGGTGGGACGGGGCATGTTCCCCCGTGGCAGCGCTGAGCCCAAGCCCCACAGGGCACAAAACTGCTCCACAAACCCCAGCCACCCCAAGCCACAGTCTTGCCCTGCAATAGAGTTTGACAGAGTCTTAGACGAGGTGCCTACACATCCTATTTAATTAGCACCAGTTAATGGCCTGGACATCACCAGAGTTGCTTGGATATGGACCCTCCTGGCTGCACTCTCAGCCACGGCACCCAGGAGCACGTGTGCTGCCTCTGGAGCTGGCCAGGGTGTCCCAGCACCCAACAGGCTCCCACAAAGCAGCCTAATGCTGCTGAACCCTAAGAGCAAGAAAATGAACCTTCCCTGCCTGTGTCCCTCTCAGCCAGCACGCTCGGACAGGGAGGGAGGTTACCTCTGCCTGCGTTGCATCAGGGCCATCTAAATTCATTAGGGCCACCTAAATTCACCTGGTCCTGCTCGCCAGCCTCTCTGGGTGCTCGGCCAGTCCTGGCAGGACTGCAAACTGCGGCACACAGTGGGAATTCGCCAAGGGTTCAAGGAGCCATTTGCCGCTCCTGTCCCAGTATGAACACAGGGCTGTCCTATCCCTGCTCCCCTCTCCCAGTGCCTCATCAGCTCCTGGATCACGCCATGCAAATCTATGCTAAGGAGTCACAACAACACGCCTGGGAAACCATAAATATCTGTGAAAAATCTCTCCATAAATCCAAGGGAAGGGGAATTTACAGCGCTTTCTTTGGAGATTTCTCCAGGTGTTCCCTATTAAGCCATTGTGCTCGTTTGCATAAGTATTCCTCAGACAATAAAGTCTTCTCCGCCATCAGTTATCAGCTCTGCAAACAGGAGCAGCGCCAGGCACGGGGCATGCAAACACCCAGCTGTAAAGATGAGGGACTGGCTCCTTACGTCACCAGCTCCTCCGGGGGAATGCTTTAAATGACACAATCAGCAACAGGTTGTGTTTGCTCGGGGCCGTGGCAGGTCCCCGGGCAGTGGCAATGTCCACGGCCCCTTCTGCACATAGGGGACGATGCTGGCTTCTTGGGGAGGGGGGGACAGGCTAGACCCAGAGGTCCATGTTGCCAAGGGACATTCTGCACCTCAGGGACTGGTGCCCAGCATTTCCATGCTTCTTCAGAAAGAATAAATAAATTAAAATTGAAAAATCTGCCTCACTGCTAGACCCCATGTTCAGCAGATTTCATCCCAAGCAGCTCCTGCAAGGCTGCCCAGGTTAATTGCCAGGAGAGCATGTTGTATTTCAGCTATGACATTTCTTTGCGTGTTTTAATGTATCCTTATCATGACTTCCATGTACTTCTGTGCAGATGGGTGGGAGACAGGAGAAAATGAATAATACACTTCCTTCCAGCATGAAATTCTGAGCCTGTCCTCCGATGAGTGCAATTACTGTGTATATGACTCCTGTAATCTGGCTAATACTGTTAAGTATACTGGAGATTAAGGGATTTGGGGCTGCAAAGTCCATTTCATCCATCCAGGTCCATGCAAGGGAATATGAGCAGGAGAAGAGTCTTGCAGAAGCCCCTGGACCAAGCAGGACCTGGCCTGCAGGTGACCTTCCCATCATATCCCCTTGCTGCTGAGGACCTGTTGCGTGTGGCTCTCAGCTCTGCGCAGGGTGAACATGGAGGAAGGTGACCAGAGCTGCTGGGGCCAAAGCACCTGCAGCCACAGCCCCAGGGATTGCCCCTCGCTGGCGGCTCCCAAACCCAGTGTGCTGCCATCCAGGATGCTCCCGACCCTATGCCAAGCACCTGGAGCACTGGAGCACCAAGCCCTCCACAGTGTGGTGTGCTGGGGACACAGTGGCCACGGTGAAGGACTTAAGCGGTCACAGTGCTGCTGCTGAGAGTGCTCTCCAGGCACCAGAAGAAGAGCCATTATCTTTAAGCTGGAGAGTTAATAACCATGTCAGAAAATTTCTGCTTTGGCCGAGGCAATGGCCTCTGTCTGCCTCGCGGGAAAGAAAGCCGCAATGCCAGCATACCTGTGGGGCCAGACTTCACTGCCAGCCCCCAGCCCCGCTGCACCCCAGCTCCCCGGCGGGGACTTGCCCTGGGGGTGCAAGCTGAGCCCACGGCAGGGGGACATCCTGTCCTGGTGCCTAGAAGCAGGGTAGCAAACCATCGCTTTGCAGCCCTCATGCCCAAGGAAACCTCAAAAATAATCCTCCTCGGGAGTCAGCATCCTTCCCCGGTTCAGAGCGGGCACAGCCCGAGCTGGGGCATCGCTCCTGCCCAAAGGAGAAGCTACAGCGAGCGAGCTCCAGCTCCTCCAAACTGATGTAATATGAAGGACAGCAGATACAGGGTTGTTCTGCGAGCATAGATGAGCGAAGCAGAGCAAGGAGATGGCTTTAAGTAGTAAAAGCTGCCCTTATGTTATGAGCTCAGACACAGCCTTATATATCCCCAAGCAACAGAGGAGCCATCTCCACTTTGATCCGGGTTTGATTTAAAATGGAGCATCTCCCTCAGCATCACTGGTGGGAAAGCAGCAAAGTAATCTCGTTTTCCTCTGCTTTGTCCCTTTTGCCACCCACCATGTGCCAGAGGTCCCAGGGCCACGCGCCAGAGCTGCAAACCCCAGCTCCCTGTGCTCCGGGGGCTCGTGGCCACGATGTGCTGGGGCAGCCCCCGGCTCTGGCTGTGTTCCCCTCCCCATGCACCCCTGGCACCGGCGGTGCCTGCCTGCCCTGCCCCGCACTGCACGGTCCAGCTGTGGCAGGTGGAGATGCTCAGGGAGGTGCTCCCTCCCCATGTCGGGGTGCAGATGAGCCAGCACAGAGCCAGGGAAATGAGAACCTGCCGGGGCGTAATGCCAATTCACTGCCCATTAACTCCCTGCAAATCCTCCGCTCCCCGGCCTTATCTTCCTCTGCCACATCTCCTCACTCCCTCTCCTCCTCTTCCCAGGCTAATGGGCTTTTGGATGTGGAGACAGCTGTATAGGTACCCTTGTCTGTGCTTGGGAGCCTTTAAATAGCGGTGCAGTGGTGTCTGCAGGGAGGTTTGATGGAAGATATCCCCGGCACCCCTCAGACACCCTCCCGGCACCCATGGGCAATGGGGCTGCCCCACACAGCAGAACTCATTGCCAAACGCCTGCTTGCTCTTGCGGATTGAATGTCAAACTCCGAACGTTAACTTTTACGGAGTAATACATCCAGCACCAACCCACATTGTCAGGAGATACCCCAAAGCTATCAACACATCTGGATGCGAATGGTTGTTTAAACACCCCACACGGTCCTGTGTGTACAGGATAGATTTACTGTCACTTCTTGTAAAATTAGGAGGGTTAAAATCAAACAGCTGAGGAGCAATGTCTGCTGGGCAGCGAGGGAGCAATCACCAGCGCTACTCAAGGGCTTTGGCTAAAAAAGGGAGCTCCGGAATAAACACCAGCGAAGCTCACCATGAGGCATCTTTGCTTACAGCTCCTGCCTGAATTGCGAATTTGACCTGTGAGCCCTCCTGACCCACGGCAGCCCAGCAGAGTGCTGGCTGGGTTTTGAATCAGCACTTTCTGAAATCAGCCAGATTTCAGTGGTCCTTCGCTGCAGTGCAGGCAGGGCAGGCAGGGCAGCAGGGGCAGGCAGCTCCTGTGCCCATGGGTGCTGCCCAGCGTGGGCAGACGAGCTGCCCCGGCGGGGTTCAGTAAAGGTCCTCAGATCAACAAAGGATGAAAATCACTGACAGTCAAGCACAGGGTGAGCCCCGGCTCTCATCCCGGGCTGCTCTCCCGGATGAGGCGGCTCTCGCTGCACTGCTGGCCGTGCAGGAATTCTGCAGCTGTCCATGACGCAGAGGCAACAGCAACCCTGAAACTACCCGAGAAACAGCTCCTGCTCATTCAATGCCCCCTCGTTCCTCTAGCGAGACCCAAGTCGGCTGCTCCCCACCTTGTTCCCGCAGGAATTAAGTCCATGGGCTTGCAGCCCTGGCTTTTCAGAGGAGAAAGTTCACCTCTTCAGCAGAGAGCACATATTTTACATGAGAAATTGAGCTCAGCCCAAACCTCAGTTTTCCATCAGAAATTGTTTGCCCAGGAAATTTGTGTCCAGCCCTTTCCATCAAGCAGCACAGCTTCCTACATGAGGAAGGGTTTTGGAATAGCAGAGCATTCCTCAAGACAGCAGATAAATGTCGGACCAGAGTTAGTGGCTGGAAGGCTGAATCTAGACAAGCTCAGACTGAAAATAAGGCACAACTGTTGGACAGTCACAAGTACTATTGCAGCCACTAAGTTAGGAGCAAGAGGAATACTCTGTCTTCAGCTATCTCAAGGGGAAGAGAGGCTGTTCCTCCAAAAGAGGTGCTATATGGTTGCTCATAAGCAACGTCTAAGAGTTACAAATGTCCCCATAGGAGACTGGGGACACCAGCAGCGGAGGGGCTGGTTTCCACCAGCGCTGTGGAGGGGGACGCAGAGCTGGGACAGGGTGCTCAGGGATGGCACGGCCACCATGGTCTCAGCTATGGCACTGACCTTCACCACCAGCCTTTGCTCCAGCTCAGCAGGTCACATCCATCTCCGGCAGCACTGAGGCTTGTGGGATGGGAGAGGAAAAGCGTTCCCAAGCCCACCTAACCTGCCTACGAGAGCTCATAGCACTGTAGCATCAGCCCCAGCTCGGTAACCATAACCTCTGCAGCATCTCCCAGCCCTCCTCAAACTCCCTTTAATTGCAGCTCCCAGGTTTTATCTTTCAAAACCACAACAGGGAGGGTTAAAAACCAACATGACAAACAATCCAAGGAAAAGAATACAACAGCCCTTGAAACCCCATCCTACATTTGAAAGGGAGGGATGGAGGCAAGGCAAGAAAGCCAGTGTAAAGCCTCATTACCATCAGAAATCCTCTCTCCCTGCCCTTACCTCCCTGCTCATTTCCATATCACAGGGGACACAATACCTTTCTTCTCTTGAAAAACGTCCCATTTTTGCAGAGGCTGACTGTCCCCACTCCCAGCTCGGCTTACGGAGCTGGGGAACAAAAGCCGGGCTCACACCTGCCCTGGCAGGCGGTGCTGGGGTGTGAGTCTCCAGGCCCTTATCGCCCTCTCTGAAGCAGTTTTTATCGTTATTATTATTAGTCTACTTTATCTTTTTTTTTTTTCCTTAGCTTCAAGATCCTTTAGTCAAATTATACTCAGAGTAGCAGAAGCGGCAGAAAATAAAGCATTATAAGGAGTTCAGGAAGTTATTTTCATCTCAAGGAGCATGGAAGAAAAGTTGACAAGTCTTTATTCTGCTCTTACAGGGTAATCTGTAGGTTCCCAGCTGATATGGGGGGAAAATTAAAAGCATCAGAAGAAATTACAGGAAGAAGTAAAACCAAGGACTCTGCATAAATTGAAGTAATGTGCACCTTGGCTGACAGCTGAAGGCACCGGAGGGTGAAACATCAGTGTGGGGAAGGAAAGGGGCAGCCGCGGGGTCTGGAAAGGGCTGGGCAGAGGGTGTGGGTGCAGGGCAGGAGGGTCACTCAGCCCCCTCTAGCTGGTCTTTGCTCCTGCTAGGTGGACCCTTCACATCTTTCCAGTCCAAAGCATCACCGACACAGCAGGTGGAGGAGGGAGGGAAAGCAAAGCAGCTCAGTCATTGAGCGGCGTCTCCCCTACTGCCCCTGGTCTCTGGATTCGTCCTGCTCCTGTCTGGCTGCTCTGATAAAAGCTACAAGAATCAAGTCAGGCACGGCAAAATTTTTCTGCAAAGACTTCAGGCTCTCGCATTTACATGCGCAGTGTGGTGCCCCAGGAGCTCCCAGCAGCCGAACGCGGGGCCGGGAGTGGAGCCAGGGTGCCGAGGAGGGGGCCAGGACCGCAGGGCACTGTGCTGAGGGGAGAGAAGAGGAGGAACGATTGACTTCTCTCCACGCCACCAGCCCACGGGGATTAGAGACGGATGCACTCAGCGCTGGATGGCAAAGGGATGCGGAGCCCGGCCGGAAGGCAGTGGGGTCCTGAGCAATGCAAAAAAGTGCACAGAGGCATTTGTGGGGCAAGAAAGCATTTCTCCCGACAGCACTGCCAAGGGCAGGGGAACGGGGTCCCCCTCTTCCCGGCCAGGGCGTGGGAGTCCGAGGCAGCCCCCTCCCAAAGAGGCAGGGCGGCTGGCCCTGTGCCTTTCTGGCTGTTTGGTGGCTGAGCCGCGCGGTGCCGAGGCGGTGCTGTCACCGGTGATTGATGGCACGGTTCAGGAGGAAATAAATTCCCAGGCTTTTGCAGGAGGTGAACTGGGGGGTGTATCCATCTTAAAGATACTTAATGAATGTGCCACAGCCCGCAGAGTGGCAGCAGATACATCTCTGCAGCCGGCACTCCCCACGCTGTTCCTTGCGAGGTTCAGGCACAATTTAACAGCTTCTTATTGATTTTATTTATGTTCCCCAGGCCCTGGCAGTGTCTATATTGCCCCAGTCCAATGAGAGCCCCAGAGTCACGGCGGGGACCCGCACTTGCTTTTCCCTTCCTGCTCCTCATGCCTCGCCCACTCTGGAAGGGGCAATGCGAAATCACCTGCCCCAGGGCAACTCTGGGGAAAAAAAGCTGGTATTTGGTCAGAAAAGATGCAGTTTTGGGCTCCTTGAAACATATCAAGGTTCATGTGGGCTTCAGCTCAGCTCTTCAGGCCAAGAAAGAGGATGATGCAGGATTACTAGACCAATGGTGAGCATTGGCACAGCACTGGGGCAAACGCCGGTGCAATGCATGCTGCCCCAGCACTGAGCTCTGGCTTGCATCTTTGGAACTCAAAGCGAAATAAAATAAGGACCTTACAAAAGCCACCCTTGCAAGATAGACTTTGAAAACTCTTAGCTTTTAAATAGCATAGCAGACCTTCATTTTCAAGGCAAGAAAAATGGCAATCAGCAGTTCTGGTGTGTGGATTGGCTTTGTTTTTCCCTCTTTCCCTTGGGGGGGGGGAGGGGTGGGCGGAGGAAAGAAAAGCAGCAAAGAACAGCAGAGACCCAGCTGACCTTTCTGGCTAAGAGACCTTGTCTGAATCACTGGATGGTAACAATGAATGAAATGCCAGTGCCCTGCCTTATAAATACCAGCTTCCTCTTGGGGTGAAATGCCAGCTTTCGAACGTGGAAATGCCGCAAAGAAAATGTCACCCTCCCCAAGGTGTGAAATGCCAGCCTGCTGCAAGCGCCCAGGCTCAGCCACGAGGAGACAGGCAGGCTAATCCCTGCTGCTGGGTCCCCAACCTCCTCCTGCCAGGGGTCTTCTCCAAAGCTCACCGAAGGCAACAGCGTGAACGGGACAGGTCTTCAATGCGGGACAGGCAGAGCATCTGTCCTCCAGCGTTATCTTTAGCATCACAGCAGCGAGTGGCTCAGAAAAGCTGCCTTTGGGATTTGGGGGTTTTTTCTTCCCTTTTCCAGTGGCTACGAGATTTGTCAGTGCGGCCAGTAAACCAAACAAATCACATTTAAAGATTGGTTCAGATCAAGCCAAAACAGTTATTTCCAGTTTTCCCAGCTAAATGGAAAAACAATTGAGCATAAGAAGATTTTGCCATCTAAAGAGTTTATCACAACCTGAACTCCTAGTTCTCAGTGAGCACTGTTGTTGCTGGGCTTAATCCTATTTATTAAACACAGGAAATCATCCAACATACTGTCCTTGTGTGAAGAAATGCTTCCCGTGAAGCTGGTGATATTTGCAACATCTCCCCTACTCTTCCTGGGGCCAAGCTGGATAAAAGTTTGGCTTAATCCAAAGCCAGGTTTTTCAGCAGCTCATCCTTCCTTTTGTCCCCACTCAGCGTCCTCCTGCCCCAGCTCCTCCAGTACCAAAGTCTTGGCATCAAACCCACACCAGATCAGGGCAGTGGCACCGCCACGACCATCACTGGGAGCTGTAGGGCTGCGTAAATGTAACCAAACCTTTCTACCTGATAAAATTACGTTGAGAAATGAATGAAGTTGCTTTTTGTCATGTGGGAATTGGAGCTGTTCTCTTTCCCCACACCCACACCTTTTCCCCCCCCCCAAATGTGTGAAATAGTTTTACCACCCTTTTTTTTCTTTCGGTTACTCCTCCTCCCCTCAGATCTCACCCATCCTGGCATTTGAAAATAGCTCATGAAAAGGAGGAGGAAGGGGGAGGGAATAAAAGGAAATGTGTGGGGATGCAAGATGGAAAGGGAGAAAAGGGAAAAATACAAGAAGAGTAAAAATACACGTTTTTCAAAGCAAATCAAGAATGGCCGATGATTGCTTCGACTCCAGCACCCATTCCAGGAAAGGTCTACTAATTTGGCAACTTTTGGAAGGCTCTTTGCATCCTGTCATTTGTTAGGCAACACCTAGGAAGAAAGTGGCACAGGCATGCCTGCCTACACCTGCCTGTACCCTGATGTGCAGGCAACCATCTCCAGCCGGGTGCTGGGCCACAGCAAGGCAACGCGACCTTCCAGGGAACCCAGATATCATTTATGATCAGAGCTGGTCGAGAACCCTCTGACTAAATGGGTTTTCTCCTTGCGTGATGCTTATGGCTGGATTTGAAATGATTGGGAAAAAAACACATGGGCTTTGATAACCTTCTGGCAGAGCAAAGGCACAGCCGTGTCCCCAGGCTGCAGCTCTGCCTGGCAGCCACCAGGATCGCGGGACCCAACCAGCACAGCAAAGGGAAGGGTCTCAGTTGCCTCTAGTGCTCAGCTCTGCCTCGGAGAGGCTGGGGTTTGAAGGGCTTGTTTCACCAGCCAGCACCAGGCTGGTAACCAGGCTGCTCCTGGCTTGCCAGCAAATGCAAGCCATTAGCGCTGGAGGCAGCTCCGGGGTGGTGGTTTCGTGCCCGACCCCTCTCCCTGCCTTGCGAGTGGGAGGAGATCTCCACAGGAAGCAGTTTTAATGCATCAGCCTCCACGTGCATTGCGTCCAGGGCTTTCCCCCAAGCGCTTCGCTGTAATGGATTTAATCCTTGACCCAGAGTGATGCTGCCCTGCCAGAGGTCCCTGGGGAATTGGACTCCCGGTTCCTCCCCAGCTTTCCTGCCAGGGAAATGAGGCTGGGGGACTGGCAGCCCCAGCAGCATCGCATCCCTAGTGCCCTAATGCAGTATGGCTCATCTGCAAACTCCCTCTCGGCCTCAGCAGTGGCGGGTCTGCTGGCACAGGAGGAGGGATGCTCACCGTCAGGGGAAGCAGCCGAGTCAGTCTTCCCCTCCCGCACCCTGGGCAAGGGGGTGCAGAGACACCCCCTCT
This sequence comes from Platalea leucorodia, assembly GCF_965183815.1. Lineage (NCBI taxonomy): Eukaryota > Metazoa > Chordata > Aves > Pelecaniformes > Threskiornithidae > Platalea > Platalea leucorodia. The sequence goes on along the minus strand of NC_138831.1, from coordinate 30,499,971 downwards.
CCCCAGCACTCGCACTCGCCAGCCAGATTTAAGGCCTTTGGCCACAAGGTTGTGTGCCTGTGTCCCAGCTCTTTATCATTTCCTGAGGTCTCTCCTGTCATTCCTGTTTGTGTTGGCAATCACCTCATCTCCTTTTGATATCTCCCTTCTCCCTGCACGGCACCTTCCACCTCCTTCCCACTCCTGTCCTTTGGGCAGCAGCTCTGGGGCTGAAGGGATGCTTTCCAGCTCCTTTCTTTAAAAAACCCCAACAACCTAATTCATTGCAAAGCAACCACTTTGTGTCTGACATGGAAGGGACCTGGGGATTTATATTAGTGGTGACACAGAGGGGAATCCGCAGCTGGAGCGGCAGCGGGAGGGCTGGCAGCGGCAGGCGTTGCCAGCACGGCTGCTGTCAGAGCCCCAGGGAGTGATCCCCTGAGGAGCATGTCTCCGCAGGGATGCGCGGATCCAGTGCCAAGTCCAAAGGATGCTTCCCACCACGATCAGGAGCACGGCAAGCGCTCCTCGCCTTGAAAGCAGCAGGAGTCAAGAGGGGAACTATGTCTCATCCTGTGCCACATCAGCACCGGGAAAGCCAGGCTGGGCTGAGCCTCACCGCAGCGGCAGAGCTGGGGAGAGTCTGGCTGCTCTGGGTCGGGTTCAGGCCAAACAAGAGCTTCCCCATGCTCCCCGAGAAGTGAAAGCAGGGGGGCTCTGCCACCACATGCAGCTCTCTTGGGAGCTCAGGAGGAATCAGTCGACAAAACACGACAGACAGCAATGCCCCAGCCCAACATGCAGCAAAGGGCGCCTGCAGGAGCCAAGCAGGACCATCCTAAGATCGCAGTGGGATACCAAACATTTCTCTGGCTGAACACCCAAGTCCAGCCATCCGCTTCTTTCCTTGGGAGATGCCACCCTGCAACGCTCCCTCTTCCCACCCTCCCACAGGGACACTCACTTTTTCCAGCTGAGCTGAGGAACAAACAAGTCATCACCCACTCCAAGTAGGTGGGTTGGCAACGGCCAAGGAAAAGATGCTTTATGTTTGGCGACAGTCCATGGAGCTAACTCAGCAAAGCCAGATGATAGGCAGCGAAGCACCCTTTCCAATAATAGCACTGCGCAGCATGCAGATCACTCTTGCTCAAGAGATCTCCAAGGGCTTAGTGCGAACTTCATAATACCCCTGTTTCCAGCACACAGGAATGCTGCTTGCAAAGCTAATCATTTTCTAGTGCGTCTTCATTAGCCTTTAAACACTCTGCTTCTGGCCTCCTGTGTCTCCACAGCTGCTGGAGGCCCTGGGCCAGATCCTGCTCTCATGCACAGCAGTGTAAATGTGTTTATCCACAGCTGAAAGCATGTTGTGTTGCTGGATGTTACACCAGTGTCCGAGTGCGATCTCGGATGCTCACCAGCTCATCACCCCCTTTGCCTCCAAGGTGACAATGAGCCTGCAAGATCCCCAGCCCACCTCACCAATGTAACCTGGGTCTGACACAGTTCCTTTTCCACAAACCCACTTTTTAGCTCCAGCAACGTGCAGAGGTCTCTCAAGGTCTGCAGAAATCCCTCCTCTCCTGAGCTCACACGAGACATTTCAACTACCAAGCCTCGAAATAAGATGCTGCACCTTTCCCCCATACCTCCCTTCATGCCACAGACCAAGAGACAAACGCTCTGAAATACGTCTTAATTCTCACTCACAGAAGGGTCTCTTTCCAGAGGAGCAAAATTATTTTATTATAGGAAAAGTCCAACCAGGGACCACACTGAAAGCCCTTCCCAAGCCATGTGCAAATAACCACACGTTAACAGCCGGCAAAGCCCTCTCGTTGGCAGGCAGCAGAGCAGGGCAGAGCAATGCAGGCTTCAACTGGAAACATCAGCTCTGCCCAAGGCATGGCCAGCACCAGGCTCTCCATGTGCCCGGAGCCCCCCATCCTCCTCTCTGCTCCCCAGCATCTGCTAGTGGGGTCCCTTCACGTTTTAGCCCGCTCTGGGGCCGTTTGCAGGGGCAGCTCTCCCCTAGCCCAGCCCTGGGAGCCCATGCTCCTCTGCACCCATGTGGGAGCATCAAAAACCACTGCAGGTTTCAACACAGAGTCCCACAAGTGTTTCAGCTTGGCTGAACCAGCTTTTTCCCAGGAAAGCAAGTTTTGATGGACATTTTCCAGCCAGCTGGAAAGGAGCACGGTGCCTGGCATAACTTGCACTGCTCGGGTGTTCCCTGGGGGTCTGGACCAGACCTGGCACAAGCATAAACCAGCATCTACCCTGGCTGGGAGGTGACAGCTGCAAGGCCGGCAGTTCAGCCTTACAAAGCCGTGCCGAGGAAGACGTGGGGTTTCCATACTCTGTAGCTCCCAGCACAGGAACAGCCCTGCCACGTCTCTCATTTGGGATGTAATGCAGCAGGGAGGCGCGACGTCCCCGGGCGAGCCCAGCTCTCCCACTGCCACGGGGGTTGGATGCAGGGCTGATTAGAGGGATTAAAAACCAGCTTAGCAGCTGGCGGCAGGAGGGATGTGCTGGCAGGGGCCAGGCTCACCAGCCTGTGGGATGCCACGGGGGGATCTTGAAAGGGAAGGAAGATCTGAGCGGGCGCATCACCGCCCGGCTCCCTCTCTAACGAGGGACAGGAGCAACCCGCAGTTAGCAAAGAGCTCCCAGATGAAAGCAGCTCCATCCCCGGGATCTTGTTATTATTTCACAGATGCTTCTCACATACCTTTTCTTTATTGTTATTTTTCTAAGGTCTCTCTTTGCTCCAGATAAACGGTGCCTCTGTGGCTGCAGGCAGTGGCGGCAGGGAAGGCAAGGCAGCTCCTGGGGGCTGCAGCCCTGGCTGCCCGTGGCCGCGGCAGGGCCAGATGCTGCCTGAACACATGTACTCCACCTCTGGGGATGCTCAAATGTACCAAGCAGCAGGGTCTGGCAGCAAATACCCTGCATGGGACCTCAGCCCACCTCTCCAGCCCCTTCCGCTCCTCGCCGGCAGGACAGGCTTCACAATGGATGGCTTCTCTGGGAATTGCTAAGAAATCCCAGCATGAAAAGCATCAGCGAAGAGCGAACTGTCGTGACCCAGCCTTTACCTCTGCCTCCAGGCACGATTGCCGTAAGACAATTTGAAATCCAGGCTGAGGAGATCTTGCCCAGCCTGCCCCAAATCTGGCAGGGAAAAAAAATCCTCCCTCCTTGAAAAGCTAAAGCTGCTAAATGGCAGCCAGCCATGGCTCTTTTTTTGTTTGCAAAGCAGCCCTGACCGGGATGGCCTCAGCCAGGGTTGCAGGGAAAAGGGACTGTACAGGGATGGGTTGACCTCCTGCTGTGAACCAGGGCACCCAGCTCAGCCCTTGGCCTCTCCCAAACCCCAAGTGAGCTTTTGTGGGGTTAGCACAACAGCAGGGTGACAAGGGAAGGCAGCAAGGGGGAAAGGGAAAGGATTAAAAATAGATTCCAGTTTTGTTTCAACTATTGTAAAATAAAAGGTCCTGCAGCAACCATCGCTGAACCAAAAAGCACGCCTGTGTCTCGGGCCACGAAGCAGCTGAACAGCAGATGTATTTTTCATTAAAAGACTCGTTAATATTGCAGGTTCCCGCTGCAGACCTGCTTTCCTGGCTCTGGCTGATTGCTGGAGAGCCACTTCTCCCCCCTTCCTCGCCCAGCAGAGAGGGGCTTCACTTCCCCAGCCCTGAGCATCCTCTTCTGCACACTGTGTCCCTGCCTTGGTGTCTGCAGGAGCATCTCGGCCCACCATCAGCATCCCCCCACATGCCCTCAGCACTGCTATCGGCGCGTAGCAAGAAAGCCCCAAGTCCAGCACTGTCATTCCAGATGGGGTGACCAATATCGTGCCATCAACCTGGCAACCAATGGTAAATAAGAAAGAAATTATCTGGCATTTAAAAAAAATAGAAAGGTGAGAGCGATCCCAACTTCACAAGCCCAACGGCTGGTGGTAAAGGGAACTCATTTCCCCCTAATGAGAGACGACTACACTTCGTTAACTCAAACTTTCTCATTAATCACCTTTGCATCGCCTCTGTCTGCCTCATCGTTGTCAGGCCATGATAATATATGAAGAACATTCATTTATCCCCCAGCTTCCCACTCAGTAAAGATACACGGTGCTGTGGAAATGGATTTACCCCGACACCCGACTCCCAGCACAATAAGGCTAATTTCAACATGCTGTTGAGCCAAACCCTTCTTTCTCCTCTCTCCTCCTTTTATTTTATTTTAAAGACAGCAGGTGCTGGGCTCGGCAATTAGAAACGACAGGCAGCTGCAGGCAGAACATCGCCGGTTTGGGTGAAGGCTTCTCCCCTCCTGCTTGCTGCTCTGCCCGCGATGCCCATCCAGAGCCGCTCCCCTTGGGTACCTACCCTGGGTGCTGGCACCCGGGGGAGCTGCACCGGAGCACCCGGTCCCGCCGGTGCCTGCTCACGACATTTTGGGGCTCCAAAAAGCGGCACAGGAGCCACCGACACGCAGGGGCAACTCAGCGGCGGGGTCTCGACACAGGCGATAGCCTCTCTCGGTGCCCCCCGTGTTGGCTTTGCCATCCTTCATGTTTCCCAAACACGCTATATTTTATTGAAATCGTATGCAAAACGCTGCCTCTGCCTCCCACGCAGCTGTTGATTTTGCAGCAGGGCTCTGTTTGTTCGAGATTTGCTCTTGCAAGGAGGGGAGGAGGGAGTGGCGGGCAGCTCTGCGAGGGGTTACGCGGCCGGATCCTGGCATTTTTAAAAAATTAAAGGAATTGGAATTAATTAATTCTTAATTAATTAACAGGGACTTCAACGTTGAGAGATGCAGAACGTGGAGGAGAAGAAAAAAAGGCAAAAATCCCTGGTTGTTGAACACGTTTCTTCTAGTAGAAAAGCTTTTCAGGAGATTAAAAAATATCACGTTCAGACGATTTTGGAAGAAGGCAGTGAGAAGCAGGCAGAGGTGGCTGGAGCCCGGCGGGGCAGCCCGAGCGGGGCCACCCCCCGTGGGTGCTGTGGTGGGTGCAGCCTCCAGCCCGCCCACGCCTGGTCCTCCAGCCCAGCCTGTCCCTCACGGGAGGGACATTGCCTGCGATCAAAGGAGCAGCACTGGAGCGAGCTGCCCGCAAAAGTCCCCAGGGCTTGCCAGCTTGCTGGGAGAGGAAATATCAAACCTGTCTGGAAATCAAACAGCAGAATCGGAACAGAGGGAAGAAAAGAAAGAAATGACGGGAAAAGGAAACCTAAGCTGACACCCTTTGTAATTGAAAAAATCCAATATGGAGAATCATCACCCCCAGTGCGGGTCGCTCGGGGAACAACACACCTTTTCATCACCCCTCGAGGCTGCAGCAGCGTGCGATTGAAATCCAAAGCGACTCTGACCCCAAGCAGCTTCCCCAGCCACCACCAGCTGGCAGAGGGGGCCTGAGACGACGATGGCCACTGCTCTCCGGCTGCAGGTTTCTGGCGACAAGCTCTGAGGTGTGCAGATGCAGCGTGCATAATTAAAAAGCCCGTTTGCTGGGGACATGAAGGACATCGAGCTCCTGCAGAGAGGAGCGGTGCAGGCAGCCCCTGGGCTGTCCCACTGGCAGCAGCAGTGAGGTGAGCAACTCCTTGTGTAAAAACAGCACCAGTGCTGGAAGAAATCTTCCTTGCAGCTACCAAAAAAGCCCTGATGGAGCCCAAACCTCATGTTTCAGCCTTATGACGCCGTCCCCTCCGGCCCTCTGGAGCCCTAGCGTGCTTCGCCACCAGGCTGGTGGTGACAAGCAAAGACCAAGGAAACTTCACGGTTAGCCCAGAGCAGCCACCAACTATGCACGGATGAAAAACAGACCAAAAAAACCTGAGGATGCAGATTTCATGGCTCGCTAATACCTCATTTGAAAGCATTACATTATCCTGAACATTAATGGAAGCCATGTAAAAAAAAAAACTAAAACAAAACAGGTGTTAAAATTGGAAACGGGATGCGGTTTCTCTGCTTATCGTTACAGTGATCTCTTGCTGATCTCCAAGTTGAAGCCATACTTTAAAAACATTCACATGCACACGTCAGGCGCTGTGGAAGCAGGACGTCCAGCAGTTTGCACTTCCATCAATGAAAAATCCATACAGGAATTGGGAATCACAGGCAGAAGAAAGCACTTGCACTCTGACTGGAAAGGCCAAGGCAGGTAGAAACAGAAAGCAAGAAAGGACGGGACCGGGCACAGGATGGATGCTCACATCCCCGGAGGCTCCCCCGCCCCAGTCTGACCAGTCTGGGACAGGGTCCTCCACTGCAGAGCAATGTGGCATCCCTGGAGCACATGGGGCACGAACAGGGACCTCCTAAAGGCTTCCCAAGCCCACAAAGGAAAAAGATGGGAGCTTTTACATATGACATGGGATTTTCCACCCCAAGCCACCAGTGACACGCACCCAGAGGGTTCACCACTGGGCTGGAGCCGAGCGGAAGGAGCTGGCTGCAGGGAGGGGTTCGCAGCCGTTGTCCCCAAGCCATCACCGCGTGCCCTCAGCCACGGTGTGGGCGAGGATGGAGGATGCACTGCGGGCATCCACAGGAGCTGGTGCCTCGTCCTCCCTACCCAGCTCCGTCCCAGGCAAGACAGTGGAATTAAGTGCAAGTTATAATTAAGACTGGATGTTTGAAGAGAAACATAATCTCCGTTCCGTGGGATTCGCCGGCACAACAGTAATTAACGTCTCATTAACATTCGCCTAATTAAGCAGTTTATGAAAGTGGATAGATTTGCATACTGCTCCACTTCAGCTTCAGTGCATCCAGCTATATCCAAGCACCAGAGTTAACCCTTCCAGGACGCTCCCAACCCTCTGCAAGACTTCCCAGCCTCTCCCCATGAGGCCACGAGCTGCCGCAGCTGTGCATCTCACTGCACGGTGCTACCCAAACCCGGGTAAAACATCTCCTCTCCATCGCCTCTTTTCCAGACAAACCCATCCAAAGCCCTTCAAACATTGGTCATCTATTTTTAAAGCCCTCAGCTGGTTGCAATGCTTTCCCCCGGTTTCTCAACACATTCATCAGAGAAGCAAAAAAGACTTGTAAGAGTTTCTGAAGACGGGGAGAAATGTCTCCTAAGATATTTCATACCATACCCATTTCCAAATGTTCTTTAATGTTTAAAAATGACTTCAACATTAAAGAGACACTCCAAATTCCAAACAACAGCTTAAAAGCAGGATGCAACAAGATGTCTCAGCAGCTTCCAAAAAAGTTTTGACATAGGGACTATGTCCCCTCTCTTTTAGAGTCTTCCCCTCATCAGGAGGAAAGGAAAACCAGCAAGAGCAGTGACAACCACCAGGCCCCCAGCTGATGTCCCATCCCTCTTGGGGACAGCAGGGACCAGGACCACCTTTCCTGGGTGGATCCCAGAGCAGCAGGGGATGCATAACGCAGCCCATCAGATAAGACACATCCTACATGCAGCCCCTTAGTGATAAGTCACTTGAAGTGCTGGACATAACATTTTCCTCTGTTAATACCGGCTTTCTCTTCTGGTGTTGGATTAGTAAAGCCGCTGCATCCATCATGCGCTTAGAAAGACCATGTGCAAACTTGCCTCCCGCCCCCGGCATCTCCTGGGGGGGGAAACGAGCTCTCTAGTTAGTGGTTAATGCTTGGAGTCAAGATGCAACTTTGCAGCAAATACAGTGGGAGAGAAAAATTCATGACACAGCCTTTCATTGAAAATCAATAAAGCCCAGACCTGCCTGTGATATACACATTCAATTTACTCCCCACCTGGCTTGCTGCATCTTCACCACCGGCCCTCTCGGCTCAGTCCAGCTTCTCGCTGGAGGATGCAGTCCCTCTGCCCACCTCTCCCCTCTGGGTCATGGCACCGATGCCACCAGAGCCACGTTAGCGTAGGATTGTCACCTCCCTGAGCCTGGCAGTCCCGTGCTGGTGGCTCCGTGCCCCTGGCTGCAGCAAGACGTTCTCCCATGGCTGCGATCCAGCACCCACAGCATCCTTCCCCACAGTGCGGCCGGGAGCGGGAGCCCAGCCGTACCATTGCACGGCAAAGGCAATTTCTAAGTTTTCTTCCATCTCACAACAGGTGCCTACAGAAAAGTGCTGCGCTGGGCTCCGCTGGGGAAACGCTCCTGATTTGCACTTGAAACACCTCTGTCTTGAAAGCACATCTTAATTTTCCCCTCGCCCCAGCAGCCATGAAACCTTCCTGGAAGTGGTGATGAACCGAGCCAAACTGCTGAGCCAAGCTGGGGCATCCTCCAGCCCCGCCTGAGCCCGACCCACGGGACCCCCGTCACTCGTCCTGTCCTGCCCCACCTCCCCCTCCAACAGGGAGGCCTTTGAGAGCCCTTTGAGAGCCCTGCAAGGCACCCAAAATATAGCTGCAGATTTAGATGTTAAAACCTGCCTTTAACCTTTTTTTTCTCCCCCCCCCCAGTCTCCCTGCTGATGCAGAAAATGCTCCCAGAAGGGGGGGGGGGGGGGGGGGGGGGCCTGGCCCTGCACTTGCCCGCCCCCAGCTAATGGGGGACCCCAAAATGCTGGGGAGCCAGAGGAGAAGCTGCTCCCTCGTGATGCTGCAGTTGCATCCCTTGGGCATCTCTCCTGCAGCCAAATATGCCCTGACACCAGGGTGAGGGGCTGATGCCAACCCAGCCCTGCAGTGGCTGCCTTTGGCAGGGAGCAGAGCAGCCCGGGGGGATTTGGAGAGAGAGAGGTGGGTGCCTGGCTGTGCTGGGGGAAGCGGGTGGTGGTCCGGGGTCTTTGCCTTTGCGCCAGGTTCTGCAGCACAGCCTGACCTACTTTCTCCAGTGGCACAGCCACGCCAGCCGCAGCAGCGGCACAGGGTTTCTTGTCCCCTCTAACATGTACAGATATCTTCTTATAAACTAGCAGCAAGATCGTGGTGGGGCTGGCCAGGGTCCCCTCCCTGCCACCTCGCAGCATTGGCTGCCCCTCCCTTGCATCCAGCTTGCTGCGTTTGAATGGGCGCCCTCTTTGCCCTACCCTTCCCCAAAAAATTCGCAGCACATCTCAGCCAAGACGAGGATTTATCGATCGTCTTATCTGTTTCTAATCCCAGCCGTAGCGCCGCGATAAACGAAGCTGGCTAAGTAAAATGCCTTCCTGCAAAGTCTCTGTGTTGAAAGCAGCTGGTTACTAGTGGGGTGCAAAGGGGGGAGCGGCCCCCCAGGGACCCCAGACCCACCTGCGCAGGGAAGAGCAGCCCATGATGGCAAAGGCGTTGAAGCAAGGATTAACACGCCGTGCTGCAAACACTCATCCGAAGCTGAGGGCAGAGGTGGAGGGACAAACCAAACCCAAACCACTCCATCTAATAGATGGTAAGCAGTTTAAACACTGTTTCTCTGCAGTTCAGGGAGCCCTAATTCCAGGCATGACCTGAATCTCTTCAAAGAGAGAAGGGAGGGGGGGCAGGCAGGCAAGGAGAGGGGAGAGCCAGAAATGCCGGGGATGCTGATTTGTCCCCGATTCCTCTCTGCAGAACAGCATCTGGGAGAAAAAGCACCTGCTACAGAGAAAGGACCCCCGTGGAGCAGAGATCCAATGGTGTGTGCTTGCAGAAATCTCTGTTACCCAGCCCAGACTGAAAACGCTCAATGCAAGAGCAGGCAGATGCTGCCATCTTCACGAGAAGAGCCCGGGGTGTAGCAGGCAGAGCACCAGGCCACCTCCTCGGCACCAAAAAGCCAGCAAAGCGCGTTCCAGCCCACCACGAAGCAAGGAGGGAGCAGGGGAGATGCGAACGAGCGCAGCCCAAACGCAGCGTGGCCGTATCCAGGTCAGCTGGCGAGCCTGCCAGGAAGAGCGGGCTCGGGATACAAAAAGCATGGGCAAGATGCTGGGAGCATCCTAGAGCGGCGAGGAAGAGGTCGGGGTGGCCCTGCCCTCTACGCGAGGGGTGCCAGGGTGGCAATGGGCTGCAGAGGATGGCACCGGCCATGTGGGACCATGGGCAAGCACCCTTCTCCCTGGGATTTCCAAAGAAAGACAGCACTGACTAAGAGCTACTGCTGTTTTTCAGAAGGGTGTGGAGGAAGGGGGACTGAGATGATTGCCAACAGGGCAGGGTTGGCAGCAGGAGAGACACTGTTTGGCACCCGCAGCCCCGCACTGAGGAGGAGGAATTGCCATTCCCTGCACCCCGCCGGTGTGTGGCACCAAGCAGCAGTGGTCCTTCAGCAGGGAGGTGCTGCAGAGAGCACCAGCCCAGGACCCCACTCTGCATGGGAGCAGACATCCCGGGTGCACTGGAATGGGGACAAGGCCACCGACACAATGAGCCTGTCACCCCTGCAAGCCTATTCCTGGACAAGGTGCATGCATGTTGCCAAGAGCCTTTCCTTTAGCTCAGCACGGCCCCAAATCCACTACAGCCAACAGAAAGAGGCAGGGATGCACTGGGCTTTGATCCCAAGCTGTTCCCACCCTGCTGCCCTCCTGTCACCCCATGCCATGATGTCCCCACTGCTCTCCCAAGGAGAATCACAAATCTGCTCCCAGCCCCTCCTTGGACACCTGAGCTTTTCCAGACCCCGTGCCAAGCACCGCAGAGCAAATGGTTAATGGGTGATGGGGGGAAAATGCTGGGATGGCCGGTCCCCGCTGCACCCACCGATGGGATCTGCACGGGCAGCCATCGCTGCAGCCACCCCGGCCCCAACTTCGGTAGAGCCTGGCAGGGCATTCAGGGAGCTGTCAGGCCCCATCATGACTCATGCAGTCATTTCTCCCCTCAAGCCAGAAAAAAAAAATTAAGAAAATAAAAATCAGACAAGCAGTTGAAAGACTGGAGATAAACAGAGGGGAGAGTAGATGGAGGCAGCTAATGAGGTCCCCGGCCCCGGTGCAACATGCAAGGAGAGCATAGATGCTGCTCTGGCCAGCAGCGATCCCACCCACCGGGCACAAGGAGCACACAAGGTATGGTGCTGCCCGGCACAGCCCCAGTGCAGCTGGCAGGGACCTGCGGGGCAGCCCCCGGCAGCCATCCCCAGGGCGGCAGAGCAGCCAGCCTCGGGGCCAGGACCCCCGGCAGCCCTTAGGCAGCATCCACACAGTCACATTAGCAAAAGGATGGCAGGATACCCTGGCCCCATGGAAACCTGACCGTGCTGCAGTGGGCAGACTGGGAATTGCTCCCAGGTTTATTTTTCTCCCCCCTCTCTAAAACACCCATGAGCTTAGCAATGCTCGGCTGGGGAGGAAGCCATAGCCCCCAGCCTGACCCCCACAGCCCCCCAGCTCACCCCACAGCTGAGCCACCCCCTGCCCCAAGGACTGAAAAAGGAGAAAAGCCAAAAAACCTCGATTCTTACAGTTAAAATCAAATGTGTCACTTCGGTAACAAATTGGCCTGCCTGACTGGCAGAAATAGCTCTGTTAAAATATATATACGTATTATTTTATTTTGGTTGCACTTCCCAAATGAGTTCAAGAATGGGGAGGTTTTAAAGTCCCCATGGACAGCGAGTCTTTCTGCTCCCTTTCCTGCACCCAGCAAGGTAATTATCCGCCAGGAGCCCGGCCATGTGAGGGCTGGTTACACCGCTAATTAGCAGGAATAAGCCAGTCCCCCAGGGCACCCTGGGTCCGTCCCCATCCCTCTCTGCCTTCCTCCTCACCCGGGGGCGCACAGCAGAAGAGCATTTTGTGTTTAGCACCGCAGCCGGGAGGGCCTTGTCCTCCTCCCTTGGATGCCAGACGTGCAAAGGTACCCCTGCCCACCCAAGGGACAAGGGACAGAGGACAGAAGGACCCCAGAAACTTATCCATTGCCAAGAGGTTGCTCCTTGCCGTAAGGCTACCTGGGGGATGAGGACACGGCAGAGAGCACTAGTTCTGCTGATACCAAGAGACTTACAAAGTTCATAATTTAGAGTCTGCTTCGGTCTCTTCTGGAAAGGATGCTTAGGAAGCGAAGGCTTCCCAAGAAGTCTCCTCTTCCCAAAAGGAAAAGAAAAAAGTCCTGAGCTTGGAGACATTTCCCTCGCAGGAGGGGCAGGGCTGCTTTCCATGCCTAGACTTCTCTCCTTTTTGCTCCTCACAAGCTTCCCCATCTCCTCACCGCCAGCTGCTGCCACCAGGCAAAAGTCACGTTTAGATAAGCCACCCGCTTTGTTTGCAGAAGGGCACAGCACAAGTCGCTCAGACGCCAGGGTGACAGTCTGCTGAGCAGCACTGAAGGCAACCATGGGGGAGCGCTGGGAAGATGCCCCTCTTGCACGTGATGCGCCGGGAGGAGCATCCCCTGGTGCCTGGCCCAGCAGACGTGCGCTTTGCGAGATAGGAGGGAACTGTCGGAGTCCAGACACCCCTACAAGGATGGCTTAGGGCTGCCAGGACGTCACGCAGTCGTCCTCCTCGCCGGCAGCAGGAATAGGATCTCAATGGAGCATGCAGATGGATGCACTCTCCATTCTTGGATCTCAGAGTGCAGACCAGCTCGGTAAGCTGAGGAACTCGGAGGACAGCTCAGGCTCTCCAGACTTACACCCATCCCTTCCTAACGCTCCAGTGCAAGACCTCCAAGGCCCCATGTCACCAGGAGCAGGGACCTTGGATCTCAAAGGAGCAGCAACAGCAAGAACTGGGGCTATTCTCAGCACTTAAGCTGGGCACCCAGCACAGAAAGACTCCCAACTTTCACAGCCTGAAGTTACTTATCCAAAGCTCTACCAGGACTCAGAGAAGAAGCCCTAGATCATCACTCCAGGGGCTCCAAGACTTCCCTGGACTGTTCACACAAGCTGTCTTCCATCCTCCATCCCCCAGAGGTTCCCCTCCCCAGCTGTATGTCCCACCCTGCCCCTGGGAGCCCAGGGTAGGGCTGAAATAGCCAGCTGGTGCAAGCCCAGGGCTTGCAGTTCCCAGCATCAACCCCTGCCCACTGCCTGTTTGCTTCATCTTCCCCAGCAGACGCAGAAGGGGACGACACTGGTCCTGCGTACCAGGGCTGCCCTCAGCCTTGCAGCCCCACAAAAAGAAGTCAGTGGGGCACCTCCTGCCACTAACAGGCAAGATCCCGGGCAGCCCCTGGAAGCACCCAAGATGGGACAAGTACAGGGCTCATTCCCAGCTCCCCATCACTGTAAGGAAGACAGTTCTGCCCCCCACCACTCCCCCTCTTCCTCCAAGGCTCTGGGGCCCCCAAATGTAGGGAGCTGCTCAGAGGCTGCACTACCCCAGCTGGACGGGAGGAACAGGCACTCACCCAGACACCGTTCCTGGATAACTCAAGCTCCTCTTCCCATTCCCCCCACTCAACCAAGAGCAAGACCAGCCTGCAAGCAGCCACGAGGCAAGCCAGTGGCTGCTGCTCCATGCTCACCTGTGCTCTGCCCCTCCAGAGAGTGGCTTGGAGCTGCTCAGCCTTTGCAACAAAACTCCCCTCCGCAGCAAGACATCAGCCTGTGGGTGCTGCTCGCCCCTTCCACGCGCTGGCTGCTCTGCCTGCCTTTGGGATTTTTTTCCTTCTTTCCCGCCCCCCCCCCCCCCCCCCCCGGAGCGTTTTGAATGTGCAGATGCCCCAGCTTCTTAAAATTCAGCCTGGGGGCGTGGGAAGTGTTTTGGAACATGCCCAAGCTGTCTGCTCCATGCGTGCGCGCTGCTAAAAACGATCCACCTACAGCCCCCATCTCCTGCACTGCTTGTCAGCGCCGCCATGCTTTCCAAAGATAAGCAAGCTTACACACGCAGTCAGGGATCAAAGCACCAGGAGCAACCCCATCGGGGTGGGGGGAGAAACTTCTCTGCTCAGAGTCACCAGGCAAACTTTATGCAGCAGCGGTGAATGAGCAGGGTGCCAGATGGACAGCCCTGGGAGTGATGCCCTTGAGCCAGCGCTGCCTCCATCCCCTCTGCATTACAGCGAGGAAAGAGCATCACCGCTGCACAGGTAGAAAACAGATGCAGAAAACCAATGTACTTGCTATCAAAGGATGCAGCAGCAGGACTGGGATGTGAATGCAGCCCCCCTCGTTATAATGAGGGTGTCGCAGCGATGGGCTGTGCTATAAACATGTGTTTAGGATACCCAGCTCAGCAGCCCTGCCCAACAGCTGAGCATCCACGTGGTAGCGCAGTCCAAGGGAGCACAACACGTCCCCTCCCAAGCAATTCCCAAGTGCTTTACCAACAAATAAACGAGCTACAGAGATTTAACAACTTAAGCTGTAAAACACTGCTGGCGAAGCCCAGCTTGTCTAAGACAAGCAAACAGCTCTCAGTGGGGCACCCAAACAAGGTAACAGAGCAACACCAACTTACAGCAGCTCAGTATTCAGCCCCAGCAGCAACCGTTTTGAAAAAAAAGGGAATATAAACCACTGAGGCTGAGATCTGGTCAGGAGAGCCAGGCTGAGCCTTCCTGCCATGTGCAGGGCATACAATGAAGGCTCCAGGTCCCCAAGGGACGAGGACAGCAGGGCCATCTCCAGCCCACCAGCCTGGCTCTGGATTCACAACACAAGCTGTTCAAAATCAGTGACAAGGTTACTTTTCCCGTTGCTTTTAAATCCCTCCAGCAATCTGGCCTTCAAGTGCTCATCAATCCATTCAGAGCAGTCTCTCCCCACTCCATCCCCCAACATCATTTCTCTGCAAATTTGAGTGAAATTGATATTTTCCTATCAGAAACATGAAATTTCAAACACACGGAACATTGGATTTGAAAGCTGACTTTTGTTGGGAAGGTGCCTGTCTCTTTGTTCACAAAAGGGCTCATTTTTCCTGGAAAAGGGCCCAGATTTTGAGTGAAAGATCAATAACATGCAGAAAACGGGTCCTTTTATTTAATTTTGCCACGATATCAAAAAGAAAAGAAAGAATCCAATGCTGAGACTGAATGACTTCAAAATATTTTGCATTTGTTTACCCATTGCGACGCTGGAGCACCTATTCAAAGGAGCTCAACAGGAAGGATGCAGCCTTTGGGACTCCCTTAGAGCATCCCTCTGTCACCTGCTGGTACCCCACCACGGACAGCATCCCTGGCACCACTCCAGCCCAACCCCAGCCCTTTTTGGGGGAATTATTAGAGATTTAACTGCTGCCTCCTCTGCCCTGCCTTGGATGGAGACCAAGGAGCTCCCCCACTGAAACGCTCGATGACCTTCTGCCCACGCTAATTACAGGGAAGGGGGAATCGAACTTTTATTTCAGTTACAGCCTGGGTGGGGGGAAGAAAGAAAAAAAAAAAAAACACCATGAAGACACAGCATTCAAGATGCTGTGCAACAGTCATGACATGCTGCATCCTCCCCGATCCATATGGGGGAAAACTAACACTTTGGCAAATTTATGAAGATGTGTGAAAGTGATTATATTCCTGAAAATATCTCAAGTGGAACGGCCTACCTGGCATATTTTGTTAGTCATGAAACACGCTCCCTCCACCGACTGTAGTTTGTGGCTTCCCATCTGCTTAAATACTTTAAATACTGAAACTTTCTTATTTTTTTTAAGCTGAAATAGCACGCCGGCAGCAGCAGCATACTGCTGACTCAAGAGCGCGGGACGGGGACATGCTCGCCACCAGCAAAGGGATGCAGAGGGCAAAAGAGCAGAGGATTCACCTTACGGGTGATAAGTCCTGCCTCTGGCCAAGAAATGCAAGAGGTTGGCTTGTATTAATTGGATTAAGAGCATCTGGCAAGGGAGCTCCAAGTGCAAACCAAAAGAAGAATATTTTGGATCAAGCGTAGGCGTGAAAGGGAAAAGGTGAAAGGGAAGAAATGGCTCTGGTTTGCCATTTTCATTTGACTTTGCCAGAAATAAAAGGCAACAGTTGTAAAGCTTACAAGTCCCCACTGCTGAGCCCAGCTTTTAGCGAGAGAGGGGGATTATGGGCACTTGGTCTAGGGCAGCCACCACCCTCACCCTTGCTTTCACAGGGAGCAATGCCCGTTCCAACCCAGGGGAGCTAGGGAGAAGGCTCCAAGACACCAGGGCTCACTAAACCCCGAGACAGCGCTGGCATCCTCCCGGAGGGACCCAGCTGCCTCCCCCCTGCCCTCTCCTGCTCTTTACTTAATAGCTTCTATTTTAAACCCCTGGCTGGAGTCGCTCTGACCGCAGTGGCGGGAGGTGGAGTGGGCATGCACGGGGATGCAGCCAGAGCTCAGCACCACGGCAGCATGCCGGGAGGAGCAGGCAAGCCCCAGCGAAGGCAGCTGCCCGTGCACGCAGGGCTTTGACAGCGGGTGCAAAGGAAACCCAGCCTCAAAGGAGGTGGCCAAGGGGGAGCCACAGCAGCAGAGAAACATCCCCCAAACAGCTCAAAACATCCTCACCAGGCTTCCCTGGAGGTGCCGTTAGATGTGCTCGAGCATCCTGCACCCCAGGAAAACTCTGAGTATAAACACCAACCAAGCATTTAACCACAAAGGGATAATTTTTAGTCGTTTAAACAGTTATCTACTGGTTGCACAAGGCAATGGCAATTGTGTCCTGCAAAGCAACAGTGCATAGTACTCACAGCGTAACTACAGTGTAATTACTCTTAGCCCGATTATGGAGAATGATCAAACTAGATGGGAGCATCTCGGCCGAATCGCCTCCTCCCCAGGGCGCGTGGGCTGTGCTATAGAAACCCCAGCTATAGATACACATAAAGTAGAGGAGAGACCAGTAGAATATGATGAACGTTTTCCCAAATGGCAGTGCAAAGCTGAATATTAGGTGATTTATGGCAGATTCCCTCCAAGTGAAAATCTCTCCTACCATGGTGGTGGTTTTTTTACAGCTCATTTGGCTTTTGATTTGCTGAACGGCTTTGTGCTGTTTTCCCTTGCAGGATGGGGCCTCATCATTTGTGTTTTCTTACAGATTTTTTTTTTTCTCCTAGGAGAAAACCATCCTGTTCTCCGTGAGCCTAATTCTGCATCCCCAGCTGGTGTGCGAGAGTATTGGAGTTACTCCCACTATCCAGGGGGATAAATCATGTCGGCGGCAGGGGCTTTTGTTCAAGGTCCAATACCTGGAGGAGGAGTTTTTCCTTCCAAATGGAGATAGTCCCCGGGAGAAATAATCCCACTGGAAATAATCCAGTGCAAAGAGGGTTTATTGCATTTTTTTAAAGGCTCTTTCTTACTGACAATTGATGAGTTCATAGCTACCAATATCCATTAGAGGGTTTATTTTATTTCTTGTTAGAAAACAAAATAAAAAGGCAGAGCCTGAGAAGAGTAAAACCAGCCACAGAGACTGAAGACTGACAGCAGCTGCCTGGCAGACAGTGAGTGAAAATGCTCTGACAAGATGAAATGTTTTTTCTTTCATTGAAATCACTCGCTTTCCGAATGACTAATACGCAGCTATCGCACCATGGATATTTCCAGAGTGATGAGATGTTTTTAAAATATCTCACCGTGCCTCAAAATATCTCACGCTGGCTCAATAGATCATCCAAAACACCACCCACGGAAATCATAAATAAATAGATACTATATTGCCATTAAAGAGCAGACTGGCCAGGGCCAGGGCAGCATCCTTCATCGGCGAGTAAACGAGGCCACTGAACTCCTCACCTCAGTGCGCGGCTCCTGCAGTGAGGCTTTTTGCAGATGGGGACAAAAACCTTTGCAAGCAGAGTTGGACATCGTCTCTTCTCCCCAGCACTTTTGCAGATCTGTCCCACACAGATTAGCTCCTCGATGTTGCAGATCTCTCCTTTCATGAGCAAACTGGATGTGAGAGCTGCAATGGACTCCATGGTACCAAACACTGGCACCGTGGTACCAGCAACCACCTGCACTCACCAGCACCAGCACAGTGGTCCCCAAGAAGGTGGCTGACGGGCTCTGCCCCAAAGGGCACCCCTGAAAATCCACGTACTTCCTTGCACACCCCCCTTGCCTACGCAACAGTTTCAAAGCCCAAGCAGCAGAACCCAGACATGCTCCATCCTATTCCCTGCCCCTAAACATCCCGCAACGCTGCCGAGTCCCCTTTGCACATTGCTACCCCGTTGGCAAGCGAAGAGGGTGGGGAAAGGACACCCACACCCTGGGAACAGCTGGCGTTCGGGTGACGTGCCGGCAGGGGTGCCAGCCCGGCAGCCCCCGCTTCACGTCGCCCTGGTCGCCCCGGTGGAGGGTCCCAGCCTGGCACTCAGCACCCCGCTTCGGAGCCAGGAAACTCCTGCCCTCACAGCAAAGGCTCAGAGGAATTGCGACGGGGAGTGGTTGCAAAGCCACCCTCAGGCAGCTGATTTTTTACACATTTCAATGCACTCACTCCAGGCTCAGAGAGAAAAAAATGCAGCAAAATGGCAACAAGAAGGCACAGAGCGGGTGGACCCATGGGCTGACTTGCCTTGCATGTGCTCCAACCCTGCTGGAGGGGAGAGGGCTTGTGCCAGACGCCTGTGCAGTTCTCCTCCCTGCCGGGAAGGGACCTCAGGCTCGGATCTGGGTGCAAGGACAACTCCACTTAGCAGCACAAGCAAAACTCCCAGAGAGCCCCAGCGCAGATGTACTTTAAAAGCTGCCTGACTCCTGATGCCCACAGCTGAGAGCCAGCCCAAGCCCAGCTGTGACACCCCAACTGCAGCCAGCTGCAGCCCAGCCCAACCCTGCTCCCACTGCACCAGCTCGCTCTGCAGGAGCTGCATCTGCTTTTGCTCTTCCCTAGGAATCAGGCAACACTTTTTGTTTTGCTGATTGAAGGAAAAGAGAGCAAATCATTTTGAGGAACTGAAAATGGGCTCCTTTGCTTTTCTCAGCAAGATAAAAAAAAAATTGTTCAGGTCACCCAGGCTGTGTTGTTCCCAAGTTGTTTCCTCTTTAGAGGCATTTACCAAAGTGCGTTTTGAAACTTTTGGAGATGAAGCAGCTTTTCAGAACAGCTGAGTCAAAATATATCCCTTGGAAACCACAGACAACCTGATGCTTGTCGTCTTTTTTTCAAAAGGGCTGGAACTACTTGTCCAACACAGCAGGAATTGGTGGTTTCCCTAGGTTTGGGAAAGGAAAACGCTTTCCCCATAGAAATTCAATCCTGCTGCTGATGGACATGGGGAGCCCAGCATCAGGATGCTGCAGCGATGGGCCATTGACACCCAACATCCCTCGCAGAGCTCTGCCAGCCCAGCCAGCCCTAGTCCTTCCCAGCAGCTTCTGCTTGGCCTTTCCCTCTAATTCCCTTTCCTCCCACCGGGAACAGGCAGCGCTGGGGGGCTGGAGAGAGATGACAGAGATGGTGTAAAGGCTGGAGAGAGAAAGCCAAGGCCCCGCATTTCCAATGAAGATAGCTCCAACATCTGTCCTCAGCGACAAATGTATTCACCCGCACAGACACACTCATCAGATGAGGCTCTAAAATATTTACTGCCCAAATATCAATCCTCATAAAGCGAGGCAGCCATTTGGTCTTAGGGAGGGGGAAGGAGATGGGGCGAGTTGTCAATAATGTCATAACCACGGGCAATTTTATGTATCTCTGGAAATGGCCAAGGAACACGCAGTTTGACAGATGTGCAAACGGGTAACGCAGGCTTCCTAGTTATGAGTATGAGGATGTCAAGAGGAATAGATGAGCAGTAATTCAAAGTATATTGGGCTTAGAGAAGTACACGGGCATCGTAATGAATACAGGATGGGGACCGTGGTGGAGGGAGGACTGGAGAAGGAGGAGGTGGCACACTGGGCTGGGAACGCAGCCCCTGGCAATGCCATGGAGTGGCTGTGGGGACAGGGGACCCAGGTGGGAATTTGGGGGGCAGATCCACCCTGCTGTGGGGTGTTACTGCACCAAGGGATGTGTCAGCCTGCCTGTGGCTTCCCAGGACTGGACCAACCTCCAGGCTGACTTCTCCTTCTTCCTCCTTCCCAGCTGCATCTCTACACAAGCCTCTCCCGCCATGGTGCCACCTTTCCTTTCCTGTGCTGGGAAACTCAAGGTTTTGGCCAAATACCTGCATTTTTCACCAACACCAGTCAAAAACACCTCACTAAGAAACCAAATTAAGTTTCAAGTTTAGGCTTAGCAGAACTACTACTTTTTTTTTTTTTGCTTCCAGCTCCAAACTAAAAAACAACTCTCAACGCCGCAGCAAGGGCCGCCGCCGCCCCCAGCACCGCCTCCGAGGCGCAGGCACTGCTCACACCTATGACTAGTGCCTCGCCCGGCATTTCCCCATCCCACTCTGGCCGTTTTAAAAAAGCAGCATCACACAGACGCATGCTACACCTCCAGCCGCACGCTGCCGCCTCCTGTGCACGCTCCCGCCCCGGACCCGTGGATCCCAGCGGCACAGAGGACCACGGAGGCTGGCCGGCTTCCAGCACAAAGCCAAAGTGCTGGAAATAAAAAAAAAAAGAAAGAAATTAAATAGAAATGAACGATGCTGGGACATGCTTCTCCTCGGGTGTTTGCTTTGCCAGAGGAGCACTGCAGCACGTTGCAAGGGGGAGCATCAGCTGGTCCCAGCTAACCTTACTTAGCGAGCCCAGGACGGCACACACAGACATCTCGGCTCTGCTCTTTTTTCCCCAAGATTCGCCTCCTTCAGCATTTCTGGTGGTGAAATTCCTACTCCCCCACCTCCTGCGGTGCTCTTCAAAAGGATACAGTCATCGGCTACAGTGGTAGAGCCAAGCACACCCTTCCTCCCTCTCAAGTCCCCCCTACAGTTCCCGCAGAGAAGTTCATCGTTTTTCCACACCCTGGTGCTTTCAGGGGGGGAATTACTCACGGAGGTAAGCAGGCACCCCGCGCACCAGCAATCCCCACAAAAGTGATTTTTTCCTGCGGAAAAATCCATGAATCACTGTAAAAGTCAGTCTGGCTTGAACCAAGACACACTGCTCACCATTGTTTATTAAAAAGAATTAATCAGCAATCTTTTTCCTGGCTGATTTTATGAAATATGACTTATCCCAACCATTCACTAATAAGTTATTGCAACATCCAGCTGCAAACTTCCCCTGCCTGTGCTCTGGGAGCTTTCACCATGGCTCATGAAGTGCCATAGGGTTTTGTTAGGTCAGATGACCGATGACTGAATAAACCTGAATCTTAAGGAAATGTTTCCTGCAAGTCTCAGACCTCATATTTTCACTCCCAGGAGGCACTTCTGGCACTCTCGTTCCTGCAGATGTGTTGCTCGGCGAAGAATCCCACCAGAGCCAGGGAGCCCTGGGCTGTTGCAGCCCTGGGCAAGGGGTGACACCGCAAGGAGGAAGGGGCACGGGCAGAGCAGGAGCCCGGCACACAGCACATCACAGCCACCACCCCAACCAAGCCATGCACAGGCAGGTGCCAGGAAGGGCAGGCAGGAGGGAAGGGGCAGGCAGGGGCTGGCATCCCTCTGCATGGGTGCAGCGGCTCCGACACAATGAGACAGCCAAGCGGGAACAAACCCATAATGAGAGCTTCTTTCCCAAAAATGTCCTTGCTATAATTTAACTTTTTTGTCCTGGCGGCGCCCTCCTGTGCACAAGAGCTCTGCGAGGACATGGTGTAAGAGCAACAAACTTCAATGCCCACAGTTGCAATAGAAGAGAGAGAGAATTGCATTTCTTACAGCAGAGGTAACTTATCTCGGGGAAACTTTTCCTGCTAATGAGGCTGTTCTGGTCTGAAATTCAGTGAGAGTTGAGAGGGCTGGTCCTGCTGCCAGCTCGTGGCAGGTACAGGCAGAGGGCAGGCAGGCGTGGGAAAAGCAGCTCAGGAAACCACCGCCATGGTCCCAACCTCATCACTTTGCAGCTTACTGGAGTTTAGCTTTCCAGTGCTAGCACTGTACCAGTGAGCTGGCTTGCATTTATTTCTCCTTAAAAAAAAAAAAAATCCCACTATATCAGCTATTGTCTCCTCTGCCTCCTCTTGCCTTTGGCTACGTGCTGGTTTCAAGGCATCTCCCAGCAGAGCTGCACCTGCCATCCAATCCTAGGCCTCTGCAGAGGATTTTCTGCCTCGGTGCCCACATGCTTACAGGTCTCAGTGAGCCTGTGGCTGGCACCGCCGGGGGGGACCAGGGACAAGCCAGTCTGCTGATGAGTGCCAGCTGCTGAGCAGGTCGCCTGGGCTGCAGCAGCTGGAGGCAGAGGTAGCAATTTGTGTGCTCACCTGGAAAGGCAGACGTCCTCCCGTCCCTTGCAGAGCTACTGAGAAACCAGCTCCTAGCTTTTCTCCTAGAAGTTTAACACCACCGTACTTGAGCTGCAAGGAGAAGATGCAAAAACCCCTCTTCCCTTGGTCCAGGCACCTCTGTGGCCAAGCCAGAGGTGAGCCAGCTCTGCAGGATAAACAGCTTCCAGGGAAGTGCTTGGAGGGTGCTGCTTCACAGCCAGCTGGGACTCCATCTCCCCTTTTGCAGGGACACACAGGACCACATCTGCAGCGTGGCTGTGCTTTGGCACAGCCCCTCAGTGCCCAGCACATCCCAGGGCAGAGCCACTGCTCCCCAGCACCAGCCCTGCTCCTCATCAGCATGCCGGGCACATGCATCCCAGCAGCATGGGGCCACTCTCCCTGAATTCAATCCGTGTAACCAAGTGGTGGCAGCAGGAAGGTTTTGAAAAGTAGACGAAGAAAGGCAAAAGGGAGGGAGACCCAGAGCCACAGCTGAGCACAGCAGCTCAGGCTGCAAAGCCAAGGAGACCCAGAGCCACAGCTGAGCACAGCAGCTCAGGCTGCAAAGCCAAGGCTGGCAGCATCGCTCTGGTTACCTGCACGACCTTGAGAGCCCAGGACAAGCTGCAAAGATGAGAGGGAAAGCCTCCAGTGGCAGCTCTGTGTGCTGACAGGGAAAGTCAGGCAGGGTACGGAGGGGTGGGTGCCATTTGGGATGTGCCACCCCAGCAATGGAGCTCACCAGATGGGCCAGGCTGCTTTTACCTCCCTCTCAGCCCCTTCCCCAAAAACACAGCTCACAACCCCAGGCCTTCTTTGCACAGCACTTTAGTGGGCCTTGGGTTCTGTTCCCATGTAAGCACGTGTGTGGGAAGAGGTGAACAGCCCACGTCACTCCTCTCGGACCCAGCTCTTGCACAGGAGCAGCAGCAGCAGGAGGGGGAAGGCTCTGCCTGCACTCCCCGGAGGGAAGGGCAGCCAGCCCCCCCCTCACCGTGCAGGAGACACTGCCAGCATGCAAGCAGGCTCCCCAGATCACAGCTTGTGTATCTTGAGAGCTCAGAATAAATATTTAAAGGTGGAGGAAAAAAAAAACCCGCTCCTCTCTGCGAGCAAGTTCTCAGTCTTTGCTCTGGGATTTGAGGCAGAGACAGACAGAAATATGACAAAGGAGACGCAGGTTTCAGCAAATCATGGGCACATCAGAAGCGATGGCTTTCAGATGCCGGCTTTGCTGCAAGATAAATTCCCTCCTGGCCGTATGCCTGACAACCCTGACAGCCCTCGGGGACTGCAGGTCTGCTCTCCCTGCAGACACGTGGGGCTGCAGCCTGGCTGGCCCATCTCCTTACACCCATCCACCCCAGGGGAATGGGTGATGAGAGTCAAGATGTTACCCAATCCCTTTCCAAGCCAGTTAAAGATGGTCCTGGCCTGTGGGGATGTGAGTCCTCTGCATAAGGGTGTTGGACAGCACAGGGGTGCTCCCAAATCCCTGTCCTCGCAGCAGAGCTCTGCCAGAGGAGCAAACCATGGCTCAGCTTTCTCGATGCCTCACATGAGCGATGGCTGGGGGGAAGGATGGGAGGTGACAGCTCTGCTCAGCTCCCAACAGCCCCACGCTGGGCCATCACTCGGAGGCAGTGGCCGGAGCAGCCACAGAGAACGGGCTGTTCTGTATGGCAAGGCTGTCCTCAGGATGCTTTTGTTTCCAGAGAGAGCTCATTAGCTCTGGTTGTGCAGAAGTTCTGGGTTTTTTTTCCCGTTACCAAGAGCTGGAAAACTCCACTGAATAACATCTCTGAGCACGGGTGGAACAAAGACAGGGCACGGGGGGAGAGCAGCAACAAAACCAGAGATAATCAAAGCTGTTGCTGCAGCCTCACATCACTTATGACCTCCGTCTCGTTTGGATTTCCCAGCCAGAGCAGTCTCCGCTCGCTCAGCCCCCAGCGGCACCCGGCAGCCTCCTGCGTGCCGGGGCTGCGCCCAGCCCCGCTCACCGCACGATCGGGGACTGAAGGACTTGTCCAGAGCTGGCTCTCTTCAGAGGGAAGGAGCTGCAGAGGAGGGTTTGAGATGGCAGGGAAGCAGATTCAAGGCTCCCTGGGAGCAGCCCACTGGATTGGATGGGATGCCAGGAGCTAAAGGGGCTTGTGCATGCAGGAGGCAAGGAGGAAGGCTTTGTCTCTGGCACTGCTACAGGAGGGGTTTAACACAGGCACATGCTACCCAGGGTGGGTGCTCCGGGATGCTCCGGCAGCGATGCTCTGCTGGGATCGGTGTGGAGCAGCCACCTCCTTACCAAGCCCTGATGCTCCTCTTCCATCGCTGCATGGTCCAGCACATGCTGCAGGGGATGCAGCCGAGAAAACAAGTACCAATGGCAGGAGATAAGCCAGCTCCCCAGATATGATCACAAGCCCCATTATCTCCTTAACCCTTATGCAATTCACTTATTCATCCCAGATCTATTCTTCCTTATCTGAATCCTCCTCCTGTTCTTTCCCATCTCTCACCCCGTGGTCGCTCTCAGAGCATCAAGGCCTCCCCAGAAGCGAGGGAGGCTGCAGGAGAGCCTGGTGCCCCAGGCTGCCACTCACCACAGCTAATGGGATAGACTCCGATTGACTGGCCCCAGCGATTTAAAGTTAATAAAATGTTAAAAGCAGCCCTATAAATCACCCATGCAGGAAGTGACCTGGACAGGAGGCCTAACGAGTTAGCAGAGGGTTTTATTTAAAAGCCATTTGTCTGAGAAGTGCAACACAAAGAGTCAAATAACTCTTAGGAAAACAGCAGTGCTGGAGCTACCAGGAGGATTAGAGAGGGCTGGATATTTATGGCTGAGGATGTCGGCCTTAGCAGTGCTAACTGGCCCCGGCTTCCCCAGCTGGAGGGCTGGAGCATCCCAGCTGATCCCAGCTCCAGAGGTGTGGGCAGGGAGCTCACAAAGGGAATCATGACAAGCCAGACCCCAGCTCTAACTTATGTTTTTTAGCTCACTGGAGCCACCGCGACCCTCTCGCAGACCCCCCGAAACAGGAGTCTTGTGCCCATGCCCACCCTGCAATAGGCTGGTGACATCCACATCTTCCTCCGGGTCCCAGCTCCCCTGTGCAGGGGATTACACACATGGAGAAATCCCGATTCCCATATGTTCCTGCACACAGCTGATGCCTCTGTTTGCACGGAGAAGCTTGAAAACAAGAGGCCCAAAAATCTCAAAACCCAAAACAATCCCAGAAATTGAGTTTTTGGTTTCTAAACCTGACGGCCACTCCTCAGCTGTGAATACCGATTTTGCGCCCATCAGGAGGGTGGTTAGCCCTGCATGAGCCTCAGCCCCGGCTCACTCCCCGCAAACCAAGCTCTACTTCTTTAACCTTAAAAAAAACCATACTGCAAAGTGCAAAGAGCAGATGAGGTTGTTTCACTGGGAGAGTGGCTCAGCCTCCTCTCAAACAACCCCCACAGCCACCCCTCGCTCCCTTGCCGCAGGAAGCCTCCAAAATACCCCAAAAGCCTTTTACAGTGTGAGGAAAGGCAGCGCGTGCTTGGGAAGCCTCCAGAGCATCATTAAGAGGCAAATTATAGACAATTATCCTCAGAAGTACATCAGGGAAGCCAAGGCACTCGCAAGGCGCCGGTCCCATCCAAGCCTGGCTCCTTGCAGTAGCCCAGCCAACATCCCAGCAGCAATTCTAAAGCTACGAGCAAATTCACAGATGGGATTCGGTCTGCAAGCAACGGGTGACATCAGGAGCTACTCCACCTTCAAAATTGAAATACTCCACCTTTTAATTGAAATACAAGGGTAGTTCTCACCCCTGACCCAGCACCTCGCCCTCCTGGCAAGCTGAGGTGGAGAGGGGCAAACTGCATGCAGGCTGCCGCGCACGCTGCACAGGGAACAGTGCCCACCTGGGCAAGGCAGGAGATGCAATGACCCAAGAAATAACCCGGCTTTCGCTTGCATTTGCAAACCCCTTACTTTTCACAGACAGAAAGGATGCGGTCCTTACCTTGGGAGGGATGCGAGAGGCTGGGTGCAGGCACAGCCAGTTCTCCCTGCCAGCGACAGGCACCTTCCTGAGGGAGCGGGGAAGCCTAGCAGCACTGGGGGGCTGCGGCCAGGGGGCTGCTCCGGCGGCTCTGCGGGCGCTGAGGGCGGCTCATGGCTCCCGGGTGCAGGGGGCTGCGGGTAAGAAGGCACAGGAGACATCAGGCTGGGAATGCACGGCCTTGAGCACCCACCGAGTAAACCCGACCCTACAGCAAGTTTGACTTGAAAGTTAGGAAGGTGAAGAACTTTAAACATTGACTTTTTTTCTGTATTGCTTTTATTTCCCCCCTCCCTGTCATCAAGTAAACAAGAATCAGGTGGGAACCTCTCTGGTCTCACACAGCTCTGGACACTAAGTGGATACCTGAAGAGGTCCAGCACCCCTTGAGGAGCTCCTGCCAGGCGTAGGGTGATATTCCCAGAGGGTGGTACTATACTTCCAGCATCACTGGTGGGGAGGGAGAGAAAGCACAAGCTTGCCTGGGCAAGCAGCCACCCTGCCCACGTTGATGCACACAGTCAAGAACATGCAAGGGAAGGACCCCCCCAGTTCAACGGGCCCAGCTGAGGGTCTGATGAGGCTGGGGGAGCTGTCCTCTCTGCTCCCAAGTCAAGGGCTCCCACTGCTACCTCGGAAATACTACAAGAAAGCAGGTCCTTGACCTGCTGATCTGCGAGCGCTCCTCCTGACTTCGATGCTGAAAGAGAAGCGAGACCCTTTTCTGATGGAGGAGGTGGCACCTTCACCCCTCCTCTAACCAGCTTCAGCTTCGCGTGCAGCACTATCCTCTCCAGCATGGGTTTGATTTAATACATTTATTTAGCGGTGAGGTCCCCAAGGCAGAGCTTACATCCTTTTTTGCGTCTCAAACAGTTTTCAGCAGTCAGTGTTTTAACAAATTAATAATAAAGCGATGGCGCCTTGAAAAATAGACTCTCCCATCCTCAGAAAAGGGGCCGCATCTCCCAATTACTCCAAAGGGCACTGCTTTAGACCTTGCTGAGCAAATGGTATTTAGCCGCAGCCACCTTTTAATGGGAATGATGTGATCCTGCAACGGCTGCAGTCAAGTGTATCACATCTTAAGATATCCCCACACTGCACAGTGAGAGGGCAGGGAGGAGGAGGGATGGAAGCAAGTGCTGGTAGCTTAGGTATTTTTTAGTAGTCATCCTCAACCTGAAGTCTGGCATCCTAGCCCAAGTTGCCAGTTACACTCAGCATCTCTCGGTCATGAAAAGTATTCACAAGGTTCGCGGAGGAGGCTGGCAAATATTTGCCAAGGATTCTTCCAAATCTCCAAGCCCGCCATACGCTTGCTGCAAATTTGTTTGCTGATCATGGTCCTTGCGCTAATTTGCAAAAGGAGAGCAAAGAATAAGACGGCGTAGGGGAAGGCGAGCAAGGAGGATCCTATTCCAGAGGGAAGACAACTCTGCCGACCCTAATGAGGGCTTGGTAATTAACACCTGCAGCACTGGAGCCCAGGGTGGGTCTAATGCCCAGCTCTTGACACTGATTGTGGTGGAGGGAAGTGCTCTCTCAGCAAAGGCAGCACTGGGGAATGGAAGGATGCTGCTGAGGATGGTGATGGCTGCATGTCAGCAGCACCTCTGAGGTATATGGGTGGCGATTTCCCAATCCCAGCTCCCACGCAGGCATGTTGCAAAGGGGTGGTGAGAAAGCATCCTCTCCCCTTCCCCTCTCCCCTGGCTCAATCCCCAAAGAGGTTCCCACCAGAGTCTCTCCCCTGGCTTTTCCTCTGATCTTGGCACCTTACCAAGCTCCAGCCCAGGCCAAGCATGCTGCTAATTAGGTGTGCTAATTAATCACAGTTTCCATTGTTTATTCTTTTGTTCTTGCACAAACACCCGTGCTGCTTGGCGTGGTAAGCTGCCATGGCATTCACGAAGTGCCAGCATGGCTGCAAAGCCAAGCTGGTGGAGCTGGCCCCGGGGAACGCGGGGCACCGACCGCCTGAGGCTGCTGCCACCACCGCGGGGGCACAGAGCATGCTGGAGCACACGTGCCACCATCCCAAGTCCCAGCTGTGGCCATCAGCACCACAACGTGGTCTTCCTCTCTCTCCAGCCATGGGGACAGCTGTCTGTCTGTCCCTCCATCAGATTCCCCCCGGGGAGACACCCCACACTTGCTCCCAGAAGCAGGCACCGCAGCCAGAGCTGGCACACGGCCCCAGCGCACAGGCAGCCATCCACCTCCCCCCGGCTAATCCCCCTGCGTGCCAAAATCCTGCCTTTGTGCTTGCCGGATCCACTGCCCCAGCATTAGGCACCCCCAATCCCAAGCTAATCTCCGGAAAGCTCCCTCGCCCAAGGGGGGCAGCGGCAGGATTCCCCTTCCCCAGGGCAGCCCTGGTACCCCAGAGGCAGGGGGGGACAAGAGGACACCCCCGTTGTGACTCCTGGCCGGTGCTGGCAGGCTGTGCTGGGGATGAACCTGACAGACCATTACCTCTCTGCTTGCTCTCTCTTTTTCTTTTGTCAGGGCTTTTTTTAGCCAGATATTTAAAAAAAAAAAAAAAAAAAAAAAAGACACCAAGGGGAGAAAAAAGAACTGTTAGTCCAAGGGAGCCTGTGTTGTTAAATACAGAGAAATCCAAGTCTGGAGTCCAACAGAGGCCAAGGTTTCCGGGCTTTGACACAGCTGACAAGCTGGAGCACAATGAGAAAATACGCACACAGAAATAGCCAGGCAGGATAAAGGATTTACTGCCTCTTTCACAGAAAAGAAAAGAATAAGCTTAAACACTCCATTTAGGAGCGGGGGGGGGGGGGGGGGGGGGGGGGAGGGGGGAACAAAAAAAACCAAACAACCAGATCTGCAGGAAGAATATTCGAGCAGCAGGATTACCTGGAGGTGAAGAAAAAACAAATCCTGCTTGTCCTGGGTGCAGGAGGGGATGGTGCTGCAGTGGGGCAGCAGCACCCCCAGGGAGCTTCTCACCAGGCCTCCCCTAATCCCCAGCAGCATCTTGCAGCGAACACACACACAAGTGCCAGGTCCCACCTCGGAGCCGCGTTGGCTGTTCTCTCCTGCCCTGCCCTGGGTCAGAGCACAGCCCAGCTCTGGATCAGAGTATTCCGGCACAGCCAGCATCCCGGCACAGTCAGCTGTCATGCCAACATCTGCACGCTTTCCTGCCTGGAGCATTTCTCCTGGACTGATCCTGGCAGCGAGATCACCCTCTTTGCTCAAATCCCTCTCCAAGGTCCACCGCCTCGGTGCCACCCACCCCAGCTAATGAGGCTGGGGCTCCCTGGCTTTCAGACAGTTTTTTCTGTGATGGGAAGGCACCAGGCTCTTGGCTGCCCTTTGTTTTGTGAGGAAATCATCTCAGACCGCCTCTGCAGGGCCATGGCTGGGGAGGCCTGATGGAAGGAGAGCCAGGGCTGGCAGGGGCTTTGGGGAACAAGCTCCCTCCCACCATCTCTTCAGATTTGTCCTCACTGAAGATGAAAGTTTGGAGTTCCCTGAAAGTTTCCTCCAACTTGTGATGAAAGAGAAACTCTTAGAGAACAGACAGGAACACAGTTTCCCTGATGAAAGTATTGCAGTGGGATTTTTGTTTTTTCTTTTTTCTTTTGAGTAGCACCAGCCAGAACAGAGCATTGCAACCAGCCAGGCAGAAGGTCTTACCCTTTCCATGGCAAGACACCAAGTCTCCCGGCTGGAGACCAGGAAACAACCCACTCCTGGTCCTGCCGAGAAGCAAGTTAAAAGCCAAAGCCATCATTTCTGGGCTGAAACAGTGCAAGAATATATCCCCCAGCATGGAAGTGCTCATGCCAGAGCAGCTCAGACCATATTTCTGAAACTCCCAGGTGGCTGGGAGCTGCTGGTGGGTCATTTAGTCCATTCCCCCTTTAGGAACAGGGATTCACTGTGCCTAAAGCATGCCTGACAGCTATGGTCAAGCCTGGCCTTCAACATCTCCAGCAAAGCCAGTCCTACAATCCTCCTTGGCAGCTTACGTGCTGCTTAATTGTCCTGATAGTTATGCATTGAGGGTTTGGGTTTTTTTTTTGTAAAAAGCAGCTGATTTCTCAGCAGCAATAAATACTTGGGAAAGCTTTCTCTCTGGCAAACTCTCTCTATTGTTCATCTCTTTCACATAAAACATTCCTAATGAAGAGGGAAAGAAGGATCTTGGCTTCTTTCAAAACAATCTGAAATATTATATTAAAAACATGCACTGAGTGTTGACATATTTAGTGCGTTGTTTTATAAAGCAAATTGCCCGAGCTCATTCAGAGCTTGATACTATTAAGACAGCACGTAACTATGCAACTGGGAGGATACCACTGCAAGAAGTCCCACTCTGGGGAGGTACAGAGCACCTTGGAACAGCCAGATGGTCCCGACTCTGGCTTTGGTGGGAGCTGAAAGCCACCAGCACCATTCAGCCCCGGAAGAGAGGGATGTACAAGCACTACTCAACATGCTAACGTGAGGATTGCAGCAGGCTTCAGACCCGTGAATCCTCCCTGCCCAAACCCCCAGCTCCTCATCTAGACATCTCCAAAGGTCTGAGGCTGGGAGGACATGGTATGTACCGCCTGTGATGGGCACCTGTGCTGTGGGAGCAAACCTCGGCATTCCCCTCGCCACACCAAGCGTAATCCCTTGGAAATGCACAGAAAATCTTAGTTCAGTAGGTTTTGAGTGGGAGACATCTGTTTCTTCCCATTCAAAAGGAGAGAGAAGGAGACAATCTGCCCTCAGTGTGTGCAGATGCATGCACACATGAACAACCGAGAGCTAGAATCATCAAAAACCTACAGTTTCTGTCCTTCAAGGAAAATACTGTTCAGCAATACAGCCTCCAGACCTCAGAGGCACCAGACCTGAGCCCTTGCTGCTGCAAGCGTGAGAGTTGACCCCCAGATCGGGCAGCTGTCTGCAGAGGCCGGCTGGTTTTCTCTCCCAGTCTGGCATACGCAGGGTCCCTACAGAGGGGACCTCTCCCCGAGCATCTTTGAAGTGCTCCGGGCACTGCAACAGGATTTTCCAGTTGTTAAACTGATGCTCAGAAAACCAACAGACATAGAAGAAGCTTTCAGTACAAGGCTGGTTTTTGTCCAAGAGCAGCTCAGGGGCTGGGCTAAGATAGGAAACAGTGCCTGAACAGCCTCTCGCTGGAGGCTGGCATGAGGTACGGCTCTCCGTGGACTCATGGTCCAGCTCCACGTTTGTTTTGGAGGAGCAGGCGCAGGAGAAATGAGCGGGTTTTCTGGCACATTGGCTCTTCTCCAGGGACCAAATGTTTTGATGCCGACAAAGCCGCTGCACCCTTTCCTGTTGTGAGAGTGCTCAGCTGAGAGCTTTGGGTGCCTCCAGAGATGCTGCTGGCCTTGGCAGGGACATCCCAAGGGTGACCAGCACCTTCTCTCCAGCATGGGAAGCATGGGGAAAGGAGGAGAGGGAACCTCCAAAAGCTGCCATGAAAATGTCAGCACTGAGAACTTGGTAGGATTTCCTTTACCATGTTCCCATCTGAATAACCTGCCGTGCCATTAATTATCCAGTCACGGGAAGTCACGTTTCAGGCAGGGACTGTTTGCGACAGAGGGGCAGACAGTCCTCCATGTGTCCAAATCTGCTCCTGCCAAAACCCTTGGCTTTTAGACACACAGCAAATTTTATCCTTTGTAGGCTCAAACTGAGCTTCAGGCAGGAAACATCCTGCACCGTTCATCTACCAATGCCCTGACACTTGTGAAGGCAGTGGTCCTGGGGAGGATCCCATCTTCCCCGCCAAGCAGGAGACTGAGACCTGATGGAGTCTCAGCACAGGGCAGGGAATGCTGCAGCTGGAGCGTGCACAGAGCATGTTTAGGTGAATTTACCTGCGACCTAACTCCATCTGCAAGGTGGGTCCCTGACACAAGGTCCTGGTTCCCCAGGACAGGTTGCTGCAGAACCAAAGAGCATAGCACAGAGAAATGCTGCCCCATGCCAGAATGCAACTAAAGCCACTCAAGCAGGGCACAGCCCTCAGAAGCCTTCATGCCCCAAGCTCCTTTTTTGGACTCAAGACTGTAAGCCCTCCAAGAACGTCCAGCAATGACTTATCACTTTCACCCTCTCCAAACCTCCTCGGGTTTACCAGCACCAGCAAGCAGGCAAGCTCCCTGCGACAAGATCCACTGAGCAAGAGGCATCACAACAGATCAGAGGGACCCGGGGCTCCTCCTCATTTGTATTCCCCTCCAGCTGCAGCCTTCAACATGGCTGAGGAAGGCAAGGCAAGACAAGGCCTACAGAGAATGCCTAAAGATTATTTCTCTCAGGTTCCAATTTATTTTCCATCATTAATGCTTTTGAAAGCCCAACACGTCCTGCAAACAGAAAGAGCATGTTAAACGTGTGGACGGTGGAGCTGCAAAACCGAGACGAACACATGCCTGGCACAGGTACCCAGCCAGCCGGGGAGATGTGGCACCAGCAGGCCCCCTGCTAGCAGTACGGCCAAGGGAAGGGCTTTGGTGCCAGTGAGCATCACCCTTGCTCAGCAGAAGCTGCAATAGAAGTGAGTTATCCCCCACAGAGAGGTCCCTCGCCACGTGCCCACTGGAGCCTCCTCCCACAGCCCTGAAAAAGCAAGAGCATCAACCCAGAAAGCAGAGGTAGCGCAAGCCCAGGCACTGAGCATCGCACAGTGGCAGAGAGAAGGCAGGACTGCAGAAGAGCGACTTGCATGAAGGATGAGAGGAGCTGTAGTATTCCGTAATGTAGAGAAAATTGCTTTCGCCAACTATCTGCAGTTTTAAAGCAATTACATTTGGGGGGAAGCTGAAAGCATGTCTGAGTGCTGCACACGTGGCGGGTACATTTTAAAATGCAAGAACTGAGTAAGGAAAAAAATAGAAAAAGAAAATGCATTTTTTAAAAAATTATTGATGCAGTAGGTACTGAGAGGATAAAATATTTATAACTCTGGGAGGGGACAGATCTTGGAGGCAGCCAGACATCCCAGCAATGGGACAACTGAGAGCTCAGAAGAGGAGCCTGGGCAGCACACTCCCACTGATGGTCCCCTTCCCCCTGAGCCTGGCAAATCCTCCTTGGGAAGCTCTGACAGCACAGCAGCTGAGCTCTGCCTGGCCCAGCAGAAATAGGGTTTGCCGTAATTAAAACACCGGTCACCCTCCGCTTTGGCTGCTCGTGCAGGAAGGACAGTAACAAGCAAGAGTTCCTGCAGCACCGGCATCAGGGTCAGGCCTTGCTGGGCTTAAACACCCTCGGGAACATGCTGCCCTCAGATGAAAAATGGAGCCACCTTAATACTTCCATTTATGAACCCGCAGACTGACCCAAAACCCAGTAAGCACCCCAGCACCTACCACTTAAAGCCTTTCCAGGCCCAGATTTAGACTGGGAGGCAACAGCTTTATTTGGCCATAGATGAGAGGCTCCTTCAAGGTATAAGAAACACTTCTGATCTCCTTCCCCAACAAGCCGTCACCCTTCACAGCCATTTTCCCCCTCTAATCTGATGGAATTAGGAAGGATCCCAGGCCATAAGCACATCTTCTCTAATTACCAAGGTGGCAGGAGCGAAGCTGCCCTGATCCCCGGAGCTGCTGCACTGACTGCTGCTGGCACTGCTTAGAGATCCAATTTATCAGGCAGGTGCCCCTTTTGCTTTCTGGCCACGCATCTTCCCCTCGTCTTTATCTGCTCTGGGGACAGGTGTGAGAAGCGGAGAAGTGGCATCCGCGGCTGCTGGTGACAGAGCCCCTTTTCAAAGGATGCTGTTCCGCTGTTATTACCAACGCTTGGAAGCAGAATTGAGACATGAAGTAGATTTGTGCCCAAGATAATGGCGTTTATTAGACAAGCTATTGAGGAGAAAACAAAAGCTAACAGTGGAGAGCCACTAAGAGAAACGCTTAAAGAGAATCCATCAAGAATACAAAGAGGAGCGGCGTTAATAGTTGGTGCTTCCCATCAATGATTAGAACCTTGAGCAGTCCCTTAACGATACCGGGAGAGTGAAGGTTAGTGTCACCCAGCAAGAAGTGACGAACAGCACAAAGGTATCCGCACCTTCGAACAGAGCAGCATCTGACCCCTTCCTTCGCAGTCAGACGTGGCTGAGCATCTCTGCCCCAGGGTGGCAGTCCCTAGCTCACCCACAAGCCTTCTCCTCACCTGTATGAGCACCATACAATACCTATACCATATGCTCTTACTACACACAAGGATGCCACCCTCCAGAGCCAGGATTGCGACATGGCTGCTCTGGACCCTGTCGCTGTGCTCTGTGGCCCGATGGCCGCAGGATGGGGAGGGAAGGAGAATTTAGTCTCTGCACCCCCCTGGAGCGATCGGGGCACTTCTGATAAAGCCAGAATTGCCTTCCCATGGAGAATGCCTTGAAAATCATGGATCCATCTAGATTTCCCTATTGGACACCTACCCCTTCTCACCAAAGGAGACCTGTTCCTGCAAAATCTTCCAATAAAAATGCATTTTTGATGGGAAAAGTGTGTTCCATAGGATCTTTCACACCCAGACTTTTTCATCCCAACCCTCTTGTCCTTCTCTGGGAGGATGCTCAAGGGTCAGGCTGGGGCAAGAGCCAGCGGTACAGGGCGACGTGGAGGAGGGTGAGCCCAGGCAGGATCACGAGGGCATCCCTGCAGCCCAGCAGCTCCCGAGAAATTTATTGCTTGTGACACGTTGTCAAAGTGAGATGCGCCTCATTAGTCAGAGCTGAAGCAAATGAGAGGGCTCCTTAGCCAATTAAAACAAAAAAAATCAGGGATGCCCCGCGGGGCTCACCACCTCCCCTTCAGCCCCGCCGGCAAGTAGGAAACCAAGGCAAGATGTAACACAGATCTGAGTCACAGCTTCTCCCCTTCACCAAGATGGTGAATTCCTTGTTTCCAGCAAGCGGGAGCGGCCGGGAGCAGCCAGTAACCATCACACAGCCAGGCTAGATCCAGCACAGCCGGCTGGAAAAACACCGAGCTCGAGGAGCCACACCTGACACTTGGAAATTTTGAAAATGAGAGGTTTCGTTTCACAGCTCCTGGAGCGTTTTGTTTCCCCAACTCTTGAAACAGAGCTCATTGAGTCTCCTGAGTGGCATTCTCTGCTAAAAAAATCTATTTTTAAAACCTTTTCTTTTTTAAATGACGTAGTTTTCCTTTGTGGGTTAAGCTGAGCTGGCACATGCCTTCTTTGTTGGTTTTTCTTTGTTTTTTTCCTCCAGGATTTATCAGCCTTTGGTGCAGAGGGCACTACAACTCTTCTCCAGCTTGGTAGTGATGCTGACCCCCCTGGAGTTTTACACTACCCCCCACCATCCCAGCCTCCTCACACCATCGGGAAGCCCCCGGCCCTCAGCAGCCTGGGGAGAGCCCATCCCCGACCCCTCAGCACACGGCAGGCTGCCTGATAAGGGGTGCTCACGGGCAGCTCTGAGGCCAAGCATGCCCAGGGGGACACGGGCTGTGCTCCACAGCTGCACCCAGGCTTGCATGGCAAAGCCTCCCAACGCCTGCAGGAGGGGAAAGGTGTTCGAACACGGGCAAAACAGCCAGAGGGACCATTTTGATGCCAGCAGGCATCTGCAGGCAGAGCATCAGCTTCCCATCACAAGCCAGCTTGAAATTTTACAAGAGCACAGATGTGCCTGTTTTAGCAGAGAACACCCCAGCTCGCCACTTTCCAAACAGGCACCAGAGGAACCCGGGAGCTGAAGATGGAGCCGAGGACGTTGGATGGATCAGTCAGACGGGTCCCGCATCACGAGACGAGCCTGCTGTCCCTGCACTGGGGGCAGGATGCCCCGGGCAGAAAGCAGGCTTCACCTCACAGGGGACACATCCAACAACTGGCGGAGGCACCCAGAGAAGAGACCTCTGTCCTCCACCCACAGGAGCACCCAGCAAGAGAAGGGAGAGGCTGCAGGCCTGAAAGGTGCCATCACCCAGGAGCCACCCCTGCCCAGGGCTGGCAGGGGACACCCCCCTCCCACAACAGCAGCGGGGGGACAGCTCAGCCTGCGGGGCCACCTCCTGCCCTCACACTGGGCGAAGGCCGCCAAAGCCCTCCTGCCGTCAGCCGGAGCCAGGGGAGGGTCGGGGATGGGGACCTGCGCAAATGGGCCTCGAGGTGCACTCAGCCACCCGCGGGGCTTTACACACACCCAAAAAGGAACCCTCAAAAACCAGCAAAGACCTGAAATACTTGAGCAAGCCAGAGCCGCGGGGACCGCAAGGAGCCGAGCGGACTCACCCTGCCGCAGGCCGGCTGCCTGGGCTCCCCCACCCCAGCGGCCTCGGCCCTCCCCGGGGCCCTCATGGCACCCGCCGGCAGTTACAGGGGTGCCTGCCATCCCCGCCGCTCCCGCCCGGACCGGGCCCGGCCACCCTCCGCGGGCCGGAGCAGCAGCCAGCCGGGGAGCACCGGCCGCGGGGGCAAGGCATGGTTCTTGCCCGGGCCAGCTGAGCGGCGACCTGCTCCGTGGCTCCCGGCCTGTCCCCTGGGCACGCGGATTCTTGCCCTGCCCTCCCCGCCCTGCCCCTGGCCCAGCACCAGCACCAGGCAGGCTGAGCCCAGCCCAGCAGCATTTTCCTAAATTAAACAATAAACAAGGAGCCGTTGCAGATTTTCCTTATGCTGCAGTTCCTTATTAATCCCCACAGTAAACACAAAAGAAAAAAAAAACAAACCAAAAACAATTAACCTAAAAGGGATGCTTTCTCTTTAAAGATACAAATGGATGCTAAAAGCAGACAAAGGAGCCCAAGCATGGCAGAAGGAGCAGGGAGCAGCCCACGGGCCCTGGCAAGGGAGGGAAGAGCGGCGGAGCTCATGCCAGCCATGCTTTGGAGCCTCTAACACACGGGAGCCATCGCCGGCATGGGAAGGGAACCTGCGGGGCAGCTCGGGCTGCACAATCCTACACCCCTTGAAGGGTCTGTCACCCCAGCAAGGGCTTCCTGAGGAGAGGGGGCACCCCCTCACCACCCCTATAAACACCCCAGCCTGAACCAACCCTCTCCTCCCAGCAGGTCCCCAAGGCCGGATGGGCTGGTGGCTCCCATGGCAGCAGTAGGGTGCAGCACACCAAGCTCCAGGGGAAAGATCAGGGAGTAAAAATGCAATTACTCGCCCAGAAAAGGGCCAGGACACTGGAACTAAACCCCTGTGCCCGGTGACTAATGCTGCACGATGCTGGTTTAATGAGAAACGGCCATTTGGAGCTTAATGGCTCTTGCTGACAGGTTTCCCCCTCTCTTCCCACTGTAGCTGCTTCCCGTACAGTGCACCCAGCTAATTAATTACAGAGCACAATCCAATCAGTCAGGCCATCCTATTACAGTTAAAGGCATTTAAGAGATAATGCCATGAAACTCCAGATGGACTGGCCTGACCCCAGCCTCCGACACCACCAGAGTACTCGGGAGCTGCTGCTGCTCCAGCCGACGTCCCAGATCCAAACACACTGAAAAAACCTTCAGACGCTTGCAATGCTCCCTGTGCACTGGGTTTCTGAGCCCCTGCTGACTTTAATGAGACCCGTGCTGTCCTCTTCCACTCACACCTTGCCCCAGGGCAGCCTGGGCTCGCTGCTGCCCGCAGAGCACACACCAGCCTGGCTCAACAGAAGCGTAGGTGAGAGAGATGCCACCTGCTCTACTTCTGCCCGCTCTGAGTTTGCTCTTGGCGTGGCAGAAGGACAGATTTGAAGGCCAGATGCCAGCTCGTCTTCTCCCCGCTGCTGCCAGCACGTGCCTCACATATGGTCAGTTGCAGCGGAGGCTGCCTCGAGGTGTCGTGCATCACTGATGCTGATATGCTAGGGCAGACTGATCCCTTCCCATCTTGCCATACGGCTCCACTCCACCTTCCCACCGCTCCCCCAATTACCAAGAGATGATGGCCACTGCTCAGCAGCAGAGCCCAGCCTCACTGGAGATGGGTTTTGGTGGCAAGTGTAGGTAGGAGAGTTGCTAAAGTGGTGGGATGCTGGACAACCAGCCCCTTTATGGTTGTTATTATTATTGGCACTGATGTGCTGATCTCTGTATGGGATGTTCTCAGCTTTGCAGGGATCGTTTAAATCTCCTCCCTGGGCTAAAAGTGTGGGAGTACGACCAAAATCTGAAGTGCTGAGGAGGGAGAAGTTATCAGAGCCCTTTGACAAAGATGGGGGCTTGTGTTAGCTCAGCCCATTTGGTCCTGAATCAGCCACTGCCCCTTCCACCAACCCAAGGGGTTCATTCAGTGGGTGCCCTTGGTACCTCAGGCAGCCTTTTTTTCTTAATCAGTCACACTGATCTTAGGCCCAATCCTGACCATGTATCACTGGTTCCCAAGCCACTCGCTGCAATGGTATTAAAGAAAAAACCCACGGCACCAGAGCCTGAGCATCCCCACAAACACTTGGTGTGGTTACATTGCTTTGTGCCAGCTGCGCTCCCAGCTGCCTCATGTTCAATGATGAAAGTGGCTGATTCTATGATTTACTGATCCTACCCTTGGTTAATTTTGCCTGCCCGGGGTGAGGATAAGCTCTTGGATTTGCAAACATTTTGAGGATTGTGGTTTTAATTTTTTTTTCCCCCTTATTGTGTGTGCATGCGTCAAAAGCTCTTACACCTTGATCCAAAGCCCAAAGTCTAGGCAGGGGATATACATCAAGTCTAAATATGCTTCTGTCACAGGTGGCATCAAAAGCTTGTTGCAATTGAAATGAGTGTGGGTTCTGCTCTCACTTGATCCAGCCCATCTCACGGCAGCTTGCCCTCCAAGGAGAAGCGAGGAAGGGTCTCTGACCCTCAATCACACCTCCACAATGCCTTTGTCAGAGACTCAGGCACAGATAACTACAGTGAGGGACAGAAAGCCCCTTCTCAGAGCTGTCCTCAGCCAAGCAACCCCTGGCCAGATACCCAACTATCCCACATCAGCAGCATGCAGGTCACAGTGATCAGCACCAGGAGCATCAACGAGGTTTGCACCCAAACAACAATCTACAAGTTTCACTAATGTGGATTTGCAAAGGAGGAATGCGACTCTGGCAGGACTGGAGCACGGCTGCCAGCAAACAGCGGCATTACCAAGCCCAAACGGAAAGGGGATGGTGCTGAGATGACGTCTAAGAACGGGGTCTTCCTGAACACAGCATATCTGCGCATCTACAAGCTCAACGTCTTACAAGAACATTTACTGAATGTCTCCTAACAGTGTCAGTGACAGATGCCAGCGATTAGCAAGAGGAGCCAGAACTGACAGTGGTCAGTACGGATGAGACAGGACCAACCCCAGACCTCTAATGACAGCTGCTGTTACATGCTGGTGGGAGCTGCATGAGGGCTGGCTTGTTCCACCCAGCAATGAAATGAAGTACAACTAAGTCATTATCTTGGACCCTAAAACAAGGAACATAACTACAATAACAACACAACACCCAGCTTCATCCAGAAAAGCAGCAGCACCAGCTCCCCATATCCACATCGCCTCCAACGAGTCAGCAGGAATGGGGGGCACCGTTTCTTTAAAACATCTGTCCCACACCACCCCTGGGAAGCCTAAGGACAGAGAAGAACTCAGCACATCTGGATGAATAAAATAGAATATTAGGTCCTTCCTCCTGCTGGTGTATCCTAGACCAACACCTTATAGAGTCCGGCTGCAGAGAGGCCTCGTTTTATGGTAGTGATACAGCCTCGGTGGGATGCCACAGCTGGAGCACTGCATGGAGGAGTTTCTGCTCTCTGATCCGATTCCGGCTCCAGGGGCTAATGAGCACAGCACGGGAGATGAGGAGACAGATGCTCTGTGCATCCCTGCAGCCCTGGCAGGGCGGGGACATCCCCACGGGCGCCAAGCTCCCCTGACACAGCCATTTGGAGAGGGAAGAGGCTTTTCCCCATGGAGTCGGAGAACCAAAACTCTTCAAATGCTTATCTCAAGAGCTCCTGTAAAGCACTTCAGGGATTTTGGCAGGAGGAGGGAAGGGAAGCTGTTCAATAAACCCTGAGGCCATCCCACCTTACACGCCTAGAAGACAGCTGCTGAGTGCCCTGGTTCTGGAGGTAATCCCCTTGTTCTCAGCTCCCCAGGTACCCCATAAAGCAGGGCACATCTCCTGATGGTCCTGCAAGGATTCCCTC
Organism: Platalea leucorodia; assembly: GCF_965183815.1. NCBI lineage: Eukaryota > Metazoa > Chordata > Aves > Pelecaniformes > Threskiornithidae > Platalea > Platalea leucorodia. Next base: position 30,459,644 of record NC_138831.1, on the reverse strand, counting down.
AGGAAAGGACTAAAAAGATCAGCAGAAATGAAGCGATGCTGGAAAAGCATCAGCCCCTTGGAGGACAGTATTGACCTGAGGTTGTGCTACCAGCCCAGAGCACCCGCTCTGCACCAAACCCCCAAAGCAACACACCGGAGAAAGCTCTTCGCCTCCAGCATCCATCTTCCCTCTGCCACAGCTGTAGCACCAGGATCACTGCTGGAGCCTGCACCGTCCCATTTTCTGTACTCTGCTATGAACCTTTCCTAGGAGCCGCCAATTAAACCACTGAACTGTTCTCAGCTCAGCCTCCCATGCATGAAAACGTCCTGTTATTTCGCACCTGCCAAGAACTGTGTCCCAGCAGATTTATCTTGAACTGACACTTGAGGATAATTAAACCCCTCTCTCTCCTCTGTTAGCAGCACAGCAGATAGATAAAAGGAGAGCCCTGGGGCCCTCCAGTCGCTGTTGCAGTGGGTTGCTCCTATGCAAGTCAAGCAACATGAGAAGAGACTCAGTTTCTCAACAGAGACATGGATGGGGGGCAGGGGGACAGCTTTGCAATTTGCCCTAATTTGGCAGGGGAGCTGAGCAAGACGTAAGATGCATGCAGGCAGCTTCCCTAGCAGGGCGGATCATCTGGTGAATGGAGCGCTGGAAATCAAGTGTCTGGGATTGAATTGAACTCCCCATGTTGCTAAACCTAGGGTATCATCCATCATTGAGCCTTTGGTCCCTAGAGGTCCAGCCTTGATGGTCCAGGCACCCTTCTCATCTCCTCTAGCTCTAGCCTAAGCTGCCCAAGGCAGGGACCAGCTCCTTTGCACATATCACTGCCGGCAGCGCTGGGTGCCAGGTGCCCCATAGAGTCAGCCCAAAGTTGGCTGGTATCAGGGAGAGGGTGGCAAGGCGGGCAAGCAACAAGCCTGCCGGCAGCAGGCAGCCCCGCGCCGAGCTCTGCCCGTCTCCCGTGAGCGCTGCCTGAGGTTACTGGATGCATCGAACCTCAAAGCCGAGCTTCGATCGTGGCGGTTTTGAGGTTGGCTCTGAGCATCTGCCATCGCTCCGGGCTGGGCCTCCGGCAGCTCGGGCGGTGGGCCGATGGCCGGGGGGCCGGGAGCACGGTGACCCCCACCTGCCAAGGAGCCCTTCGCGCCGGGGGGGCCCTTCCCTCATCCCAGCCCCGCTGCGGGGGGGCCGGGTCCCACTTGCTGAGTGATGCTGCGAGGAGGCGCGGGTCTCCAGGGAGCACGGGGCGGTGGCAGGATGGATACCCCCCTCCCAGCCCCGGCCCCCTGCGGCTGCCCCGCTCCCCGTTACCTCCGAGGGCTCGGGCGGCGGCCGGGCGAGACGCGCCTCGCTGCAGCTGGGCTCGGCTCCGCGGGGCTCGGCGCATCCTCCGCCGCTGGGGGCTCGGCCGGGCTCCTGCGCCCCGCTCCCCGCCGCTCGCCGCTTTGTTCCGCGCTGCTCTGCGCCCGCTTACCCACACCCCGCTCCGGCGGGGGCGAGGGCATACCCCGGGGCTTGCAGCTGCTGCCGCTCCCCCCCGCCCCGCAACGCGGCTCAGGGCTCCGCTCGCCGCCGCGGCGCCGGGAGCCTCCCGCAGCAGCAGCAGCCGCCGCTGCCGCCGTACCGAGGTGCCGCGCCCGCCCCCGCCTCCCCGCTCCCCTCCGCGCCCGGCCCCGGTGACAAATCGCGGCCGGGATTGCTTTAAAGAGAGAGCGCCCGCATAGCCAGCCCGCGGAGGGGGGCTGCTTGACACCCACCCCGGGGATGCACAGCACCCCCCGGGGCTGTCCATCACCCCCCCCCCGGCCTCCCCTGGGCACCCCGGGGTGCTGGGCATGCGATGCAGCTGAGCCCCGACAGCTCATCTTTGCTGCCTTTGCAGCCATCAGCGCGTCGAGCTGTCGGGGCTCAGCCGTGTCCCCCGGTGCAGTCCTGATGCAACCCACCTCTGTTATTTTGGGACAGTGAGAGTCCCCCAGCAAATGCTCCTGGATCCCTGGGGAGAGCAGAGCTGGCCGTGGTTGCAGCAGGTTATCTGCTGCCCTGCACCTTCCCAGTGAACCCCAGTCCTGCTGCATTTGGGGGACACTGGGCCAAGCTGTCCCCAGGTGCACAGCACTGCCAGCAGCCTGCGCCTTGCTGGAGGGGCTTTCCAAGGAAAATTTTATCCATATAACATCTCAGCAGGGGCTGAAGGGAAGCCGTAGCCTTCCTTGGTGCTCAGTGCATTCAGCAGCAATGCTGAAAATTCTGCTTGGAGCCTATGGGCCCAATCTGCCAGCTCTGCAGGGCCTGGCAGCCCGGCTGCCCGTGAAGGAAACCCCTCTCCTTGCTCCCCACTGCACCCCATGTCCAAACAGCCCCCCTGGCCTTGCAGGAGCATCCTCAGCCATTGTTCTGCAAGACCAATTTGCGCCATGTCCCGAGCACGTTCAGCGCTCGTGGCTGTACACCCAGCACAGGGCATGGCGCAGGAGACACTAAGCCTTGTGGAAAGGCATACGGAGCTATGGCAGAGCCCGCTCCCTGAGCAGCCCTCACCCTCTCCACAGGTCCCATTTTTGTTCATGCACTCATCCGTAAAACCCATCGCTCCACGACGTTCAGGGTCCTCTGTTGCAAATTTGCAAGATGATTGAATTGTGCATTGTTCTGTTCCCAGATTTAATCTTATCCCCCTGGCTGGGTTTGCCTTACCCCTTCCCAGGGCTGGGGGGAGAGGAGCCGCTGAGGACTTGGCACACAGGACCCTGCCTGGGGGAAAGGCACTGGGCTCCCTTCCACAAGCCAAGCTGTGAGCCCCCTTCCAAAACCTGCCATCCTGCCACACTCTTGCTTCAGATATCATCACGTTTTCCTTTTCTCCTGCCAATATTATCCTCATCCTTATTCAAGTGTGAGCTGAGGCATGCAGGTCTGTGGCTTTTAATCAAAACTGGAATTCTGTTCATACAGTTGTGTTATCTCTCTTTGTCTTGCCCGAATGAAACAATGTGTTTGGTGAGGTTTTACAGATCATCCCAGCCTGCGCAGCCCGGGGTGTGAACGCGCCCCTGGCCGTGGGCTATCGGCTGGGCTGCAGCAGCCCGCAGCAGCCACAGCTGGCGGGGGTGCTGGCGGTGCTCGGAGCTGCACAGCCACGGAGAGGGAGCCCGGTGCTCCCTGCCCCGAGGAAACTACAGCCACCGCAGCAGGGGCAGGCTGGAGCTGGGGGCAGAGCAGGCAGAGGTACAGGCGGCTCACTCAGGGGTACGGAGCCAGGAGCAGGGTGATGTGCTCGGGCACCACCGCCCAGCCCTGGCTCTGCGGCAGGAGCACAGGCAGCATCCCTCCTTACCTTAACGCTGCAGTACCCATGCTCACGGCTTTCACACTTGGCGTTTTTCATCACTGAACACCATCTGTACCAGAACCCGGTATTGTTATGACCTTTGAGGCTCCATCCAGTGGTCGCTTCCATCAGATGCTTTTGTGTCTTACTACGATCCCAGGCACAGTTCCAGACTCAGAACGTACTGAAGGCAGGGAATGCCTTTCCTGTGGTTTCAGGAAGGAGGTACAGGGTCCAAAAAACCTGCCCAGATGCCAGGATTGGCTTTAGAATTATTCCTGTTCCATTAACACTAGAGATTAGTGAGATAGGAAAACCCACCTGGTAGGAGGATCGTGAAGTAATTAATGCATAATATTAGTAATGATCTTCTTATTCCAGCTCTGCTTATTATTACAACAAGCTTTGCTCTAGTCCACCATGATGTGCTGCATAAGGCAGCTATCTCCTAAATCTGATTTCCTGTTTGGAGAGGATCTCTAGCTGAGAAATTACCTGCTCTCAAAACTGATTAGAGCCCTCATCAGCAGATTCTTCACCCATCCTTTAGGCAGGCCCTAGAATATACAGGGAATTCAGAATAATTTCATGCAGGAGGTAAAATCTGGAGTTGGTGGCCCAGCTGTGTGCCATTTCAAGAGAAAATCCAGAAAAAGCAGTGACGGCAGCAGGTTGCCAGCCCAAATCCGGGTGCTGTGAGCTGCCCTGCTCAGGTCAGTGGACGCTTCAGCTCCTGTGGTACCTTCCCCACTGGTGGTCGATGCTGGCTGCCTCTGGCTCACCGCCCCTTCCACTCCCCAGCACTTTGGGGGGCTGTCCCAAGCGCTGGGTTCCTGCCAGCCCCCGAGCAGAGGGAGGCTGGCGTCAGCTGTGCCTGCCTGTGGCAACAATGGTCCCTGCCCTATGAAATTGGGGACCTCAGGGGACACTGGCAGCGCATGATGTGGCCAGCACATCCTGGAAGGAGCCTGGAGCAGGCAGGACCCTGCCGGCTCCCACTGCAGGCCCCTGCAGTTGCAGGCAGCCAGCTTTCTGCTCCTTTTGCACACTGGTCCAGCTCCATTTGGAAAGCAATGAGGTATTTTTCCTCCTCTGCTTCCCGTGGCTAAAAACTGTCTCGCAACTCCCATGGTTAAAAACTGTCTCCTAATTTCCAGCCTACATTAGCCAGTTTAAACCTATTTGTTCTTGTGCCAGCAGAGTCTTTTAGCTTAAATGGTTCCTTTCTGTACCTGGTGTTTACTTGCTTGATATATTTATGGAGAGTAATCATATCCCTGCTTTGCCTTCCCTTTGCTGGGCTAAACAAGCCGAGTGCTTTCAGTCTCGTCTTAGAAGACAGGCTCTCCATTCCCCCCACCATGCTAATAGCCCTTCTCTGCACCGCTTCCAGCATGAACTAATCTTGCTGGAAGATGGGCCATCGCAGTTGTGTACGGTGCTTCAAATAGCATCTCCTGGTGCCCGGCACAGCCGCCAGTGCCCGCTCCACCTGCGCTGATGCCACCCTGAAGCAGGCGACTGCAGCTCCAAGCATGGTGGTGTCACACATGTGCTGGCCTTCCCTGTGCCAGACTGTCACTTGAATGAGGTGATGCCAGTGGGAGACCTTGCCTTGTGCCCCCCGAATGCGTCTGCCTAGCTGTTGGCTGTCCCAGCCCGCTCCCAGGGCTGCAGGTTCCTGCCTTCCCCTCTGGCTGATGGCAGAGAGGTTGGGTGCTCCGGCATACTAAAGAGGTCTGATTCCTCTCCTCTCCGCTGCGCTGCAACGGTGTACGTGCAGAGCTCTCCCGCGGGGGGTTATAAACTCCTGTAGCCTTAAATGAAACTCACAGAGGACGCACAGACTCATCCCACTAAACACAAGAGGGAGATGGTATCACCATGCTCTGATGGTCACTAATAACTTTACCTCTCCTGTGCTATTCTCAGCAGAGATAAACCTCCAGTGTCTGATGAGCCAGAACAGAAATATCCAATGGCTCTCCGTTCTTTTCTATTTTTGCTGCAAGCTGGTTAACCCTGAAATCCAATTACTGCTCATTATTCAGTGGAACTTGCCTCTTATCAAACGGACACATTGCTGGGCCGCTGTGCCGACACCGAGTGCTAATGGAGCTGCAAATTACTCCTGCCACGCTGACGGACCCATAGGTGTGAGCCCAGGGGTACCGCTCCAGCACCCCCCATGCACACGGGGCTCCGGGACATCTACCCCTGCATCCCTTCCCCAGGCTGCCCATTGCTGCTGAGCACGCTGCCAGCACGCTGGCCACAGACTAATGCAACCACAAGCTCCCCGGAGCTGTGATCACGGCATGCATGCAGCAGTGCTTGCTGCGGGCTTAGCTCTCAAGGTCGCTGCAGCATGTCCTCGCCCTCCAGCCCAGCATCGCAGCCAGAGCTGCCCTGCCCGGCCACCCATGGGTGCCACGGACCAGTCCCGCTCACCGGCACGGGCTGAGCTTGTCGGCTGGGTGCTCGGAGGAGTCACGCAGGCTGAGCCTGCGGTGAGCATTCTTTAAGCTCCAGGGGTTATTGCACATGGTGTGAAATACAAGGGGCTGATCCAGGCGCACCATGGATTAGCCTAGGAGCTCGATGTGCGGGAGAGGCTTGCTCCCTGCATTAGCACGGGAAGCAGGCGCGGAGCCAAGCGCAAATGCCGCCTAATTCACATTCGGCGCTGAATTCAGCAGGTGGGGAAAGAAAAAAAGGCTTTGCAGTTTTCTTTGCTGATTAAAGTCATGGCACAGCAAGTTTCACCTACGTTCATTAGCGAGAGGGGAGGGAGGAGGATGTTCCCAGCAGCAGCTGCTGCCGATGCTCCCCCAGCACCGAAGAGGCAGCCAGGCGCAGACCGAACCTCCTGCCCATGACCCTGTCCTGCATGGGCTGGATGCAGCCCCAGGGCCCTGACCCACACGCTTTGCCCTCCAGTTTCCTGGCTTCTTCTCCCTGGCATTAGCCCTCCCTGCCACAATGGCCTCAGGGACAGTTTCTCAAGTCAACCCGGCTTAAATAAGCCCCACAATAGTCTGTCTTCCAGATCACCCATCAGTCCTTTTCTGAGACAGTTTAGGCTAATCCTCCTTCTCGGAGACAGGTGATGGAAATGGCAGGGGATGTTCCTGGCGAGGTCTCCTGATGCTGTCAGACATGCCTGCCACACTTTCTGGCACCCACTGCATCGTCACTGGGTTGCTGGTGAGCCCTGCCAACCCCTGCCTGCTGCCTCCCACCCTCCCCGCTTCCCGTGCACTGCCTGCAGTATCACACCCTCTGGTTTCTCTTTGACTGGACCAGCGGGCAATCCGGTGAGGATTTGGATCAGCCACAAGCACACGGCTGCATCACAGCCTCGTTAATGGGGTGGCACAAAGCCCAGCTCACGCTGCCTGTGGCGAGACCGGGGGTGCAAAGCTGCGCACCCCTGTCTCACTTTTCCAATTCAGCTCGTACCGCCTCGGCACGAGCATGTCCTGCCGTCTCTGCCCTGCTTTCCCTGGCTGCACCAGCCTTTTATTCACTGCACTGGCCTCCCATACCCCTTCAGAGAGGTGCTCATGTGAAGTGCCATCCACTCGCACCCGAGGCTTCACGGCTGCTGCCAGGAGGACATGAGCAGGACCAGTGTGACAGATGCTCGGGCAGGATCGTCCCCAGGCAGTCAAATTGCAGCCCCTCCACACAGGGCCAACTGTGGGAAGTCAGCAAAGCAGGTGCTGGCGCTGCAGCTGGGTGGGGGGCATGGGGAGCAGTGGCTCGAGGAGGTCAGCATCCCCCATGCCCAGGGGCAGGCGGGCAGTTAAAGCAGGCACCAGGAGCTGAGCACAACCCAGACCTTCGCTTCCCCCTGCAGCTGCCTTGTCAGCTACTGTTGTCCTGATTAGAGCTGATTAAATTCCCCCAGCCACCCTCCCAGTTGGTTAAAGTGATTAGCACCTTGGCAAATGGCACCAAGGAAACCAGGGGTGGTCGGGTGGTCTCCCCCCAGTCGTGGGGGAATCAATCTGCGCCCACCTGCCAGGCACCCATGAGAGCAGAAGACTGTGAGGTGTTACCCTGGGCTCTTGTGGGACCCAGCAGCTCCTCTTGGCCCGGGTCTCGTCCCCACTTTCCAGCCCCAGCTTGGCTTCCTCCCGCTCCTGCCTAAGGCAGAGCATCCCAGGGAGCCGCCAGAGGGGGAACGGGAGAAAGAAGCCGATGAAACCCCAGTAAGTGAAAGATTAAACATAATACCAAGTAAATTAATATACAAGAAGAGAAGGCAGGTTTTAAATTAACTCATTACACTGCTAGGCTTTCAAACCCATTTATTTACCCCATAGGTTCTGCAGCTTCATATGGAAAATGGCTTCTGCTTGACTGCTATTAAAGCTCAAACGCAGAGCGACGTGGCTGCACGGCAGCCACCGAAGGCTGGCAGCGACACCTGAGCGTGCCCACAGATATATGCAGGGACGCGTAATTGCACATGCAAAACATTCGGCTGTGACAGCAAACAGGACGATTGAGCAGAGAAATGGGAATCCATTTCCGTGCACAATTACCTGGGGGGTGCTGAGCCACGGCTCCAGAAGACAACAGGGCCGGGTCCCCCCCCCGCCTCCCGTTGCCACCCGCTCCGAGTGCTGGATGTGCCTGCGATAGCCGCCTCCTCTCCGTGCCTGCATATTTCCCTGGGGCGCAGGGCATTTCCATCCTCCCAGGAACCAGGGGACGCTGTGCTGAGCTGGATGAGCCCGGTGCTTGTTAGTGGGTTAGCTGTGATTGCGGAGCAGCTTAATGAACAAGCTGTTCTTTGGGGCAGATTTACTGGGAAAAGGGGCAGGGAGGAAGCGGATAGCCTGAGCTCCTTTTTTGGGGAAGTGTCTGCAATTAGGCAAGGCTTTTCTACAGGGTTTCTCTTATTCAGGAATTGCTCTTCCCAGGTCTTACTGAGGAGCCAGAGCTGGTTTGTAATGGATGATAAATGAAAGGGCGGGGGGGGGGGGGAAAAAGCCCAGACCTCATTTTCTTCCCACTGCCTCCCCTCGAGCTGGCAAACGAAAGCCAAGCTGCATGGCAGGATGCTCAGCCCAAGCTATGGAGAAGCGGCTCTTGCCGGAGGGAGAGGTCTGGCGCTGGTTTTGCCAAGCAGAGCTGCACGGGTCAGGCCGGCGGCAAGCTGAGAGCCTGCCTTTGTCTCCATTCCTGACTGCCAGCTTTACTGCACTACAACTCCCAGCAGCCCGCGGGAGGGTCTTTGCCTCAGAAAGCGGCATCGAGCAGGGCACGAGCAATAAAGCACGCGAGGGGCAGAGCCACCTCACCAGCTGGGCAGCAAGCTCAGCGCCGGGCTGATGGAGATGTATGTGGGCAGCGAGACAGCGCCAGGAGCTTTAAGGCTGGGGTGAAGGGCAGGAGGGCGGCTAGGGGCACGGTCCCTTCCCAGCAGGGCTGCAGGATGCGGTAGGTGGGGCAGGACCGAGGGCAGCGTGATGGGACCACATCTTGCACGCTCGCACTCTCCTGCCTTCTCCCAGGGTCATAGCAATGCTTCACTTCGCCCTTCAATAACCATCAGCAGCTGCTCTGCTGGCTGGGCAGGGAGAGGAGATGATCCTGGATGGTCCAGGAAAGGCTTCTCCTGGCCTGATCTGGGGAGCATGACGTGGGGGGCCACCTCCGTGACCAGGCTGGAGCAAACCTGCCTCTCCAAGGGCTCTGGGGACGATGACACTGTGGCCCTAGGTTCGCATGGGAACTGCTGAGAGGAGGCAGCCCCCAAGCCCCCTCCACACGTGCCTCTAATTATCACACCTTCACCTCTGGGAGCACCAGCCCTGCTTTCCCCCATTCATAATTCAGCCTGACACAGCCCAGGAAAAATCAATTCACTCTTATAAGAAAGTGCCAAGGCAAATTATTTCCTAAAGCCTTCGACAGGGCTCTCTTCTCTCCCAATGACTGTATCTTTGGTGTTGGGTCCTAAATTACAAATTAACCCTTTGAGCTCTTCCAGTTTGCTGGAGAGCCCAGCCAGACAGGTGATTGATGAAGCCATCAGCAGGAGCACCTTGTCGCCTCGTTGCCCAGCCATTAGGGGATGGGCCCATCTAGCTGCCTACATGTGAGTCCATCCATTTGTCCTTCTCTAAATCATCCCTCTAGGAACACAGCTGGCTGTAGAACCCTTGCTGTACGACCTTGTCGAGCAAAGCAAGGGCTGCCTTGATTCATAGCCAGGCAGTTCAGGCATTTGGGGTTCCCTTCCCCAGAGACCCCCCAGCTGGTCTTTCCAAAGGCAGTTTGTGGCCATCAGATGACTTTTTTCTTTTTTACAGTGTCCTGGTAAAGTCACAATCAGAAAAACTCAGTGGCAGGATCCGGTCCCGATGTATGCCGTGCCCTGCAGCCCCCCAGGTGCTGCTGGCAGGGACCGTCTGTCCTCTGCCTGACCCACACTGCTGTTTGTGTTAGTTGTACTTGCCCCCATCATTTCTCCCGCTGAGAAACAGCACTCAGGAAGATAAGGAAGCTCTTCTTTCCTTGCAAGGTTGCTGGCTTCAGTGCATTGCATTATTATGTGGCCTTTTAAACTCATTAACATAATTGGTTCCCAAGTACAGAAAGGGAGGAAGGAAGAGAGAAAAGAAATGATGGGTGTTGGGGTCTTTGGAGTAGGGGCTGTGAGGTCCCTGGGAGCACTCGTCAGCTCTCAGCAGAGCATCGTGGCAGGGGCTGTAACCCCCTCTCTGAGCAGACGTTGAAAGAAAATACTAGAATGCTAAAAAGCCTTAAAATCGTCTGCTCAATGAAAAGGCTTTCCCCAGCCTTAAACCACAAAGGATGGAGCCGATGAAAGAGTAAACCTAATAAAGCGAATTTTAATCAGAGAAAAAAAAAAAAAAAGGGGGGGGAGGAGAACAGATCAGAGTTGTAAACTGGCTGGAAATCAGTCCCTTCGTTATCACAAACACATGATCGGAACTTAATAGTATTTGACATTTCATTAATTTAGATCAGGAGTCTTGGGAATAGAGAGGAAAAAAAAAGAATGAACATTAGTAATTTTAAAGACCTCCTCCCGGAAGGGCTCACGCTGAAAAGGTAAAAGAGAAATGTTAGAAGAAAAGTGTTTCTTTATATTTTTCCCCACTTTCCTCCTCTGTCTTTTCTCATCTAGCTGTGGAAGAGCTTGCTAGCCATTACAAACTCCAGGCTAGGCTGCCGGTGCCTCTCCCAGCCCCAAGTGGCAAGCGTTAAAAGGCCAGCCGGGTCCTGGATGTACCATGGGGCGGATGCAGGGTGGGATACAGGATTGTCCCTACAGGCACCTGGGTATGAACCAGCAGAAGCCACATGCTGTTAGTAACTCGCGCACAGGCTTGCACAGCCTCAGGAGGTGCCTACAGCCGCTGCCTGTCTGTCCTGCATCCACCAGTGGATGAGGCGATGAGGACCAAAATAGCCGTCCCCGAACTCAACGGCATCACAGCATCCTCAGCAGCTGTGGGGAGAGCTGGAGGCAGGGGAGGGGGATGGCATCTCCCCGCTTCCCCGCCACAGAGGAGCTGAAGGCGAAGCTGCCAAAAATAAAACTATTCAGGACACTGTCTCTATTGTAAGGGCAGATGGATGTCGCTGGGGCTGTGCTTGAAAAAGCGGATCTAAAAGGATGGAATTAAAGAGACTTTGGAGATAGAAAGGCTTTCTGCTAAAGCTGATATGCTGCTTTGCAGATAAGGCTTCTGCAGGTGGAGTGGCAGGCCACCCTTCAGGTCTAATTGGGAAAGGGAAAAAGCCACGCCAACCTTCCCCAGATGCCTTCAGCAGTGGGAAGGTGGCTTCCCTTGCTCCTCCAACATCCAACACCAACTTTTTAAAAAGCATTTCTGGATCTTCCCCTGGTATTTTAAGAGACTTCAATGATCTTAGGCTATTATTACAAAGGATTTTTGAAATTGTCCTGGTTTTTCCCCCCTTTTGGTGCGGCCGCACATCATGACACCCAAGAAGCCACACGGCTGCCTGCGGGGTGGCCAATTTAGCTCCATGTATTTTGACTGCTTTCTCAAGTCCTGCTATTGATTTTTCTGCCGGGTCCAGCTGAGAATTCAGCTTATTAAAAAAATCACAACTGGGGCAGAGCTATGTCACTGATGCCTGCCTCCGGATGGGGCTTCCACCTTCCCTGAATGCATGTCCTGCCTCCCCGAGGGTCCTTTGCTTTGAGGGCTGATGGGGTGGTGGGACCCATGGTAAAGGAGAGACATTTCCCCAGCTTCCCCAGCGATGCCAGGGGTTTGCTCAGTGCCAGCAATTACCTGTTTCCCCATTGCACACCCTGTTTAACAGCATTCGCTCTCACCTGGTTTCAGCACAGATAATTTTAGCACTTTAGCCCTCGCTTTATCTCTTCAACCGAGGACTTCATTTGCTGCCAATGAAGCTGGTTGTTTCAAGAGCTGGGCCAGGTTACTTGCCTTCAGGCAGATGTTCAGTGCTACTCAGCCTGCTGAAAATGGGGAAATAATAGGAAAAACAATGAGTTCCACGCTGAGCCCTTCAGGAGCCTCTTGTGCCAGCTCCCGACCTCGCCATCTCAGTGCCGGGCTCCCCATGCCCAGCGAACACCCCCGTGCCACCAGCTCCCTCCCAGCCAATAGGGTTTTACTCCTCATCACTCTTAGACATGCCCTGGAAGGGGTAAGGAGGCACCAGAGATGATGAAGCCGCCCCGCGATGGCTTTGGCTTTTGTTCTCTTTTATTGCTGCCTTCTGACAAAGAAGAAACACAAAGGGGATATTTATGAGCCCTACCAACGGTGGGTTTGGCTCTGGGCTGCGTTTAAAGCACCTCCGTTGTTTCCCAGCATTAACTGCCTCCCAGATATTTACAGTGTTTGACAGCTGGAGACAGAGCCAGGTTAAAGCGCCCAGCTGCTTCCATCAGCGACCTGCGCCTCGGGCGTAAATTTGTTAGGGGACATGGGAGGAGAGGAGAGCTCCAGGATGAAAGCGTGGCCGTCTCTTCACCAGACTGGGTCCCTCTCCCCAAATCCCCACATAGGCATGGCCAGGAGGAGCTGGGGAGGGATGCTAAGTGCTGCCCATGTTATACCAGTGTGTTTCCAGTTTGCTCCCCTCTGTCCTTCACTTCATGCTCAGGGGCTGGGGTGGCTGGGGTTTAGCAGGTCCCTCCCTTGCCTTTACTCTGCTTCCCCATCCCAGCTATGAATCTGCCTCATTTTTCTTTCTCTCCCAAGTTCCCTTTATCTCATGTTTATTTTTCTTCACCGCTTTTGCATCCTATTCATCTGTCTCTCTTTCTATCTCATCTCCCCCATCCTGAAAAGCTTGTCAGGAGAAGAAAGAGCGAGCCCAGCTTCTCCCAGCTCTATTTACCAAATAAGGCCTGGAGTCAGGTTTTATTTAAGAAAAGGAAAATGAACTGGATGCAAGTAGGCCAGAAGAAGCACCTGTGAATAAAAAGGATGACAGCAAAGAGAAGGATAAACACGGGAGAAGCGGCAGAGCATCCCCTTGGGATGCTGGACACAAGCTCATTGCCGGAGCCTGGGTCCGGTGCTGGGGGAACCACCGGCTGCAGCCTCGGCAGCTCTGCTCATTAGCGGTACCACAACAGCGTGAAAAATACGGGAGTGTCACAGGAGGTTGGGGAGCAAGTCAGGTGGCTAATTAGTTAGTTTAGGGCATCTTCTGTTTGAAGCCAAAGCACTGGTTTCCTTCCCCCCATAAGCTATAATGCAATTAGACAGACAGCAGCTATCCGGAGCAACAGCATCAGACTGGGGGCCAGTGGGGGGAGTGGGAAGGGGAGGGGGAGAAAAGCATTGTAAACTTCTTCTGCCCCCTCACCGCTGTGTGGGAAGCACAGCCTTAAGGGAGAGAAACCCTGCAAGCAGAGCTAGGGGATGCTCTGCCTTGTCTGCCCCAGGGCATGGAGCCGTGAACCCCCCCCCACCTGGGAACCACAGGGTCCCCTGCGGGCAAGTTCAGCTCAGCCCTGACTTGCAGCAAGCCTGCCCAGACCCTCCACCCCTAAAATCTGGGGCCTTCCTTCCCGGCCACACCACCCCTCACAGGTCCCTCAGTGTTGGGGACCCCTCTGCCGCCCTGGCCAGCGGTGGGCATGAAGGGGCTTTGCCTTACTCAATTCCAAACCCTTCCCCATGCCATAGGGGTGGCAAGGCATCCCCCTCCTTGCTCCAGCCAGCCTGGCCCCTGTAGTCCTCCTCGGGTGATGCTGCATTCCCTGAAAGGCCAGGGCTGGGGGTCCCTATAGTGCCCCTATAGCACTCTTGGGGCTCCTCTAGGAGATCTGAACTGAATTCTCTCAGTGCCAGGAGGCACACAAGGCGCGAACATCGTTCTTCCACTTCGATCGGTCTGCGGCTGCGTGCTCTGGAGTCACCCAAGGGCCACAGCGCAGTCTTTTGTTGGTTTTTTCCTCAAGACATGACCGATCCAGTTCCATCTCCTCCTCCTCACTTCATTACTGATTTTCTCCATCTCCGAGTTGATGCTCGTCGTTTCTGCAACTTTTTATTTTTTTTTTTCCCGGGAGGAGGTAGTTGGCCTCCTGCCCAACCCCCATGACTTGGAGGGCCAGTGGTTTTTCTGTCAGGGTGGCCTTCCCTTAGGCTGCGTTGGTTCGCGGCACCTTCTTCAATTTTATCTGGTGCACCCTCCAGAGAGGGATCCCCTATCCACCGCCCAGGGGACGCGCCTTCTAGCCGTGCAGCCCCAGCCGAAGGCCTCTAAGAGATCCAGGGGGGGAAAATAAGGCTGGCTCCTCACAGCCTTCCCCCGCTCCTGCAAACACTGGCTTTCAGGGGCCTTTCCACACACAGCTCACTTGGGCTTGGGCAGGCTCAAGGCAGTTGAATCAAAAGCAACTGAAAATACATTTTTGCAGGCAATCCAGCGCCTTTCTGGAAAATAGCCTTAAAGAGGGGCCTGGCCCCATGCCCGGGGAAGTTAACTTCAATTGACTCGGCTGCCTTTTGCTTCAGGCCCTCTCTGATTTTTCTGGAGTGCCTTGTAACACTGAAGTGCTATTGCAAGGAAATTAAATTCACTGCACTTAGCGTAAGCATAAACCCTTTCTCACACACGCACCCGAGCATCTTCACCATCACCTACCTCGGGCTGCCTCACAGCAAAGACACGTTCCTCCGCCTTTGCAGGATCAGGGCCCCAGCAGGGTACCCAGCTGTCGTCCCTGGAGTTTGCTGGTTATTCATGGCCGTGGTTCCTTGTTACAACATCACTCACTAGCCTTGCCACCGCACTCCCAAGATAGCAGGAAAAGAGATCTGCAGCAGAAATACTATTGTACAGAGCTTGTACTTTTTATATTTTAGCCTCTCTGCCATGCGTATTGTACGTTCTCCAGCACAGCCCTGTCAATACACTGCAACAGGAACCTTTGTACTTCCTTTAAATTAAACCGTAATTTGCCCAGATAAGCAGGACCTGGCTGGAGAGGCTGCCAAATCCCCACGACTTGTTGCCGTTCTCACTCTTATGAGCTGTTACTGGCCATCGCCAGCTAATTAACCTGTGCTGATTTCATTTGCTGGGGGAAAACACAAGCCCAGGCACCTTTTTAGGAAGGCTAAGGTGGGATGCAGCTCCTGACCAGCTGGAGCAGTGGGGCTGGGGCACATCCCCGGTGGTGGGGGGCCGGGATGCTCCTGTGGGGTGGATGTTGACCCACCAGCGCTCCTCTGTGCTGCAGCCGGGGAGAGGGCTGCAGGACCACCACCCGCTGCTGCCGTGGGGACCTTGGACCAATGTCTGCAGCAAGCCAAGACCATTCTCAGATCACCTTGTTATTGCCTTTCCCACAGCTGGACAAGCTGCCTGGCAAACCCTCAGCACCACGTGAAAGTTAGCATTTCTTAAAACAAAGGTATTTGGCCTTAAATCTCCTTTTTCTCCTCCTTGTGAACAGATTTGGTCCAGGAGCCGGGCATGCTCCACAGCAAACCCATGTACGAGGAAAACACATCTCCTAGCAGGAAAGTGAATTATTGAAGTCGAGGGAAGTTGTGACGAACCAGTTAGGGTGGACTGCCATATGCTCCCAGTGAATTATTCAAAGCCTGATTTTAAGTGATTCCTGAAATAAAGATGATGGAGACTGGGGAGGGAGGAAAACTACTGCAAAGGGCCACCGTGATGCCTCCCCAGGTGTGGGGACCAGACTGTCCGCGCTGTGGGCTGCTGCTGCCCGGTGGAGACGGA
The DNA here is from genome assembly GCF_965183815.1 of Platalea leucorodia. Lineage (NCBI taxonomy): Eukaryota > Metazoa > Chordata > Aves > Pelecaniformes > Threskiornithidae > Platalea > Platalea leucorodia. Next base: position 30,444,058 of record NC_138831.1, on the reverse strand, counting down.
GGCTGCAGGCTTTGCTCTGCACACTCAGGGCTTTGTAAAAATACCCTCCCCAAAAACGCCCTCAATGTATCATTTAATGCTGTTTTATTCTAAGACGAGACATTGTGGTCTGGAAACAGCGGGGCTGGTTTAACCCCACCAGCACAGCCGGGCAGGAGAGCCAGGCAAAGAAAAGTCCCTGCTCCGGAGGATATCATGTGAATATTATTTGATTTCAACAGACCAGAAAGCAGCAGAGCTAGAAGCGGCGTGCGGTGCTGGGAGGGAGGAAAACCAGGCCGAACTGCCTCGAAGGCTCCTAAAAAAGCCAAACCACAAAGGGAAACAAGAGGGAAAGAGAAAATACATTATTACATCTGTTTGAAGCGGGGAAGATACAGGAATGAGCAAACACCAAACTGTTTTGCTTCTGTTCAGAAATGAACACGCTGCTGAGCCTAATGGGATTTTAGATTAAAAGATTTAACAAAAAATAACAACCACCTCCACAAATAGAGTTTTATAAGGTCAAATAACATATGCACGGTAGCAAAAAAATACTGCCAGTGATTTGCCTCCTTCTGCAGGGATGCCTCTCCCAGCCTGAGCCCTGGTCTTCAGGTGCCCTTCTCTAATTCCTGCCTTTATCCTCAGCGGTCATGTTTCCCACTGAGGACAGCTGGGGAATAATCCTCCAGGATCCTGTTTCGGCTGCCTTTTCTATGCAGGGCTTTGCAAGAAGTTTGGTGCCTGTGTGCGAAGGCTACCTTTGCAGAGCGGCAGGGCTGGGGACAGGGACCAGAGACCTGGCCTGGATGGCAACAGGGATGCCCTGCAGAGAAAGTCGCTTCCCCAAGGGGCTTCCCCATCGCTCTTGGGGTTTTCCCAGTGATGCAGGGCTGCAGCCTGCCTTGGCATGTGGTCAAGGCATTGCTCCCTGACGCCCAGGGGGTTTCCGATACCCCCCAACATCCCCCTTTTGTTAATAGGGACACGGCTGTCCTGTCACATGGGCTGGCCCTTTGCCCACCTATTTCTGCTGGGCATCAGACGCAAGTCTCCCAAGGCCCATTTTTTGAGGTATCGGGTACTTTCAGCAACTCCCAACTTCAAGGGCATCTGGGGTTTGCAGCACCCTTGAAAAATTAGGCAACTTCTGCACACCTAAATAGATGCTTAATGACAGACACTTCTGGGTGAGCGTGTTGGCAGCAGCCCAGGGCCGGGAGTGGGGTGAATCAGACACTGCCGCAGCACGGTGTTGGGCTGTGTGATGGGCATCACGCTGTCCATCTTCACTTTGCCCCCCGGGGACCCCTCACCTAGGGGAGGGGTCCTTACGCTCCCCACTCCACCAGTGATGCTGCAGGGTGGTGGAGGACCACCTGCATCTCACCGCCTCTGCCCCAAAACAGGGCTGATTGATTGATAATTCTTCCTCGCCTCTGCAAGCCGCTAGCTTTAACGTGTCAAATGTGGTGATTGCGGCATCTTTGGGGTGCTGGTGAAGCCAGGCAGCGTTACCCCAGCACTGGACCTGGCCTGAGGAGGATGGTTTCAGCCATTTAACCCTGCAACAAGCCAGAAATTAGGCAAATCTCCCTCTGCAATGCCAGATACCAACCCCTTGTTCTCTGCCTGCCCCTATGACATCTCCAGTGGTGCAAGGGATCAGCTCCATTGCAGTCTGCCCAGATTCATAATAGGATGTGCTTTAGATCATGTTTATCCCTTTAAGCACTTGTTTTCCGAGAGCCCCAGGGTGCTCTCACCCTGCTGTAGCCTAGCATCAGCCTGGGACAGGGTGTCCTGGCACCCATCCCCTCCTCATCCCACCCCTCCAGCAGCAAGGACGGGGTCCCCCAGACCGCATCCAGCTCTTCCAAGAGGGAAGAGTGAGCATCCTTTCTGTGGAGGAATGCTCAGGCAGCTGCTGGAGAGGATCCATTCCCCAGCACGAGCCACACGGGGCGGCCGCCCCACACGGCTCGTGCCAGGGAGCGGATCCTCTCCAGCAGCCGCCCCGGGCCACCAGGTGATTGGGAAGCATCTTCGGCCTCTCCAGCACTCTCAGCCCCCCTTGTTCCCTGCTGATTGCAATCAACACCTCATTCATACGCCTCTGTTTACCAATTTTCCAGGAGGTATCATGCTAATGAAGGGAGCCAGGCAATCAAGCAGCCTCCCAGAAGTGGGGAAAAGGAGGAGAGGGGAGGAAGAGAGGGTTGCTGCCAGGAGAAAGAAGGGAATGGGCCAGACAGGGTTGGGAGAAGGGAGGAGAAAGCCAGATGGGGGGCTTGTGGGGTCCACTCTGCCCTGCTAGCAGCCCTGCATCCCTTCCTGGAGCGGCTGTGTGGGCAAAGATGCTGTTACCTGCTGGGCAACATCTGCAGCATCCTTGGCAGAGGCATCGAGGCAGCCAGGTGGAAGCTGTGGAAGTCAAGGATGCTGGCCACGGTACAGTGAGGAAGGCTTACTGCTTTTGAGAAAGTTCAGGTCAACCTCCGGAGAGTGCATCACTGAGCCTGGGGCAATGGGCTGTGCTCTGCAATAATATCTGCCTCGTGAATTATAAAAGTGCCATACAACCGAGGGCTCCATGCAGATATCAGAGTTAAAACTCACCAGCAAGTGCTCACCCTCGGAGCCACTGTCTCAGCTGTCTGCAGGCTGGCATCGCCAGTGCTTGCGGTGGGCTTTCAAGTTCCCCTTACCTGGCAGAGCGGCAAGATAGGTTGGATGATTTGCTCCCTTTTCACTGGGAGGTTTGCAGCATGTGGCTGCGAGACCCACAATAAGGGGTATGGTCCTCTGCCCAAAACCCTGCCCTGGCAGGGAGCTGAAGACCCGCTTGGCCGAGGGGGTCCCCGGGCTGCATCTTCATCTAGCATAAAGACTAGAGCCCAGCGGGTCCGGGCAGGCAGAGCTGGCAGCGGAGGGATGGTCTGGTGCTGGACGGAGAGGCCAGCGGAGTGACAGGCAGGGCTGTGTCCCCTCTGTCGCCCCGTGCCTTCAGCTGCCTGATTTATGCAGACTAGGAGTGACAGCCTTACCAGCCACGGCAGCTCGGAGCTGGCAGCACCTGAAGCTCTTTCCCAGTTCCCAGTGTGCTCACCCACTGGTTAGCAGGGAGGATGACACAGGCACGAGATAGGCGGGGCGGTGGCTGCCAGCCCCAGGACCACCTGTCGCCAGGGTGCCTTGCTCCCGTGGGGTTCGGTGGCAAGAGGAGCTGGGAGGCTGGAGGACTGAGGTCTCTCCTCTTGCCAGCACACCAGCCGTCTATAAATAAGTGATAAAGAGTTGTCCAGCAGGATCTGCAGACCCCAAGCTGCCTGCGACATGCCACTGGCAGCCTCTTGTTATCCCTTCTTCAAGGCCCTGTGGCTGCCAGCTGACTCCTGTCGGGCAGGGTCTGGCCCCAAACTCACTGCAGATGGGGACAAGCTCTCCATCACCTCCCGCTGCTCACTGGAGCGGAGCTGCCGTGGGACAGCTGCCCATTCCCTGCCTGCTGGCTCACTGCTGCCAGGACTGCAGGTTTATGAATGTTATTTGGAGCAAGATCCTGTTTTTCAGAGCAGAAAGTCCCCTGGGGCAGGATTTCCAGCACTGGTGGACTGGTATCCCACGTCGGGTAGTGGGTCGGCTCTGGGACCACACAGCTGAGGACATCTCCTCGGTAGAAAGCAAAAGAGAAAGGATGGGTTACAAGTGGCAATAAGGCAACAAATAACATGGTTGAAGACAGACATGATTCCAGCCAGATGGAGAAACAGCAACAAACAATCTATCTCCGGCCGAGGAAGCCCCGTCAGCCCCAGCCGCCAAAGAGCAGGGAGCATCCGAGGGAGCATCCTTGAGAGGAGAGGGGAGTGGAGGCTTTGCTAGAAGCCCAGCTGGGTTTAGAGCCTGCTGGGGCTTTGACACATCCCCAAAAGAGCCTGCTGGCATCCCACTTCCCAGCCCCACTCTGATCCCAGGGGACCCCCCCTTTCCCCCAGGAGCAGCTTTCTGGGGCGCTGCGAGCTGCCTGCGTTCTTTCCCCGCCTGCTAAACCCAGCTGATTGATGAATGGGCTCTTGACATGATTGATCTCTTTGACGGTATGAAACGCAGTGATTACCTGGTGCTAGTAGATTTTTCTAAGTGTCTCTCACACAGGCACAGGACATTTGTGCCATTATCGTTATTAACTCCATTGTTAACGACAAATCTATGCAAAGATTTGGCCTGGCCTGTTCAAAGCGTGCAAGGCAGTGGCTGTGTTCGTGTTAGAGATGGATCCTGCAATGGGAGAGGGGATTTTTATCAATTTAGTTTTTTTTATTTTTTTTTTTTTTCTGTTTGGAGTCTATTTATGGAGATGAGCATCCTACAGGCATTTGTGCTCACACTGTTGTCACAGGGTTTGCAGATTTTCCCTGGTTAGGACCACGGAGGCTCACCAGACAAGATGCTGAATAGCCTCGGTGGTGACCGGTTCCTCCACGCCCTGGCATCTCAGGACTGGGGGGCTGTGCCATAGAGGAGCAAGCGAGCAGCAGGAGGATCCCCACCTCCCTGGGTCAGGCAGAGCCCCAGGTGCTCGACATTTCTGGGGTGGTGAAGGTGAGGTGCTTCAGGAGCGCTGCCCTCTCCCAATAAAATCCACCGCAGGTCTCAGCTTTCCGTTAGAGAAAAAAGCCCAAGCCTCTTCCTAAAACATTTTCTCCCAAGTATCTGCCATTTGCCAAACCTAAACTTCTGCCCAGAAACTTAACCACAATAAATGAAACCCAGCAGGGCCATAAGGGACCCAACACCGTGACCCTAAAGCCGTTTCAACCTGCTTTGGCCATCTAAACCCAAACACAGGGACACGAGAGGAGAGCAAACGCAGTTGTTCCCCTCCGGGTCCCCAATCAGCCCCTCCCAGGGCTGACGCAACCTTTCGCTCAGCAAAAAAAAACCTAAAAAACCTCTGGAAACAGGATTGTAGCTGATGCTCAAGTCAGGGATGATTTATTAAATAAGAAACAGGTAAAAGGGAGATTGGGCAGGGGGGGAGGCAAGACAAAACAGGAGGGATTTAGCAACAAGGCAAAAATAGCCTAAAAATATGGCAAATGAGAAAATAGCGACAGTTGCCATCCCCACAAGGATGAGTTAAAATCCTGGCTGGTGTAACTCAGCAGAGAGCCCAGGAAGCCAATGGAGCTGCAGTAATTTACAATAACTGCTAGTTTGGCTCAATTTAAATAGCTCAGCTTTATGAATACGTGTGTGTGTACGCGTGAGAAACAGGAGAGGCGAGTTGGGAAGGTTTTATTTACACTGCAGCTTAGAAGCTGCTTAAACTGATTTGGAAGCAGGTGAATAATTAATTGCATCTTTAAGGAATCGAGCTGTTAATAATACTCACCACAGTGGCAGTTTATAAATGTTCCTGTCAGGGTGGAACATGGAGCATCGCAGAGGGAAGGAGAGGGGGGAAAAGCCTGGAGGAGGAAAGTCTTCCCCCCCCTTCCCTGCCTGCAAAATGAATTAAAGTTACCATTTTTTTCTGCCATCCAGCTGTTCCTGACACCTGGATGTCAAATCAATATTATAATGACAGCACCACAGAAAAAAAAAAAAGGAAATAAGAAAAAGTCCTATTACTACATGGAAAATATTTATATTACCTCCCACTCTCCAAGGTCTAGCCTGTTAATTGAGCACAAAGGGTAGGATTTGCCTGGAGCCTGCAGAACCCATTAGAGGAGCAGCCGATAACATTACAATGAAATTGGGTAAATGGGTGCTGCGAGGGGAAGGTGATCCTGAGCGGTGCAGCATTTGGCCCCTCCTGCCCCCAAGCAGCCCAGGACCTCCTGCTGCATCCATCCATCCATCCATCCATCCATCCATCCCCTTGGCATCCCTGGGGACCCTGTCACCAGAAGGTGCTTGCAGAGGAGGGGATGCAAGAGCAAATGGGTGCCTTCACGCCACTTTCTCCGCTTGCTACTCTGGTTAATCATCTCCCACACCAGCCCAAAGCCAGAGCAGTCAGAACAGCCTGGGCTACGGGGATTAAAACAGCACAGCAAAAACCTCCAGAGCCAGGAGTTTTGGGAGGAATCTAAACCCTTACGCTTCAGGACAGGAATAAGCCTCTAAGAAGAAGTCGGGAGGGAAGAACTGGGGGAAAAGCTGCTTCCTTCAGGGAAACTTTGACCTTTTGCTGAGAGAGGGATTTGGCTACGTGCGAGCCTAAATCCCCCATGTGAGCGGCTGTGGCAGGGGGCTGGCCTGGCGGGGGGTATCGCCGAGCATCCCCAGCCCCATGGCCGGCAGCAGCACCTCCACTCCCACCCAGGATGAGTGCGTGGGGACGAGAATCACCCAAGGCTTTGCACACACTCTCTTTGGTTTTTTTTTGCTTCCTTATTCCAGCAAGGGACAAAACCATCACTTCTCACCTCTTCAATCTCTCAAGCCACATCCCAGGACCTGTGTGCGGGGTAAGGGACAGCAAGGAAGCCCTGTGCTGCTGCTCCCAACCTCTCCTCCTCTCCCAGCCCACCTCCGAAGTGGAAAATCAGCACCTGCAGAGCCCTGCCTCATTTTCCGTGATTAATCAGTTTGCTTGAGAGCAGCAGGACTCCCCTCCTTGTCCATCCCCCCGCCGACAGCCACGTGTGAATGCTGACGTTAATCAGATAAATTCCTTTGCAGTAGCACCAACAATTTTTCTAAAGCACAGTCTCCCTGGAGCTACTAATAATTACTCCAGACCCAGACATTAAAGCACTACCAAAAAAAAAATGTTTTTAATTAAAAAATTAATTTTTCTGACAGACCCACCAACGCTAACTTGGAACAGCAGAGCGTTCATCAGGAGGGAAAGGAGAGGGATGGCAACGACCTGCTCGCAAACCCCTGCTGGGAAAGGGGTAAGGAGAACGGTCACATCCCTGAGGGCTTTGGAGAAGTCACCCCTACTCACGTCTGCAAACCCCGCCTTGGCCAGACAAAGCAGGACCTGGTCCTGCACTGAGTCACCTTAACTCTGCCCACAGTGACTGTCCCCACACCAACAGTTTAATTTTAATCTTTGCTTGTAAAGGCTGTATCGCTTTAATGTCAGCCGCGCCATGGCTGTGCGGCTTTATGGCAAGGCACTTCATGCAAATACAGCCATTCACTTGCCTAATTACACAGATTGATTGCGATTGCTCCCTGGTGGGGCAGCACGGGCTGGGGACCCCGGGGGATGCTGATGGTCTCTGCATCGAAACCTCTCAGCCCCCATCAACCTGCGCCGCAACAAGGGACATCAGTTTTACAGTGGAAAAGCTGAGCTGGGGATGAAGCATCGGGCCTGGCCTCAGAAACACAAAGATGAGAAGGCGTCTCCCAGTGCCCCGTAATTTCTTTGCTCTGTACAACATGTCTCAAACGGGGCAGAGTGAAGGCGATTCCTGTCTCAGCGGCTGCAATCCCAGTTGCACCTTTACCAGTAAACACTTCTGTGCTGCTGGCAAGGGGATGTGGAGCTGGGCAAGAGCCACATCTCCCCAAACCCCTGGGAGTGAGACCCTGCTGGCAGGACACCCCCAGCCCCCGCCCTGCTGGGTGCAGGATGAACCCTACAGTGTAGCTCCCCCCCCCCGGAGGCACCTGAACCAGCCAGCCAGGCTGGATTTATTATCCCTGGGCTGGGAGGGGAAAGGAGGAGAGAGAATGGAAATAAAACGCATCATCAGTGGAAAAAATTTCCATTACTTCAAAGGGTTTGTGATGGGAAAAAGGGAAAAAACCTGCAGATTCCCTCAATCCCAGTTTCCATGGCCAAGCTCAGAGATGCAGCCCACCGCAGCTGCCCCAGCACCATTGCTCAGCACTGCGGTAATACAGTGGCCCATGCTAAAAAACCCACTATGATGCTCTGGCGAGCTCTGGCGAGCTCCGGCGCAGCTCCTGGGGTTACAGCCCCAACTTTTTTCTGACTAATCATAGCATCGTTTGAGCTCTCCTTCCCTCTGGCTGCCTCTCATCCAGGGGTCTCAGGCTCAGGTACCTCTACAGAATATAATGAATCTCTTCCCTTCCACTCACCGGCACCAAGGTTTGCAGAAGAACGTAATGAACGTCTCTATCTAACATGTTCTGGGGGTGTTTTACACAAGCCTGACGGAGAAACACGGCCTGGCAGCGAGCCGCTAACAAAAGATGCCTTTATTGCGGGAGGATGAAAGGCAGAACGGATCGAGGCGGCGCGACGCTTTGGTGGCGGGGGCTGAATTAATTGGATATGGGAAAATACCTAAATATATATGTGGGGGGAGAAACAGCAAGGTGCTCGTGCAGAATGGCATTCGGGAAAAGCCAAACCGATGGGCTCAGATAAAGATGCTGAGAGGTGATTTCTCGGCTGGCACAAGGCTGTTGGCACCACTGGAAGAGAGGCAGAGGCAAAAAAGCCCCCGAAACTGCTGGAAACATCCCCTGCAGCTTCCAAAGGCCCCTGAGGCACCAGGGCAGAGGAGGAATACTTGCTAATGAATTCAATGAAGTCAATCCAGAATATCTAGGAATACAAAAGGTTGAATGAATTTGAGTTGCTTAACCCAGAGAAGAGGCGGTCAAGGGCAAAACTGAGTCTGCAAATACAGAAGATGACAGCTGCAAAATGGAAGAGAAAACCTGTTCTCTGCACCTAGTGTGGGGAGGAAAGGATTGGGTTAGATGTTAGGAAATCCCTTTCCAGCAGCGTAGGTGGGGGGATCTAGACAGCCCAAGTCCCATCTGAATACTAATATATGACTTGAGCTGATTACCCAACGATGGGTAGTTTTTAATGCAGAAAGCTGCATTTTTTGCAGCTACAACTAGAAGACCAGTTCCTGGGGCAGGTGGATTACTGGTATGCTTTGGATAATTAAGCTGAGATATCTGACGGCATACGGGACATCTGCCCACCGCTCCCCGAAGCATCACACATCCAAACAGCAGGGCTTGGCCTCTGCCAGAGCAGGGACAGGAGCGGTAGCGGCAGAGAGGATGAATATTACTTTATTTTCCATCAGGTCATCAAATAGGTGAGCAAACAACCTGCAGAGCTATTATCCTTCACGTACAGTGAGCCGAAATTAACAGTGATTTATCTCAGGTGCTTCCCTCGGTAAGCATCCCCCTGCTCAGGCTGGAGGGATGCTGGGTGCCAAGGGAAAGGGAGAGAGGGCTGGGGGGAGGGAAACACCCGTGGGGCTTTGGGAACCATAATTCCTTGGCTCTCACCTTTCTTTGAGGATAATTCAGCAGTTAGAACTATTTTGGAGACCTTGTACCCATTGCTGCCTTCCCATGCCTCACCTCTGCCTTATTTTGGTGCATTTCCCCTCTTCTTTAAAAATGAAGAAAGGAAAAAAAAAAAACAACTCCAAGCCTTCAGCCTTTTCTGTGATGACGGGAGAGTGTTTCTGCTCATCTGAAAGCCTTCAAAATCAATATATAATCTACCTGTAATAATCTCACACTTAAGGAAATTATTTCAAATCACGTCTGTTTGGGGAGATGGTAATTTAGACCGGCTTCCCCCGGGGATTGCTCTTCCCGTACGTGTGCGGCTCAGCCGCGAGCAGCAGGTTGATGGAGCAGAGCAGCCCGCTTCCCCCCACGAGGGGGTCCCCAAATTCACCTGTGTTCCACCAGGCTCTGCCACCTCTGCTGAGCATACCTGTGCCAGCACATGGCTAGATGATCCCCTGAGAGCCCCAGTTTGAGTTCAAGAGTTGTTCCCCGTGGGGATGGAAGAGAAATCTCCCTGCAGAATAAATGGGGAGAAAATGGTCCTTTTTGGTAAAAATCAGAAGCCAGCTTCAGCACCTGTCTGAAACACACCATCAAGCAGCACTGCCAGCACCAGAAGTGGGTATCAATTAGAAAAATAAAAAAGAGGAAGCTCACTTGAGATGTCTTAAACCCATAAGGGACAGCGTATGGATGTTTTTTTCCCTCTTACAGCACTTAAGCCCCTCTCCCGCTCCTCTTGAGCATCTTTAAGCTTTTTCTCAGCATTCGCTAAAGACAGAGGCTCGTGTGAAAATAAACCCAAGCCAGGCAGGATCCTTCTGCATTTTCTTGCTTCCCTGGGCAGAAGGGATGGCAGGTTTTAAAGCACGTGAAGACACACAGCACTTGGTAGAAGTCCAGCCTCTATTTTTAATGACTGATGGCATCACCGCTGGCTCCTCTCAGCAAGATGAGGTTATTCCTTGGAGCAGAGGATCTTCTAGTAATGCACTGCGTCCGGCAAGCCTTTCAGAAAAGGCAGCCGAGCATCGTTAGTGTGTTTGGGGGGCAAGAGAGCAGCTTTGATGGTGTTTACACTGCACTGGGCTCAGCCCGCATCCCCAGCTCCTCTCGGGGAGCACCCAGCACCCCACACCAACATCTTCCACTCGGTCATCTCTACAAAGGGCATTTCAAAGGGGCTGAAAAGAAGTGCCAGTGACCAAAGAATGTTATTTTAATACACTGTGCTGGGGAAACTGGGACTGTACTGGTAAAACTGAGATACAGAAATACCCTGAGCTAAAGCTTTCTCAAAGGTGAAATTAAAAGCAGTGTGAAAAGACCCGGCTCTAACCTCTGCCCTTCCCTGGGGTCTCCTCCCCAAGCAAAGATTTCCCTTTTGCTGTTGGAAAGCAGTGTGTTTACACCTAGATGTCTTCCCCCAGAAGAGATACGCTCGTTAATGTGGCACAACCCCCCCCCAGGGTGCCAGCACCACCAAGATGCATGCAGCAGCCCATGTTCAATGCAGCCCCTCATTGGCCCCCAATTCTGCTGACACTGCAGTTTCTTAGCATTCTCCCCCCTCCTTTTTTTTAATACCAGGAGCATTCACAGTAAAATGAGATTGCTGATTTCTTTGGCAATCACCTGCTCCTTGGCAGATGGGAGTTTTCAAAGCGCTTCACCTATGGTGCCGCAGGCAGAGACTCGTTAAGCCGGCATCACGGGAGGGTAACGAGAAGCTGGGGATGGCCCCTGCTGACCCTGCCAGGGCACGGGCAGCAGCAGGCAGGAGCAATGCCAGCCCCGGGCTCTGATGCCAACACCACCCCACCAGATTGCGCCGCTTATTTTTCCACAAAGTGCCAATAGAAAGGGAAAGAACCCAAATCCTCAGATGTAAGTTTGGCTCCGGCTCTTACCCACCTCACAGCTGGCCACGCCTCTCCCGGCTCCAGCCCCGGCCAATTTCCAGGTCTCTGGCACTTCTTAACACATATTTTTTCTGGACTCTTGTGAAATTAAATGCTGCTAATTTGCTTTGCAGAAAACTCTGCATCCTGCTGGTACTTCTCTGCCAGCTGTGACCTCATCCCCCAGTGATTGGATTTGGGAGTAAATTAATAGAGCCAGCCCATTAATTAATGGCGACTAACTCGCACGGTGAACTGGACCCATCTCTCATGTTCACAAACTGTCCAGGAACTGCTCCAGATCCCTGCTCAGAGAGTGCTTACTATGTTTTAATTTCAGCTGAATGGTTTGGATGAACACTTTCCAGTGCATAGGCTGTTAGCAAACAGCGAACCTTTAATTATCCCCTATTCGGCTCCTGTATCCGAACCCCAAAATAGAAGGGGAACCTTAAAAGCAGTGTTCACAGAGCAGCATCCCTGGGCGTCGAAGCTTCTATAGCCAAGGATAATGCCAAGCATTGCAGAGGCGCAGTTGTAGATAGGAGCCAGCAGAAAGCGAACGCTCCAGCAAAATCTCTAAACACTGCACATATATTTTCGGTTTATTCGCTGGGCCTACCACTGAATCTTATTTGCTGGCGTGTTTTTTTCTTTTTTTTCCTCCTTCTCCCTGGGAGAACTTAATAAATCTTTGAAATCATCAAAAAGAAATGCAGCTTCAACACTTAGAGAGCGTGGTTAAGTTACTTCCCGGCAATATAAACTAAGGCTGTAAAGTCAAACATTTCCATGCCATAACACGAGATGAAAATGAGGGTTTGGGAGGAGAGGGAACAGGAATGGCTTTGCCTTGGCTCTCCCATCACTCGGGCCTAGAAAAGCCTAGAAAGCTTGTGGCTGGCTGACAGTGGGGATGAGGACATCGCTATCCCCCCCACCTTTGCCACTGCCCCCCTCCTGCCATGCACAGCAATTTCGGCTCTTCTCATTAGGGTGGTTGTCTCTGCATGACCCTGCTCTGAGCCAGGTGCTGGCTTGATGAAGTACACCTATGCTGAGGCACGTGGAGGGGCACGGGCACCAGCGGCCTCAGTAAGCGACCAGCAGAGATGGATTGAATAACCCAGGGGGTGCCCGTCTCCCTCCCTCTCTCTTTTTGTCTTTTAACAATGTTTTATCCAGTGTTTGGTGGCACTCACCAGCTGCAGGACAAGGGAGGGATGCAGGCAGCGCCAGGGAGGGATGCAGGCAGGGTTGCCATGGCAACACAGCAAAAAAGCAGCATGGCAGCAGCCCCAAGAGGCGAAACAGGTCAGGAGAAACTTTGCTGCTGGGGAGGGCACAGGGACACAGGTCATCCAGCATTGGGGAGGTATCGGAGTTCCCACCCCAGGGTACGCAACCACAAAACTCCTCCACCCCAGCAGCTTCGGGTGTGATGGGGACCCTGCGTGCAGGTCCTCGTGGTGGGGTCCCTCATCCTTCCCCGGTGCTGGGGAGCTGTAGGTAATTGCAATGCAGATTGCTGAGGCTATGCCATGCCCTTGATTTACTCTCTTAAGCCTCCTGCTTTCTAAATCTTCCTTTATTAGTATTACCGCACAGCAGAGCACAATTAGCAGTATATTAGCAATAAAAAAGCAGCCAGAGCCAGAAATACCGCAGGTTATTGTTTTAAATCCTGCATCTGCCAGAGCGGCCAAGGACACGTGCTCCTACAGTGACCCTCAGCCCAGGCTGTGGTGCCACCCTGTCCCCACAAGCAAGGGCGGCCCCCAGCACCCCACTCCCCCATAGTGCCAGGGCAGCAGCTAACCCCCCCATTTCAAGAGCTTTTACCCGGTGCTGCAGCAGAGCTGACACTAACCCTGGCCACGTTTAACCATTTATATTGATTACCCTGTCAGCTCATTTGAATAATTAAAACCAGATGGAGCCCTTTTATGTGTTTAAGGGAACAGCACTGGGAGCATCCCTGGAGCTGTGTGGTTTTGGCAGAAGGGAGCAGAGGGGTGCAGGGGAAGCCGGGCAGTTTTTGCTGTCAAATGTTCCTTTTGGTGATATTTGCCACCCTGTGTGGTACCTCCCACGTCCCCACCACCACCTCTGCAGACAAGGTGGTGGCATCAGTTCCGTTCCCATCCCAGGGCCCATCGGGGGCAGCCGACAGCATCCATGCTCTTATTTATACAGAAATAATTGCTGTCGTACACTGATACCGTTCCTTATACAAACAGCACTAAAACCACCAGCCAGCCGCAAATCTGATAAACAGCAGCAAATAAATTAATCTGGTGCCAACAGCCGAATATTCCAGTGCCAATGTGTGTGCGTAAGGATGGGGATGGGGGGGTCCCTGCATCCAGCCCCACCTTGGCATCATGACCCCCAGCTCCTGCTTCAAAGCCTCACTCACCTGCAAGCCAGAGCAAAGCTCTCACACCAGCATCGCCCAGCGGGTCTGTGCCAAGAAACTCTGGCTTCTTAAAATGGATGGGCGATACCAGCTCAGATTTGGTTACTTGTTATTCCACCGTCTTTTCAAAGCACGTAAAATATTCCTGGCATGGCGCTGGTTATGCACTCCTGCCATCAAGCAGGGATGAGTTATCTTTACAGAAAGAAGCATAGATTAATATGTCAAATGAAAATGAACTATCGGCAGATTAAGATGAAAATGCAATGGCCAGTGATAGGAAGAAAAGGAGAAGAAAAAAGAAAATGAAGCTTCTCAGGAGGACAGGAACATTAAAAATTGAGTAACTGATCTGCGCTGGTGAAGTTGGATGGAGTTTGAACACCCTGTGCAAAGCAGGGATCGTCCTCTCCTGCCCTGCTGGCGGGATGGAGGAGGACCACTCTAGGAGCCTTTGCCCATCCTGACTAGGGGACAGCCAGCCTGGGGGGGACATCCCACGGCAGCCCTGGCCACCACATTGGACCTTGCTGTGTTCGTTATTGTGCCAGCATCCCAGCTCTGTGTCGAGCCTCAGGTGCTCGGCAAGCAGGGGGCACGTGAGCGCAGTCCTGCCCCCGGGATGGAGACATTTTCATTCAGGGGACACTAAGCCATCCTCACCTGCCACATCGAAATACATCTCCCCTCTCCTGGTGCAGGAATGCAGGTCCCGGGGGAGCCATTGCTGCTCCCAGCACCACATCCTCAGCCATCTGAGCCCACCCTATCTGCCAGATGGGGTGGCCATTGCTGCATGCTCTGTGCCCTGCCCCATCTGAGCAGAGGCGACACGCTGGGCTGCATGGGGAGGGCTTTGGGGGGCTCAGGCAAAGCTCAGGCTGCTGCCAAGTCCCTTAAAGGGAGCCCCGGGGGCTGTGAGCCACACCACAGCCCCTCCAGAAACGTCAGCTTTTAGGGGTGCAGCTGCCCCCGTCGGACCCCAAGCCCAGCACATCTGGGGCAGGTCAGCAGCTGGTGGAAACCTAGGGTGCTCGGAGCAGCTCTCCCCTTGCAGCACGCCACCAGTCTCACCCGTAACTCCCACTCTGCTCAAAATCACACTCCAGGGTGCTTTGAAGCTTCTGGGCCAGCTGCAGAAGATGCTGGCAGCAGGACACTCCAGTGGGTCTCCATCCCACAGGCAGACCCATGCCCCCTTCTCCTGCCTTTCTCCAGCACCACTGGTGCCCTGCTCCATACTCTTTGCATCTGATCTGCCCCTCACCACAGCATCCAGCCCTGCTTTGCTTTCCCAGCTACGGAGTCAACCACCAAAGATAAACACCACCAGCTGAGCTCAAAAATATTTTTCCAAGCAGAAATGGGTGCGCTCCAGCAGTGCGTCACAGAAACCTCACAATTTACAGGTGTTTATTGTCCAGGACGAGCAGTTGAACCTGGTTTGTTTTATTTAGACATACTTCCAGTACCTGGAAATAGATATTTATACAGTCCCAGCATTTTGACGCATTTAGGGGCCTGGATTTTGATGTATCAAGCCCACGAGCAGCAGGCTGGCAAGTTTCTGTTTCTTCTCCTCCCGGCAGACTCCCATGCTCAGGCGTGAGCCCCAGCCCTGCTCTGTGCCACCAGGATGTGGCCGCGGAGCCCCGATGCTGGGCAGGGGGCTGCAGCCTCCCATGCCCTCCCCTCCTGCTCCTCAGTGGGCAAAAGAGGCCAAAAAGATCCCTCTCCCTGCCTGCTGCTCGCTGCCTCTGTCTGAGATGATAAGAATTAATTAAACTTGCCTGCCTTTCCTCTGGCTTTGTAACTGCCCAGGGGATTTATCAGCTGTGTCCACCAGGGGGTCTATCTGATTTAAGGGGGGGATACGTATATACTCCATTACATGTGTCTTAATATTGCAGATAGGATAGCATCCCTGAGTGCCGAACAAATTGCGATGGGAGCTCACGGGCAGGGCTGGGAGGGGAAGGGGACCAGCCTGGCAAACAGCACTGACAAGGGTCCCCGTACTGGGACAGGGAATTTGGGACCTGACCCAGCATCCTCACACCCCAACCCCATTGCAAGGGGAGACGCCACCAGTGTCCCCAGGGGAGTACCCAAAAGCAGCGCCCCAATGGCTTGTAGGATCTGTGCTTTGGCAGACGTCAGGGGTGGGAGCACCCCATCCCTTAGCTCCAGCTAAGTTGCTTCTTTGTTCCCCAATGCCTGGGGTGCCACAGCCTCCCCCTGCAGTGGCGGAGTGGGCAGGGGCCAGCCCGATGCCCGGGGAGCTCCCCCCCACCCTGTGAATCACCCCCTGTCCAGGCTCCCACTGACTCAGGGAGGAGATTACGCAGCAGAATGAGGGATGGCACACTCCAAAAATCAAATCCTGCTCCGTCCCCATGGCCCTGCCCACCCCACACAAGAGCTTTAGACCTCACAGATGGCAAGCAGCATCCTCCCGCTCGGCACAGGCCACCCCGTGCCTTCTGCCCTGTCCTTGCCCGCCTGGGGGTGGCAGGGCCGTAAAAGCCTTTGGCGGAGGGACCTGCCATGAATCACACTGAATTTACAGCCGAGCTGCGGGAAAGGGAATTATATAACTCTCAGGAGACAAGCTGGCGGGGAGCGAACATCCATCAAGCACAAATTCTGGATTATTTACCGTGGCTGGATCTTGCCAAGAGAAACACCCCCTGTACCGGACAGTCTGCAAACGGATTCAGCCATGGGGACCTATTCAGCAAATGAAAAGTCTCTGTCTTGCTTGTCAGAAGAAACCCAGCTGTTTATTTTGCCCCCAGGTCCCTCTACCTGCAGGACAAACCCAGCACCCGGCACAGGATGAGGTCTCAGCTCTCGTCCCCCTCCACGGCACAGCCCCTGCTGGGTCCCGGTTCCTGGAGATGGAGGAGCTCGGCAGTCATGCCAACCGACTCTTTTATGAGCAGCACTTAATTATTCACCCTTTTAAAACGTTTTGCATCATAAACCTGGGATTGATTGGAGGAAGGCGATTATTCTGCCGCTTGCTCTCCTCTTGCTGGAGGCCAGAGGCGTGTTTGCTAGGCACAGCAATGAGAGTTTGGGGGTCCAGTCAGAACCAGGACCCAGCCTTGTTGACACCTGCAGGCTCTTATCTCCTTCACGATGCAATCTTTATCAGGCAAGATCACACTTTCACCTGCACGAACACTGAGCCCTGGGCAAGCAGCAGCCTTCCTCCTCCTCCTCCACCGCCCTCCCTGCCTTCCCCTCACAGCCATGAGGAAGACGAAGGGCAAAGCTCACTCAGACGGCGGGAGGCAGAGTGACAGGTCCCCACTTTGCACTGAATTAAGACCTGCATGGGAAGATTTAGGGAGGTGAGATGTGGACCTCAGACATGCATCACAGCCATCGGGATCCATCATCAAATCCCTGTGTCCTCAGCACCAACAGCCTTAAATCAAAGCAGCTGAAGGGGCAGGAGATGCTCTCCAAAGCTCAGCCCAGGTGGCCACAGGGGTCCCTGTGATTTACAGGAGCGATCTTCCCCAGACACAGGCAATATTTTGCTCTCCTGAAGTCCTGGCTACACCAGGCCATTGGCTCCCACCCTTCAGTGACATTGTTTGCCTGCTTGGCTCTAGCAGCTGCTTTAGGAGCAGACCAAGATGCTGTTGTGTGGTGGACCAAGACTTAAACAAAACCTTGGCTACATAAATAAACCCCTAATTGTGCCCTGTTACATTCCTTAGACTTAAGCACACATGGAAGTGTTTCATCAGCTAGGGAGGGATTTGAGCTTTAAATTTAAGGCAGGACTTGCAAATCCTGCATATTGGCTTTTCCCAGAATATGGCTGGTGTGATGGCCTGCAGCTTGCCCTTGCGTTTGGCAAATACCTGGAGCTCATGACGTGCCCCATTAGCTCACTAATTCTGATCTGCTTTCAAATGGTCCTTGATCCCACAGGGGAAAGGTGGATGTTCAGCCCCAAAACCCTTGTTCCTGCAGATGTTCAGCATCACAACGAGCTGCTGCAGTCCTGCTTCCCAAGCACCTCCTCAGCCCTCGCAGAGAGGGAAACAGATTTGATCTGCCCAAAGGTTGAGTTTTTAGGAGGAGTTTTGGATCCGCTCCCAACCTGGAGACTTTATATTGGTTCTTTCTTCACTGTTTTCCTTAAATTGGCAGTAAAAGTTCAGGGAGACTAAAAGTCTGTGATTTGTACTTTGCACATGGGAAGCGGAACAATCTTTTGTTCATTTACTGTGACAACTGCAGTTCAGATTTAATTATTTACGATAATGTTCCAAGGCGCATTAGGGAATGTTCTCTTAGTTCGTAAAAAATAATGACGCCTTAGTACTGAGTGGCATCTAGCTACGGGCTCTGCTATTGCACCAGTGGAGGCATGCGCGGCTCCAGGAGCAGAGCAGAGCCGAGTCGTCATCCCTTGCCTGTCCGGCAGCTGAAATCCATCCCTCCTGAGCCCATGGGGAGGGTGGGAGACAAGGCCTGTACAACCCCTCATCCACGGATGCTCGCCAGTGGCTCACAGGCTCCCTCGGCTTCTGCTCTTCCCACAACCCCTTTTCCACCTCGCAGGTTGCAAGCAGGTGAAAAAAATAAGGAAAAATGATAGCACAAGGTGTGCAGGCAAGGAGAGCAGTGTTAGCATGCGAGGGCAGGCAGCTGCCTTCATGCCAGGCAGCGTGCAGGGGCCAGGCATGCTCCCAGCCCCGAGGCTGAGCCTGGCGAGCCAAGGTGGTGGGCAGCCTGCTGCTCTTCTGTGGCGGCATCTCCCACCCCAGGCTGGTCCCCCTGCACTGCAGGAATGGCAGCAACCCCCTGCCTCTTGCAGGATCAGGATGGGTGGCCATCCAGGACAAACTGGGCATCTGAGTATCAGGCCCGTTGAAAGGGTCGTACATCCTTATGGGCTTTTCTTGCCCCTCAGAACAGTAACACCATCTCTCTGCTGGAGAGACACCTCCCTGGTTCATTCAGAGGCAGGGTCTTTGCTCATGAAAGCCTTCTCCAGTCCTGGAGAGCAGCACAGGCACCCAAAGCCATCCCTAGCAAGCTGGCAGACATGACATACCCATCACCCAGGAGAGCAGGGAGATCGAGACAGGGTCCCTGCAGCATCGGAAAGCACAGCCAGGATGGAGGGACGGA
The DNA here is from genome assembly GCF_965183815.1 of Platalea leucorodia. NCBI lineage: Eukaryota > Metazoa > Chordata > Aves > Pelecaniformes > Threskiornithidae > Platalea > Platalea leucorodia. The sequence continues at coordinate 30,425,320 of NC_138831.1, read as the reverse complement.
GGCCACCAAGGGAGGCGACATCAGCAGGGTCCCTCTGCCAGCACCCTGGGCTGCTGCAGCCTCTGCACAAGCGGCCAAGGCTCCTCTCCAACAGCACCAGCCCCAGCTCAATGCTCCCCTGGCTGGTTAATCTGGATGAGCGTCGTTGCCTTTCCCTCTCCCTGACTGCTTTATAGATTGCATTTGTCAGCAGTAAACGGGGATAAAAAAAAAATCATTCCCCGGTCTTAATTTTTCTTGGCTTGTTAAGAAGCACCCTCAGAGCTGGAGCAGCCAGCTGCAAGAGGACGGGCTGTCAGAGCAGGACCACTGTGAAGGGACACCGAGGTGCTGGGGTGGCACTTAACTGAGTGTGGGGACTGGCATGGCTAGCCTTCATTTTAGTACCTGCACATCTATAGCATGCCGGTGTGAATCTCTGCAGCCTATAGAGTCTCAAGAAAGTGATGAGAAAGGGAAGTTGTCTCCATGGGTGTATTTTTATTCCGCACTAAGGCAGCCCCTCTCCTGAAATGCAGCCTGCAAGACCCATCCCCTCCCGGACCTGCCAGCAGCCCTCAGCTGCCCAGCTCTGTGCGCTTCGTGTTTTGCTCCTTGTCCATTTGCACTCATATAAATGCCTGCTGCCCCATCTTGGTCTTTCTTCTGGCACTTATTGTACCAGTGTATGTTGATACTTTTTACTATGTCCTTCTCCATTAGTCACAGGAATTAGGAAAGACAGTTGGTATTTCATCATTAAATGTATCACATCCAATAAATTGATCATTATTCTCTGCTGATTAGCAGCTCGGTTTCCATCAGTTTAGAGCAGTTATGGTTTTTTTTTCCCCATCTTCAAGGAGTAGCACAGTTTCTCTTAAGATCTGTTATAATCAAAGGAGCAGAGCTCTGGAAATGTCCTTTGCATATGCAGGAAGGGTTTTTTTCTGCTTTCCCTCTCTCGGAGAGAGCGTGCTTTGAAACTCTGGCTCCCAGCTCCACGATACTGCCTGTACCTGACCTGTTTTAATTTTAGTCTTGCCCGAATCTGCCACCAGCTCATTTAGTTGTAGCATTGAGAGCTCTCTATAGAGTTGGCCACAGGTCAGCTCACATACTTTTATTACAATTGCCGAGTCCACCCGTGTCCTGCAGCTCTGACCCGGCTCCTGGCTGCCAGACGCCTTCCCGTTCAGGGCTGTAAACCCCCAAGTCCTCCCGCATCCCTCTGCTCCAGCCAGCTGGCGCCTTTGGGATGGGAGACAGGAGCTGTACCCTGGGCAGAGCTCCTCTTTTCTTACAGCCCCACATCACAGCACGGATGTCGACAGCAGGATTTGCATCGCGTTCATGACTTCGCAGGCTGCAGAGAAAATGAGAGGTGAATATTTTCTTTTGGGACATTTCCAGCATTTCTGACATGGCAAGTGATGCCCCAGAAAGAGCTGACCCAGCTGCCCGGTTAGAGTCATGATGGGCCAAGCAAGACGTAAGAGCATGAAAATTCCAATGAATATTCATTTAAAAACTTGCTCAGATATTCCCAAGGTAAATTTGGCTCTGTATTAATTTCACCCTGCACACTAAGCACATTGTTATTGCAGAGATAAAGCTGTACAGACGGATAGAAATCAGTTTGGGGTTCTCTCTCACCAGAGCAGGAGGATTTAAACACCCCATCTGAAAGGGCTCTGGGGCAGCATCCCGCTGCCCTGCACCTTTTCCACCACAGGTGTGACCATATGTGGTGGAAGTGCCATCTTCCCCACCGGCATGGCTGCAGCCAGGACTGGAGCAGCAGGTCCCACCAGGCTGTGGAGCTTGCCCTTTTGGTTTGCATTTTTCCAGAGGTATGGAAAAGCGTGCTCTGAAAATAGCCACATAAATACTCTCACTGGAAATTCAATTCAATTAGTTTTGTTGACCTCCAAGGCAACCCTCGCCAAGGCTTTTGCTGAGTCTCACAAGTCATGAAGAACATGGCAACATAATTAGCCAGCAGAGACCAGAGCGATGAATCCCAACAGGAGGCAGCTCTTCCCCAAACAGACCCATCCATATGAGCTCCTCCTTCAGTCCCAGCTCTTCCGTCACCAGTGCTCTGGCTTTTCAGCACCCGAGGTCACCTCTCCTTGCAGCAGACCAGACCTTGCCCACTTCATTGATGCCTCTTTCATCCATTCCTCGGAGCAAAATGCTCTGCATTTCTTTCCAGGCTGTAATTGGGACGATGGCCTCATTTGTGGACATGTTTGTCATCGAGCTCGTCTTTCTGTCCACTCCATAATGCGAGACCCAGGCATATGTATACATTCATCACTCCTATGTGCTGCGCTGGCACTAATGTCCTCGTGAGAGTTGCTGGATTGCTTGGGAGATAATGATTTTGCATCTTTAACGGCTCCTTCAATATTTGCAACCGTCTCGGTCTTTGCCTGGGTTGAACCACTCTCTTACCAGGAGGTCTCTAATTGCAATATGATGTGTCGGTTCAGCCGGCTGGTAACCAATCACCCTGTCAGCCAGGCCCTCAAAGCGGCACCTGGGGACCAATTCACTTTGGTGACATCTCAGACAGCTCTGCACAGTCCCGGGAACAGGGATGTGCACGGGAGGGAGGGGGACAGTGAGGACCGGGATGCAGCCCCACAGCCAGTGCAGCTCTCTGCAGCTGCATCCCATCACAGGGGCTGCAGCAACAAAAAGAGACTGCAAAGAACTGGAGCTGGGCAATTTTGACTGGTGTTAGCAGTATGCCAACTGAAAACAAGCAGCCAAGCTTCAGAAAGACATGCGGCTTCCGCCTTGTATTAAGAAGTTTTAAATCTCCACTTCCTCTAAATCAGTCCTGGAAATCAATTCCTTCCACACTCGGGGTCAGCTTCTGCCTGGCTGCTTGGCCCTTCTTAATCCCATCTGTAAATTTGGGGAGCAACACCCAGCTCCATGGGTGACCATCAGGTATCCCTTTAAAGATACCTTGTATTTGGGGAGGTGGTTGGGTCTCTCCGTCCCATGCCAGAGGGAAGGTGGCCACCCCAGCTCTTCCCGTATCCCATTTGCACCAGTATGAACTGGCACTGAAAAAACAACCCCAAACCAGGAGGGGTGTGGGGCGGGGGCAAGGGATGAGCTGCCCTCAGCCCTCCCCTCTGCCCCAGCGAGGATGCCGCAGCTCTTTCCCCATCCCACTTCGTTGTGTTCAGTAGCTTGTTCTGCTCCAAGCTCAGAGGGTATTTCAGCCATTTCAGTGCTTCTAATCTCTTTGGGAACATTGCTGAGAAACACAATTTCAAGCCTCCCAAGATGTGACATGACTTGTAATTCGAGGCCGAGGTGAGAGCCTACCACCCAAGGGACAGAAAATAAACAGCCTCCACACGCTTCTGCTCCCAGCTCTCCTTGCTCTTGGTGATGCTCACGTTTCCAACTTGGGCACCAAAACCTCAGGCTGGAGTTCCTGGGCAGACCCCACGTCCTTGCACCCAGCACCATGGACACAGTGGGAGAGCAAAGCAGAGGCTGGGAAAGCACCCAGGTGAGGAGGAGCGAGAGATGTGGGGCATGGGGTCTGAAGGCAAAAGATGCTGGCAGCAAGGAGGGCAGAGGGAGAGCTCGGAGAGCATGCTGGGCCACAGCGGCCAGCCCCAGCCCAGAGTGGCTGCACAGAGAAGCCGGGGAAGCCATTTCAGAGCAGCTTCTGCAAAGCAAAAGGCTGTGCGGTGCATTCAGGAGTGCCATCTGCTGGCACCCAGCCCTGCTCCCCACCCCACCGAGATCCCCCCAAAACCAGCCAGGGTGCAGGTCCCCCAGAGCAGGACCCCTCTGCAGGGACCCAGGCAGCCTCAGACCCCACCGCACCCCAAAAACCAGCCTGCCCAGCTGCAGGCAGGCTCCAATCCCTTCTTGCCACTTCAGCTCCCGCAGCTCCGCTTCAATTAATCTCTCCACAAAAGTCAGTTGCTGTTTCAGATCCATGCCCAGACTCTCTCAGCCACGCTCTCCAGCTAAGCAGCTTGCAGGAGTGCTGCTCCCCAAATTAAGCTGTCTCTCCCTGTCCAACCCAGCCCCCCCCAGCTCCCGGGGCAGGTGCTGCCCACACCAGCACTGGGCAATGATGCTCACACACACCGCCTAATTTGCCAGCGCTCAGGTGAGTGAGGCTGAAACAAGAGGAGAAATAATGCTGGCAATTAGCCTTGACATTTCTGGGGCCAAAACGAGGGGGAGGCAGAGGAGTGGGAAACAAATCACGGACACTAAATCTCAGCACCAGGCAAATCCAATTAAGCATCCCAAATTTCATTCTTTAAAAAAAAAAAAAAAAAAAAAATCTATCATTGATTGTACTGGAGAATACAATGCTTTTGCAGGTCTGTGGATGGGTGCCGGCCATCCCAGTGCCTGAGGATTTGCTTTGTCCCCTTGAGCCCCCTGCAAGGGTCACCCAGGCTGGGAGAGGAAAGGAGGGGACACGGAGCCCACGGGGCAGCAAGGAGGAAGGAGCCGGCCGTGTTGGCACACGTGCCTTTGTTTCGCAAACAGAGGAGGAGATAATAGCCACGCTGCGATCCTGCAAACTTTCATTACCACGCCGGTGTCACCAGTGATGCTCTGTTCACAGATCAGATGTTAATTGCGAGATTTCTCCGCATTTGTTAATGGAGCAGCACATGGAGCTCCCCAGCTTTTTGGCTGGGGGATGGTTTCATTATCATTTCCTATATGTTAGCTTTAAATCCCCAATAATCCCACACGACTGAAGCCCATTCCAAGTGAGCAGTGAAATCCAATTTAGGATCCTATTCTCTCCAGCTGTGTAACCAGAGCCTACTTCATGCGGGCACAAAAATCCAATTCAGCTTCTTTGCCTCTCAACAGCTGCCCCCATGAGACCTGACCAGAAGGAAAAAACCACAAAAACCAGATCTGGAGGTGAGCTGAGCCAACCTGAGCAGGCTGGCACTCAGGGAAGCCAGCCACAGGGCTGCAGGCAGTGCTGCTCCCGCATCCCTGCCCCGCTCCCAGAGCTCTTGTGGGGTGTTTTCAGCAGGCAGGTCCTCTCCCACTCCATGACCCAGCTCCACTCGCCACACATCCCCATGCCCAGCTCCGCAGGCTGCTCCGTACCCAGCTCCATCACAGCCCAGGCAAGGATGCGCCAACACAACACATGTCAGCACTTAGGAGCTTTCTAATAGCTGGAGCCGCTAACGACATGTAATTAGCTTGCACAGTGCTCAGGCCAGCAGCTGGGACAACTCCCAGAGGAGCCGCTGTCATCAGGAGCCAGGACAGCCCTAACGCCACAGACACCCCAGTCCACACTGTCCTGGGCAGCATCTGCCAGGGAAGCCTTTCACCGGGGCTCTGCTGTAATTTCGCGGAGCTAAGTACAGATCAGCATCCAGCTCTTCAGCTTTTTCCAGCCATTACTTCCCTTTCACGCTCGTTTGCTGTCGCACTGGGTAGTGGGGGGCTGGCATGTCATGAGTGAGGGTGAGGAGGGTCAGGGAGCCTTGCACATCCTCAAAGCCCTCCAGCAAGCCAGCAGCCCCCAGACCTCTCGCAGGATTGTACGTGACTTTCAAATCGTATTTCACTAGCTGCAAAATATTCTGTACTCCACATGCAAGGTCTAGAAATAAGCAGCCCTGGCTGGCTCTGAGCAGACCCCTTGCCTGCCCCTGCCAAGCCCTAGGTGGTACCCCCAAATCCTGCCCCACATCTCAGGGCACAGCCACAGCATCCCCCTGCCCTGAGGCTTTGTGAAAACCATCATCCAAAGGATCCCAGTTTCCAGCCATCCCATACCAGCAACCGTCTCCCCAGATACTTTCCAGGAAACACTTCCCCTCCCTTAATGCCTATTCCCAAGGCAGTTCAGTCCTCCCAGCACTTCTCTCCCATTCTTATTTAATTCCCATTACTCCCTGTTAACCATACAGCATTCAGAAGTCAGTCTGGCACAGGCTATTTGAAGAAGATTCCCCTGATTTAATGACTTACCCTGGCTTCCCATGCGTGATTGCCAGCCCTCCTGCTAGAGGATGCTGTGCAGGGCTCCCGCTCCCTGCGCCCCGGAGCCACACTGGAAAATCAGGGGCAAGGGGTCCATAAGAGCACCTGTGAAACCAGAGCTCACATTTGCCTTGGGCAAGACACATTGAGCTTTAAGCATTTTTAAATTCCAGGTCCCCTGAATCCCCTTCATGGGCTTCTGGACTGGCTTTCAGCCACTTTCTTGCTAGAGCTGGTAGGAAAGAGTTTTGTCCCCCAAAAGCACTGGTGTCTTCACAGGGCTGTGATGCAAGGACAGAGAGATGGCCAGGAAGGGCTGCGAGGAGATGGTAGGAGTCAAACCCATCACACCAGAAAGCACCGAGTGGATTTGGTCATTGGGGCTTGCTTCATTTTTTGTCTTTAGATGTTGTACTGCAAACTCACATTTCCCAGGCAAAAAGTCTTTTGAACCAACTCTCCCCTATTTTTGTCTGCTTACAAATCACCAAAATGGGACATACCTGAGCATTTCTGAATGCCTGCTTTCAAACTGGGGAGATGTATCAAGTCTGACCTTCCCCACAAGCACTTTCTGTTTGACAAAGGAGCAGTTTCCAACAACAACAACAAAAAAAAACAAACAAACCCCAAGGCCACTCCGAAAATCCATCCTCATCCTCACAGCTGAGACCCAGCCCGCTCTCTCCTCCTTTCAACATCACTGCCAGCCAGCTCATCCTTTCCTCCTCCTGCCTTGCTCTTCCTGCTCCAACTTGTATTCTTCCTCTGTGGTTAATCCCGCCAGGGTCTGGGCTGGATGGGGACCATCCGCATCCAGCAGATGACCCAAGTTCTTTGTCCTCTCTCCGCACACATCCTGGCAGCCTTGGCTTACACAGGAAAGTCTTCTGGGATGCACCTGGCCCTTCTAGCGAGCTAGAAAATAAAAATAATGATTATCTGTTGAAGAATTAAATTTGATGCATCTCCCTAACAGCATGCAGAATGAGCAAAATCAGCAAGTATGGGGAATTTTCATCTGTTTAAGGAAATAGTGTGGTGAAGGGGACCCATCATTGCCTCTGTCCAAGCAGGGCTGTGGGGAGCAGGTACAGCTCCAGAACTGGGGGCTCTGCTGTGGGGTAGGAGAGGATGGGGACCATGCATGGGGAGGTGGGCTCATGGGTGCTGGGTCAGCTGGACAGAGCAGGTAGGAGCAGGGGGATGAGGAACATCAGCTGGAGAAGACTGAGGAGGTGATGGAGGGGCTGAAGGCAGCCCATGCCTCAGGGATGGGGGCTCTTCTGTCATCCAAAATATTTTTCCCGCTTCCTTCTCCAACCAGTCAATCGCTTTCCTGGCTTTGCTCTGTTTTAAAAATATTGTCCCTTTTCTATCATCTCTATTTCCCTCTCTCCACCCCGCTCTATCCCCAGTCAGACCCAAGAAGCCCAGGTGTATGCCTGAGTGCGCTCGGCAAGGGGTTTCACCAAGCAGCAGCACCAGCAAAGCGTCACATGGAAACACACAGAGGCTGTTTTTTTCAGGGAAACGGCTCTATTTGTACCACGTCAGTGGCTGACAGTTTTCCCGGGGCTCAGCAGTGCTGCCAGAGCTGCCGGTGGGCGGCAGGATCCCAGCAGGAGGCAAGCCTGACCCCAAGCTGCCGAGCTGCCACTCTCCCTGACGTTTTTTATATTATTCTTATTATCCCCGGCTCTGTAACGCACCCGCCACCCACTGCCTGCTGAACCGCTTCTCTCCAGCGCATTACACCCTTCCCATCAGGGGTCTGGTTTTATTATGGCTATATTCGTCATGGCTGCTTGGTTTTTTCCCCTCTGCCCAGCAGGGAGCTAAGAGAGAACAGGGGCACAAGAGGCACCTTCCAAAAACTGCTGCCATCATGGCAGTGTCTGCTCATGCCCAGAGAGCAGCTCTTCTACATCTCATGAGCATCACCCGCACTGACATGACTGATTTCAGCAAGGCTCCATGCACACTTGCTGGGTGCTCCAGTCCCTCCAGCTCCTGCGTCTCCCCATGCACAGCACATCTTTGGCTTCACCAGTATTTGAAGCTCCAAGAGACTCTAGATGTCTCGGGAGTATTTTTCATGGGTGAAAAGACCCTTTTACCTCCATGTCACTGGCTCAGCTCCAGCCCTGGGTCAATACAGGCAGAAAGTCATTGCCGACTGATGAATGCCTGCCGAGGAATAAGGCATTGGTTTCAGTCTCGTTACGAGGAGACAGATGTCCACCTCACAGCCGTTCCTGTTGCAACCGTTGCTAACCAGTAGCCTCTGCCAAGGGGAGAAGATTTCCTTGCCACGAAGAAAAATCCAAGTGCCCGCAGGTGCGAGTACTTCTGGGAGCATCTTCTCCACTGCCTTGTGCCTTCAACCGGACAAAGCCAGCAGCTGCTTTCCTTCAAGCCAGTGCTAGGTTCCCACCAGCACAACATGACCAGGATCCTCCACATCACCAGTTTCTGCTGGGAGTCAACCCTGGCTGGGGCAGAGGGTGTTCAGAGAAGCCCTGCCTGGTTTGGGGAGAAACATATCTCCAAGACCATCTCCCTGGCTGTTTCCACAGGTGCTATATTCATGGAAAAGTGTCAAAACGCACTGAAACATGGCCTTGGTACAAGATCAGAAATATTCAGACTTCAAGGTTTGCAGTGATGTTTCCAGCTCTCACATTTAGATGTTTAAGAAGCCCAATGGTGAGCATGTGCTGGGCTTCACAGTTGATAGTCATCCTTCATTTCTGCCGTCTAGAAACTGGTGTGTGTCTTTGTAGACTCATGCAGCTCATGGAAACTCCAACATGTCTCCCGCCAGAAGGAAAAGCCAATGGTGTGAGCAGAAACCAGCCTGTGACCAACTCCCTCTTGTGTTAGTTGAGTGCAGCCACCAAAGAGCCCCCCAGATGCTACTGAACAGGCAGTTGCTGCCCCAAAAGTCCCAGTTTTGACCCTGGATGTACAGGGCCTCCTTACTGCAGGATTTGGGTCCCTCTGGCACTGGTCCACATGCCCCACATGTCCTCTGTGGGCACTGCACTGGAGAGAAGGAGGAGGTAGTGGAGAGAAGCCAGGAAAGAAGCCAGCAGGTGATGGGCGAGGTGGGGATGGTGGCACAGAAGGGAAAAGGGTGGAAACACAAGCACGTCCTCAAGGAGCCACCACAGCCAGCCTTGCTCTGTGAAACCCAGGGAGGAGATGGCCCTGCTCTGCCACACAACCTGGGGGACAGATCCTGCCAGAAATAAGGCCCTCGTTACTATGGTGATTAACATTGCCTTGCAAATGCAATCATGTGCTACAAGATGGCTGTGACAGCAGTGGGCGAGCAGACAGACAAGAGACAATATCAACGGTCCCAGCCACCCCAATGGGGACAGCGCAGAGGAGACCTCTGACAGCATCCCTCCTCCAGCCCCCAGAGTGACATGGCTCAGAGGCTCCAGCTGATGGGCAGGTTCAATTGAACGTTTCTCCCTTTACATTTCCCTTTCCAGCAAATAAAACTGGAGTAAGATAAAAATATATGATGCTTAAAGGGGACACTGCCAAGGAATTTTTATTGGTTTTCATTTGCATTTTTACTCTTCATTTGTTTGTGGCACTGTCTCTCCACAGCTGCAAAATAACATTTTTCCCCCTTCGTGAGTTTTGTCATATTTCCAGCTGGCATCTCTGGATCGAGGTCCCTTATCCCATCACTGTCCCCTGCACAAAGCACCAAGGCTGGCTCAGCTGCTCCTGTGCACGCAGGAGGTGCAGGTAACCCCTGCATATTGCAATGGGGTGATGTGGTTTGTCCCACCCTTGTGACTATTATGGCAAGACTGAAGGCTTAATTTATACCCCAGCTCCCAGAATTAACAGCTGGAAGGAGAATATTAGCTTTTGGTTAAAAGCCGAGGATTTGTAGCCCCAATGCTTGAGAGATGCCAGCTACTCTGCCCCATAAATTTTGATAGAATTTATTGCTCTCAGCCCCATCAGGACCTGAAGATGGAAATACCCAGCACTGGTTTCCTGCTGGGTTTCCTTCTCAGGACAAATTAATGCCAAGCTAGAAATAGTGTAGAAATCTCCGCAACCTTTACCTACACCACCAGTACAAGCCCCATTTCCCTCCTCCCTGCCCAGCCCCTGCTAATTTCCCCAGCCACCGTGATAAATGACTGTGCCAGCAAAGTGACATCTTTCTATTCTGCTCCAAGACAGATGGGTCCTGCTGCAGGCAGAGAAATCCCCCAGTGAAGCCTCACTGGGAGGGAAACCACAGCACTGGGAGCTGGGGTGATGGGAGGGGTGTCATTGCATCTTCCTGTGCTTATTTATTCCTACCCACCACATTAAAGCTTTGGGGGCTCAGGGTTTGTGTGAAGGAAAGAAAAGAAAAGGGTGTGTGAAGAATTGGCTCCCTGGTCAGGTGTCATCTCCACCACAAGCACCATGAGCCTGGCTCATGGAGACCAAGGTGTCCCACATGGGACACTATCCAGCAGAAGGGTTTGGGGTGCGCTCATCTTCCCACATCTCCCTTAAAGCAGCCATGAGCAACTCACCCTGCCAGCTCAGTGCACCCAGAGAAACCACCACCTTTCCAGGTAAAGAAGCCATCTCCATCTTCCTCTGAGAAGCTGGATGGAGAGGAGCAGCTCCTGGTGCCTCTCACATCACAAGGCCAGCAAGCACCAGGTAAAGCAGCAGCAGCAGGAGCTTTCCAGGGTCAAGGCACAAAAGGCTTCGTGTTGCTGCTGTTTCGGTGTGTACTCCTAGCAGCCTGCAAATGTGTGCTTAGGAGGGAAGGTCACTGCAGGTAAACACTGGCTCACTCTATTTTGGTGACACAAAGACAGACAACAAGGGGCCAAGCAGCAGGAAGGCTGTTTGGGAAGAAAAACAGCACATGATAGCAAAAATAGGGATTTGGATGGACACAAGGCTCATGTCTCTCCTTTTTAACTGGTCTCCTCTGCGGGAAGCTGCCACCCATGCCTGCAAGTTGGAGGAGCCCAGGAGGGTACCTGCATCAAGAGCAGAGACAGGAGGGACCCCGAGGGCTCTGGGGCTGTTTGTCACCCACCCCTGGGAGTCACAGGACATCTCACCCCTCACCAGGATGCTGTCCCAGCTGCCAGGGACATGCCCTCTGTCACCAGGCCACCTCCCCCCTTTTCCCTATGGCTCAGCCCTATATCCCAATGCAAACATGCTCATCCCACTCTCCCCAGGCACATGTCGCACCTCCAGCCACCACCAGTATCCAGAAACTACTGGAAGACCAGCCCAGGCAGACCCTCAGCACAGGGCCACCCCCAAACTTCTGATTTCTTTCCCAGCTGAAGCGGAGGTGGGCTGGAGCCCAGGCAGCCCCCCTTGCTTGCTCAAGAGACGGAGAGCAACAGAGGCACCAGGAGCCCTGAGCTTACAAGGACCCTCGCTAAAGCAGGCTGTGTCTGCCAGAGCTGTTCCCAGTCCCCTCCCCATTTCCCGGGGGGGTCGCTGCAGGGCACTAGCCAGGCGATACTGGGAGGCTCCAGGCCCTACATTCACACTAGCTTGGAGGGAAGATCCTTCTCCCGAATGAGCACAGGTGCCAGACCAGGAGCAGGGGGATCAACCCCCAAGGGTCCCCACCTCTGCTTAGCCCCAAGAGGGCCAAGGGCACAGCCTGGCAGCAGAGCCCTGCGTGCCCCCAGCCCCCCCCCAAAACCCCCTGGAGCAAGGGCAGCCCTCGGAGCAGGTCTTCCTCCCAGGCCGGCGAGGGGTACCCGGCTCGGGATGAGCACCCCTGCCCGCAGCACCCACCCGTCCATCCCTCCCTCCCCCGGCCGGGGCCGGCGAGCGCGGTGCGCTGGTGCCATCTCCTGGGCTGCCGCCGCTGGCAGCGGCTCCTCGGGCGCTGCCCGCCGCCTGCCTGCGCTCCTGCCCGCCGCCTGCCTGCGCTCCTGCCCGCCGCCGAGCGGAGCAAGCCAGCACCGGGACGGCACCAACATACGCTCGGTGTCGTACTCAGCCGAGCCGAGCCAGGCTGCTCCAGCCTTCCTGCCGCACCCGTACTGCCGGCATCTTCCTCACCTCCCACCCTGTCCTGAAGCTCACCCTGCTCCCAGCGCCAGCCAGGCAGAGCCCTGCCAGCCCAAACGACCCCAGACCAGAGCCTGCCATGGTCTTGGGCCGGTTTTAGTGGGCTTTAGGTCTAGCTGGTGCTTGGTGAGAAAGAGCATGTCTTCAAACAGGGGCTATCACCAGCCAGCAGCTCTCAGTCCAAGCCCAGCTCTGTCGCAGCCCAGTTAGCTCCTGAGACCTTGCTGGATGCCCAAAGTCAGCCTGAGTAGCCAGCACAGCTCACCAGCGCTCCCCTGGATGCTCCAAGGGCTTGCTGCAGCCCTCCCCGTGCCCTCAGAGGGTTCCCCACTCACGCAGCAGGGAACTCACTCCTTGAAAATACATTGGTCAATATTTATCTACTGTTAAAAGCCAGTTCCTCTATCTGACAAGCCCTGGAGAAGCCAGTGAGCCTGCTGGCTCCAAATCACAGCTCAGTTTCTCTTCCAAAACACCCTAAATCCAGGCTAAAAATAAATGGGCTTTATTGATTTCCTTTTTTAAACTAACACCAGGGAGTGATGTGTTCAGTGCTCAAGGAAGAGCAAAGGGTATTAGTCACAGGGAAGTACAGTCACAGCGCTCTGAACCCTCCAAGGGTGCAAATAAAGCCCATCTCACACCAAGCCCCTTGCACAAGGCCTGGGGAAAGCAGCAGGAGAGCTGTGGGTCTGACCCACAGGGGTTATCCCATGGTCCAGCTCAGCTGCAAGGCCCCAGCACAGAGGCAGCCCCCAGCACTGCCCAGAGTCACCCCAGCAGGTTGCTTTTGGGGGGCTTAAAAACCCATCCCCATGCAGAGGCTTCATGCGATGTGTCCAGGTGGGAACACCCCAAAGCAGCACCGAGTCAACAGAGAGGAGATGTTTGCTCACTGTGCTGCAGACACATCCTGAGCGCCAGCCCGGTCCTCAGAGGGCAAGTCACTGCAGGAAAGGGGAGCCCGTGCTGGGCAACGCAGGCAGCTGCGTAAGGGGCCAGCTGTTCTGCTAAGGCAGGCAGGACTGAGGGCGGGCAGGCAGGGGCCCATCCCACACTGCCTAAGGCAGGCAGGGCCAACAACCAGCATCAGCCCAATACCACAGCATGTCCCCAGTGAAGGGAAGCAAGGGCTGAAGACACTTGAGCTTAAATGCAGCCCGCTGCGGGGGTAGAGGGTGTGGGTGAGAGCCCAGATGGGGCTTGTCAGGGCAATCAGCACTCAGGGCCCCGAAACTCTGTGAAGAGCTGTTTGTCTCCTTAAATTTACAGCATCACAAGTCTCTGCCAGACAAAGACTGTTTTGTTGGTTGTTGCAAAGAGACAAGAGAAAGGCTTGGGAGGACGTGGGGCTGCGCTTCTCCTGCCTAATGCAGCAGGCAGCAGCCCCAGCTCACTGCAGCATCCTCTTCCTCCTCAAGCTCGTTGCCTCACCCCAAGACAAGGCATGCTGGACGTGCCGAACAAACCCTGTGACGTCCCTCCCTACTCCCCCGGGTAAGCCCAACCACAGAGATATTGCACATCTGACCAGCTGTTTTGAACCACAGTCACAAGTTTCACATCATTTTCTCCTTGAGCAAGTAGAGAGAAAACCTCCCTGAGGTGACTCCTGCCTGCACGGCACGTACGTGTCGAGGCAGGAGAGGCTCCAGCTGAAACAGCACCCAGCTGATGTCCCACTCCTGGGGGAACGTCATGTGGCCAAGGCTGGGGACCCACCACCCCAGGCCAGATCCACCCAGGACCTCCAGCTGGGGCATTGCTTTGGCCAGGTTGGATCCAAAGGCTTTGCTTTGTTTCCTATTAAAATCCCTTCAACGCTTGGGAAGACAGATGCTGAGAAGCTAAATCCCAGCAGCATTTGTGAATGCGCTCCCTCCTGCCAGCACCGGATGGGATATTCCTTCCAGATGCTCACGGCGTGCTCCAAGCACGCTTGCTCCTCTCCTCCCTCGGACAGATTCGCTTCCCCAGCTGCAGCCCCTCACTGCCATCGGGAACCCCCATCCTTGCTCCACGGGCAGCCAGCCCCCTCCTGTGCTGGCGGTGGGTGGCAGGGTGGGAACCCGGGGCCGCTGTGAAGCCCAGCCAGGGTGTGGGAGGTTGCGTCGGGGGGGAAAAGCCAAGCACAGAAGCTGAGCTCTGCTTAATGGGTGCATGCGGTGTCCATTCCCCACAGGTGAACACCAGTGTCCTGCTGCTCTGAATCACTCAAGTTTCAAACAGAGCAGGCAGTGGGGTTGGAAGGGCTCTCCAGAGATTTATCTCGTCCTGGGTTATTCGCACAGAGGCTGCGGGACACAGGAGACAGCAAAAGGTAGCCCATTAAATAGATGCCACAGAAAGCTTTGCCTGTGCCAAGCAAAGAGGGCGCATTGCTAGCCAGGGAAAGGGCTCCTGGCTTGGCCAGCCCATGCTGGGCTCAGATGCAGTGGACAAAGTGGGGGCCCCACAAAAGATGGGGTAGCCAAGAGGTGCCCAGCAGCCCTCCGCACCTCCCTTCACACCGGCTACCCTGGAAACACATCCTAAATAAAAGCTGGGCTTGGATAAATAAATGCGTCCGGAGGCCGGCAAGCCAGCCAGCACTGAGAGGAGGCGGGGGAGCAGCCCTGCGTCTGGAGGGATGGAGACCGCGGCTGCCTCAAACACCAGCCCACCGAGCTGCAGTGGAAGGAAAGAATTTAACTTTTCTTATTTTTCCCCCAGCCCTCCTCAAAGCACCCCCCGGCAGGCTCTCCAAGCCTGCAGCCCCCTGCCCACCCCGGCAGCCGGGTTTCCCTGTGGTGGGCACTCACCAAAGGGCGAGGGCAGCTCCCTGCTGCCTGCAAACGGAGGTGGGGGCACCCAGGCATCGGCTCCCTGCACGAGCAGCGGGCAAGCCCCGGTTGGGGCTGCCTTTGAGGGGGGAAGTATGCAGGTCCCTCCCCAGCAGCGCCGGCACAGGAGCAGGTTTCGGTGCAGAGCCAGGCTGCCAGTCCTGCTCGATCGCCTGGAGAGCAAAGGCACCGCTCCACGCTGGCTCTGCCCCTCCGCCACTCGGCCAAGACGTTGGCTCGGAAAGGGAAAAACAAATCCTCAGCTGCCGCCAGGGCCTGGCTGAGGGACAGCAAATATGCTGGCCAGATGCGGGGCATGGGGCTGTGCTTGGGGGCTCCGGCGAGGGGGGCGGCTGAATCAGCCTGCGGCAGGAGCGCCCCGGCTGCCGCGGGGACTTGGTGGGGACAGTTCTCTGGATAACACATGAGGTTTCAACCAGAGGTTGTAATTTCCTTATTGGAGGGGAAAAAAAAAAAAAATAAAAAAAACAGTGAGGGTTTTACTCCAGCCTCGCTGTGGCCAGGTTTGTCTCTGATATTTTCCCACCAGACTCCTCCAGTTCAGTGCCGGGTGACACTGAAGCCAGCATGGCCAGCAAGCGGCAATCCCTGCTGCTGCAGGTGGGTGTCCTGCTGCTGGAGCAGGGAAAATCCCACCTGCAGAGGCAGGAGTGGGCCAGCAAGCATCCCGGAGGTGGAGGATGCTTGGGGTGCTTGGAGCATCTTCTCCTTGCTCAAGCCATACTTGCTGCCCTTGCCCGAGGCCGATGTTCCCCTGGCAAACAGTGGCTTGTCCCTGGTGCCCCAGTGCTGCAGGGAGCAAAGCAAGCCTGGGAATGGGGAGCCAGGAGCAAACACAGGGATGCTTGCTGGCGGGTTGGAGATGGTCCTGGTGCATCCTTCCAGAGAGGAGAGTGGGACCTCCTGTGCCAAGTGGGCAGAAGAGTGGTGGACACGTTCAGCCTGTCTGCTACCCACAAATACTGATGGAGACAGTCAAGATGAAACATCCACCTGAAGGGCCAAGCCCTGCACACCTCTAGCCCTCAATCAGCCCTTAACAAGGCAAAGAGAGGGGGACCGCTGCAGACAGATAGAAAGCAAAGCAATGCAGAGGTCCTCAGTAGACCTTGAGATAAAGAGCAGGAAAGGGAATACTTGGCAAAATTGAATCTGTACAAATCAGCAAGTCTGGATAATATGTAACCCCCAGACTAAATAAAATTAGCTAATGAACTTACTGAGCCCCTGACAATTACTCATAAAAAGTTACTGAGAAAACGGCACATCCCAGGTTTATTTAATGTCTTCATTAATGATCTGAAAGCAAGAGTAAACAACAAATTAATTATGTTTGCAGATGACTGTAAGCTGGAAGGTGTTGCAAACGCTACCAAAGACAGCAAAGTCACACCAAGGGCCCTAAAGAGGTTAGAAATAAACCAGCAGGAAACAAGCCGTATGTAATCCATCAGTGAAACACGGCGCCAGGGAAAAAGGACCTGAAATATAGACATCCAAGAGGAAAGAGGGGTGTGCTGCACAAGATCCAAGCAGGAGGCCAGGAGAAGGTTTAGAGGGGGATGGAGAGATAGGAGATGAGCTACACTGTGAGCAAGGAGAGCCCCAAAACCCACCGAGGCTCTGTGGGGCGAGGGGTGGGGACCCAGGCTGGGTGGGATACTGCGTCTCCGAAATGTTGTGACCTTGTCCTTAACACATGTGGCATTGGCTTTGCACCAGGGGGAGAAGCTGGAAAGCTCTTTTCCCTGTGCCACGCTAGCACGGTTGGACCATTATGAACCCCGAGGGCTGAGGATCATGCCGATTGCCTTTAGTCGTGCTGAGAGAGGCACGAGCTTTGGCTAGCTGCTTTGGCAGGCAGCAGGGAAGGAGGCACGATGGCAGGCAGGCCGGCTCGCTGGGGGATACAGCCGGGGATGGGTACCATGGCTTCGGGACTGAGCTGCTCATCAGGGCCTGCAAGGACACTAGGAGCCGGTTTTGCTCCCCCAAAAATGCCTGGTGTCAGGGAGAACCACGGATGCCTCACTTTGCCTGGAGCAGGCAATGCCTCCGGAGCCACTCTTTGCACCCCACATCGGGCTCCTTCCCCCCTCGGCAGCGGTGGCCGCTCCTCCCTTGCCGCGCCCTGGCGGGAACAAGGGCGCTTTGAGCAGTGGGTGGGTGGCAGGCAGTCAGGGGCCTCTAGCCCTTTAAGAGAGAAAATTGACTTTGTAATCTGAGCAAATTCCTCCTTTCTGACAGGCGGGAGAAGTTACGGGTCCCTCCCTCGCTCCGCTTTATTAAATATAGTAGTAGCAGCAGCCCTCGCCTGGAAGCAGGCGCTGGTGGAGGCTGTACCGTGCCCGGAGCCCAAGCCACTGCTCCAGCCCCAGGGGACACCATGGGTGCCCGAGGTGGCACTGCCACACTGCTGCTGCTGCTGCTGCTGGCCTGCCAGCCGCTGCCCCTCTGCGCAGGACCCCCAGCCGGAGGTAAGCCCCGTCCCGCCAGCCCACCCAGGGGATGGAGCGGTGAGAAACCTGGGAGGATAAGGCTCGGCTTCGGGTGCATGGGGTGGGCTGGGAGGGCTGGGCACCCAGCAGGGAGCGGTGTGGGCACCCATGGGTGCAGGCTGTCCCTCCTTGAGGTGCGGGGGACCTGTCGCCAAGCTGGCAGGAGCAAGGAGAGGCAGCTGCCTGTTTTCAGGCAGGGTGTTTGGGCCAGGTTGCCCTTTGGGAAAGCCGAGTGAGGGAGCAGGGCTGCTCACCCACCATGACTCTCAGGGCGCTGTGTACCCTGGCTGTGTCTGATGCTTTCCCCAGGGGCACCCACAAACGTGGTGCTGGGTGGGATGGGGCTCGCTCCCTGCATGCATGCATGCAGGAGCCGCAGGGCTTTGGGCTGCAGCATGGGCAGCCCACGGGAGAAAGGCACCTTCCCGCTCTGCCAAAGCCCCGTGCCATGGGGACAGAGCATGGGCACGTTCCGCAGCCCCAGCAGGGAGAGCCAGCCCTCCCTGCCCATGTTTGGCCTTGCCACAGTAGCTGCCTGTGAGAGCAGCCCCTCTCATCCAAGGAGCGGGGGCTTGGACAGTGCCAGTGGGAAGGATGGAGCTGGGCATCGTTTGCCAGGGTGTATGTCACCTCCCAGCTCTGCTCCATCTGTCTGTCCTGTGCGCCTGGGGTGGCTGGGTGCATGGGGCGAGGGGCTTGCCTCTCCTGCCAGCACAGCCCCAGAGGGGTGCAGGATCACCCCTCTGGTGATGGGGCACCAGGGTCTGTCCGGGGCTGAGGGTCTCCACCAAGAGAAGGAGCCCCAGTGCCTCGGGACAGGCTGGCCCCAGGCAGCAGGGAGGGCAGGGGACGCTGGCTGCTGCACAGGGACAGAGCCAGGCAGAGGGGTTATTGCAGGGCACAGGCTGGGTGGGGAGCAGAGCGGGTGATTTATGTCCAGTTTTCCCCAAGAAGTGGTCAGGTTTGACCACACGGCTCTTGGCATGGTGGTGTTCCCTGCCGCAGCATCCTAACGGCCATCCCGCAGCGCCGCTCCCGCCCTGCGCCTCCTCCCTGTGCTTTCTGCCTCCTGCTCCCTCCCCTGCTCCAGGATGCATGTACCTGCGATCGTCTGAGCCTCAGCAGGCTCTGCGGGGTCTGGACATGGGTCTCATCCTGCTCAGGACAGTTCTGCACCTTAGCCCGACCGTCCAAGCTGCGCTTGGGGTCTAACTGACCACTTGCACTGGGTTAGTAACATCCACAGCTTCAGAAGTGAAGTGGATTTAAAAAGCACTTTTTTCTCCTAACTCACCCTAAAAATAATATAACATCTCATGGAGCAGTTTCTCTTCCCCAGCCCTCCCTGGGCACCAGGACTCCAACCAGTGGTGGGGCAGGAGCTTGCTTTGTCCAAGCAGTTTGCAAAGGAATTACTGACCACCTCTGGTCTTTTGCTCCCCAACCATCTTCTGCATCCAAGCCTGTGTCGATTCAAGGAGGAAGAGGATGATCCCAGGGCCCAGCCCTGTGGCCCTCAGCACCTGCAAGATCCCTGAAGGTCCCTTGTTGTCCCGATTCCCTCCCCAGCAAGCAGGTGGCCTCCGGGGACACGCTTCTCTCCTTCCCTCCTGCCTTGTTCCTTCTTTTTTTTCCATGCATCAAAATATGATGATGCCTGGCAAGCTGAGTGGAAAAAAGGTCCCTTTTGTTAATGAACAAAGTGGTCTTCTTCCTTCCAGCCTTGACCTTTCCATCCCAGGCAGGGATTTCACCACGTGGAACCATTGCCCACTTGGGTGTCCAGGATGGCTCCCGGGGCTGTCCTGGCACTCCCAAGCTCTATCATGGTGAATGGGCTGGAGCAACCCCAAAAACCAGCACGTGGCTTTCACTGGCACCTGCCAACTCCCAGATTCCCCCCAGGTAACACCACCCGTGGCCAGGGCACAGCTCCAGGGATCAACGGGCATCTGCCTGGCACAGACCCTCGGAGCTGGGAAAGGAAAAGGGTTTTACACCCTTTTTCTGATGCTGGAGACTATTTCTGCACCTGGCTGAAGCAGATGTGCCAGCCACAATGCCAGGTCTGGCTACCAGCCTCCTGCGAGCCCCATCCCCTTGGGAGAATCCCTACTGAGACCACCAGCGCTGGTGCGAGGCATTCCCATGTGCTGCCTGCCCTGGGACATCCTTCCATCCCCATCAGGGAGAGCCACACCAGCCATCAGCAGCACGCCAGGCACAGGGCTGGGGCAGGCTCGTTTTTAGGGGTGAAGCCCATGTTTTGTGTTTCCTCCAAGTCCAGGTTCAGGGGCCCAGGCATTCTGCCGAGCCTGAAATGGAAAGAGTCACCGTGCACATCAACAAATACAAGATCATATCAAAAAGAAAAAACGCTCATAAAACTTGTCCTCTTGACATCTGAGTGTGAAGCTTTAGTAAACTGTTTTTAGACAGCCTGGCTCTCCTCCGGTTCCCAGTGAGGTCACGCACAGGCTGAGCTCCCCCTTCCCCAAAAACCTTCTCGCTGGGGGTTTGTAATGAGGAGGGATGCGGGGAGAAGAAGGAATTGGATGCGTAGCGTCCCTGTGAGCAGCGTTCACCCCGAGCTTCCAGCAAGGGAGTGCCAAAAATGTGACCCCCCAAGTCTCGGGTGGACTCCCAGCAGCGGTGATGGGGGTCCTGGGTAGGTGAGGGTGACCCCGGCTTGTCCATGGCTGCCCCGTGCAGAGTACCTGCTCATGGGCAGGGAACGGTGTCTGCCCCAGGGGACCTGGCCGGGACCCCTCCTGCCTTACCCAGGGTCGTTGGGTCTAGGGAGCCGCCTCGGCTATTCCTCTCCTCAACTTTTGGAAATCCAACCAATTTATTCAAACTTTCTTTTTTGTGAATGCGCCACATGTTTTGAGGTCATAGCTCCAAGCAGCTGGAAAAGTTTCCAGCTGATGGGAAAGAACAGGAAAAAGGCTGAAAAAGGGGGGAGAATGCAAACCGGTATCGTGGGAATCAGGGAGGAATATTCTCATCTCACTTTTATATTTAGCAACAGAGAGCTGCGGGCAAATATATAAGTGCATTCCTCCAAGATCGCAGGACAGGGTTAAGCTCACCCGGAGGAACGAACGTCAGGTTGAAGGCTGGACAGTAACAGGACTTTGGAGGCAGCAGGCTAATGCTGTCTGTGTGCCTAAATAAAGCTCAAAGCACAGACTGTTCACAACAGGCGTTGGCTCAGCCCAGCCTCAGCTCCCAGGGGCTGCTCCCTCGGCCCATTCCAGGTGCCTGGAGGGGCCGGGCTCTGGCTTGTCTCCTTTTTGGGAATCCAGTCTCGCCGAGCGTTAGCATCACCCCCGGCCTTCAGCTGGGAAAGTCCTAGAAACTCCCTGACTCATATTTGCACACTTCTCGGGTCTTGCCGGGGCATCCCAGGCCATGTCCATGTGCCCAAGTCACCCCAGCAGGTACAAGGCAGGTCTGCATACAGCACAACCTGGTTTGCAACCAGCCCTTTCACCTCCCCGTATCTCCAAACCTCTTGGAGACACGGAGCGAGGAGGCTGCCTGTCAGAGACCCCTCGTTCCCAAACGAGCCCTTTCCCAAGCTATCTGCATCATGCCTGGTGCTTGGTTGCACATTTCCATGCTACACGTCAATGGGATGCCCCATCAAGCTTTTCTAGGGTAAATGTAACAGAAAAACTGAGGTCAAGAGAAGTGTGTTATGATCTTTCTCCCTGAGCTGCTGCAGTGGGAGCGGGCATGCCTGCATGATGCTCATTTTACTTCTGAAGTTTGCAAATGGATCTGAGGCTTTTTGTTAATGTGCCACAACCAGAGAACCCACTTTGCCTTGTGGCAAAGCCAAGGGCTGCTTTGCAAAGCAGAGCCCAGAGCCAGGGCAGCTCTGGATTCTGCAAAGGCAGGCTTAAAACCAGAGGAGTGGGACTGCTGCAGCTCTTCCCAACCCTGGGATGGGGAGAATGCAGGTTTGCCGCCAGGTTGTTGCTTGTTAGCTGTTGCTCATCCTCAGGACAGACCAAATAGGGCCTCCGAGCATCCTCCTACCAACCGGCAGCGAGGTGGGGTGAAAGATGTTTACGCCCTGTGCTCTGGATCCAAGAGGGTGATAAATTCCCATTTTCCATCCTTCCTCCCTGGGTGTGTCGCCTGCGCCAGTTGTGTGTCGCTCTGTGCAATACCTCTGGGAGCTGCCCTGCGCCCAATGGCTGCTTTTGGCTGCCTGACAGCCCGACAGACAGACAGTAGCAGACAGAAAGCATCCCGGAGAAGGGAGGGCACTGCCAAAAATTGATGGGAGTGGAGAAAGTCATGGGGCAAACAGCATGGGTTGGAGGTGGTCGGTCCCATCACATGCCTCCAAGCCAAGGAGAAAGAAAAGTAACATTCATCCATCACCATGACTCACTGGCTGTCCAAGAAGCCTTATTGGGCTGTGAGTCAGCTCAGGATGGCCCCCATGAATCCCTGCTGTTTCTTTTGCCCAAATCTTGGCTTTCTGGTGGTTGTTTTTCCTCCTGGCTGTGGGCAGGCAGGGGAAAGGTGGGCGGGGGGCGGGGCTGGGGTCAGAGCCCCTGGCTGCCTGTGGTGCCATCCCCAGGCATGTTAATGGGTGCTCCCCATCTGTTAGCATGCCTTAAGCCCCACCCAGTGCTCCCCAGTGCACAGGCAGAAAGCGGGGGGGGGGGGTCAGGAGGAATTTCCCATTCCCTTTCCCAGCCTCTGGCTGGGCTTCAGCCGGGCTTCGAGGTTTTTGTGCATCCCATCCCACAGAAATTTCTGGGCCCGCCAGGGTCATTTCCTCTGGGAGCCAGGGAGGAGAGAGGGAAGTTTTGACCCGAGGTAGATGTGGCTGCAAAAAGCCTCCTGTCCTGCCCCGCAGCCCTGGGAGGGGATGTGTGCGCCTGCTTCCACACCCCCACAGCCCCACGCGGCCAGCTATACGTCCTTCCCGTGCTAGAAATAGAGCAGGCATTTATTTTCTCTATAAACATCACCCCGTCGCTTGTTTCTCATAGATGGAAAAGCTGGGGGGATAACAGGGGTGAGGAGAAGGAGGCAGGGTGGGGAGGGGAACCTCTGAAATCATGGGAAGAGAAGAGAAGAGAAGAGAAGAGAAGAGAAGAGAAGAGAAGAGAAGAGAAGAGAAGAGAAGAGAAGAGAAGAGAAGAGAAGAGAAGAGAAGAGAAGAGAAGAGAAGAGAAGAGAAGGCAGAGATTTCGGTTCTAGAAAGGGGAAAAAAAAGAAAATATTCATTTTCTTTGCAGTTAGAACTGTAAGGCAGACAATTTAGCATGTTAACCCCAGATGAGCAAAAAATATCCTCTTTCCCCTTCCACAGTGCAAGCACCCCTCCCTGTGTGCGGAGACACTTTTCTCTGCCCCTTGCAGCACCCAGCATCACCAAAAGCTCATCGCAGCCATGGTCCTTGTAGCCCCACAGGGCACGGGGTGCTGTGGGTGCTGCAGATGCTGCCGGTGCTGCCCTGCCAGCACAGCTATGGCCTGATCACCCTGAGCTGCACATTTTAAAAGCTCCTTCCCTGCCCCTGGATGCTGAAATTAAAGCTGGCAGGTAGCTCCTGGCAGAGCTTCAGCATCTCCCTCCGTGTGCCAGGCTGTGCACTCCTCTCGTGCCCGACGTTCCCCCCCTCGCCCCAGCTTTGGCCGATAACCCCCCCATCTTGGCACTCCAAGAGCCGTTTGACACAGGCGAGGCTGGGAAATGTCTGAGCCTGGGCGGCTGGAGACGGGCCCCTCTCCAGCGGCGGCCACGCTGTTTGTTGACAGCAGGCGAGGATCTCTCCGGTAACGTCTAGCCGTTCCAGGGATCCCTGTGAGCATCCCCTGGCCGGACTCTGCTGCTCTCCCCGCCAGCTCCCAGGAAGGTTCCTTCCCTCTGCCAGGGCTGGGGACCAGCTCAGGCGCAGGCACTGGCCCTGTCGGGTGGGCAGGGATGGGATTTGGGGATCTGCAGGTGGGCTGTGCCCCCTGGGTGCCCCGATCCCCTGTAACCCAGCCTCCAGCCCAGCCTTCCCCCAAGGTCCCCCTGCTCCTCCAGGGAGCCAGCTGGGCTGGCTGGGATTGTCCCCTCGTATGCCACCGTGTGCCCCCCCTGCAGCTTTGCAAGCCCTTCCCTTGCCGGGTGGGAAGCGGCCGACAGGGAGCCGGGGTAGGGAAAGCTGTGGGAGCGGGGGCCAGGATGCGCAGGGTGGAGCTGGAAAACCTGCCAGCCAGCGAGAGAGGGAGACAGTTTGGGAGAAAGAAAAAGAAAGAAAGAGAAGGGGAAAAAATAGAACAAAACCCGACTTGGGATGGTTTGGAAACCACGTCCTCTGGGGCTGATACAATATTTCCAGGCCAGCTTCTCCTGGCAGCGGGAGTCTGAGCGAGCCTGAGTCACGCTGCCGGGGACGGCACAAAAGCCCCATTGAGCCTCCCGCTTCCCCAAATCCTCCCACTTTTTCTTCCCCCGCTTTGCTTCCTAGGGTAAAAACTCCAACCACTGCTTCCAGCTCAGGCTTATTCCTTAAGTCCCTCTGGAGTCGTTTAGCCACATGTCATTAAAAGCTCTCCACCCCTGCTCCCGCTCAACGTCAGGCTTTGGGGGTGCTCGTCCTGGGGGTAAAAGCACCATGACCTTTGTAAGGGGGACACAGCTGATGTGCGGCCGGGGCCGCGGCAGTGCCTTGCCCCTTGCCCTCCCCTCCATGGCTCTGCATCTGGCCGAGCAGAAGAGCGCAGGAAATACCATCAGCTTTAGGGCTGCTTGAATCATCGTAAAACCACGCTGGATAAGTGAGGGCTGGAGCTCCAGAGCTCCAGCCAAGCCTCCTGGACCCCGCTTTATGGCCTCCAGCTCCTTCACGCTGCTTCGTAGGGATGGGGGAGGCAGGCAGGAGCAGGCACACATGTTGGGCACGGGCTCGAGGGCTGGCAGGACATGGGATGATACGGCAAGCCCTCCTCCCAGGCAGCTCAGAATTAGCAGTGGGCATGTTTTCCCCTGACCCCAAAGTCCGTGGGCTGCAAAAAGGCGTTTTTTTTCTCCTGAAGCTGTCAGGCAGGAGCCAGGGGAAGGCGAGCGGGAGAGCAGCTGGCAGGGGAACGGGGAGAGGAACTGAATTAATAAACACAGGCGGAGGTTTTCAAAGCAGTGCAGTGCAGCCAGAGGTAGGGGTGGATGATCTGCTTCAGGAGGCAGGGGCCAGTGGGACAGAATGGGGGCAAAGCAGAGCACCCCAGCCCAGAGGCTCTCCTCCTGCACCCAAAACAAGGGTGACGGCCACTTCTGGCAAGTGCTTGGCTATCGGCAGCCCCGAGGAGGGTGATCAGCCACAGCTTTGCTGGCAGTTTCCCGGGTGCTGCTTTCCAGCAATCTCCACTGGCCAGCACTCCTGGAAAGCGCCGGCCCTGGGGAGCCCCGCTGCGAGGGAGGGCCAGGTGGAGGGTGGGAGGCGAGAACCAGAGCTCTCATTCCCATTGCTGGGCTTGAAAAGCATGCCCAGCCCTGGCTTGTGGTGTGGGAGCTGCAGTCGTCGGCTGGAGTCATGGAGGATAAAACCTGGAAATGGGGATAAAGAGCAAAAGCCCTCCTCCGCAGCGCGGGCTATCACAATAGGGATGGATCCATGCCGAAGCCATCCTACCCCATAAATCTTGAGGCTGAACCCCAGGAGCAGGAGAGCAGGGAGAGGCTTTTCCCAAGGCAGGGGCTGTTTGCTGGGCTGGCTCTGCCCTGGCCCAAATGCCTGAGCCTATCCTGGAGGAGGGTCCTGCCAGCATGAGGGGGACTGCGGGACGTCCCCGGGGTCCCCACCAGGCTTGGATGCCATCACTGCAGCCCAAGACTGGCTCATGTGCGACCCATCTCCATTACACTGGGATTTCCTCACTGCAGAGACCCAGATGGGTGCTCAGCCCTCCTGCTGCACCCAGGCACCCACTCGGGTCTCTGGGCATGCCTGAAGGCAGCAGCCCCCAGTCCCCCCCCGGCACCTCCCCTCCCAGCAAAGCCCCAGCCAAACCCGAGGGCCGCTCCGCAGCGGCTGTGTTTGCCTTAGCCTGCCTCGCAAGCTGCTCATTTCCTTCCCCGGCCATAAATAAAACCACGCCGTAAAACGAAGGGAATGTATAACATAATGAAGCCTTTCTCAGAAAGGCCATCGGATCCCTTCCTCCCCTGGCCCCCCCGCCCTGCACGGGGACTGGGGCACAGCCCAGCCCTGCCACCTCCCAGGATGCAGCCAGGACGCGGGGGGCTGTGGGTCCCATTGGCCATCACAGAGCCAGGCTTGGGATCAGGGAGGCTGAAGCCCGGGGCCACCCATGGCAGAGGCAGGAGGGCTTGTCCTGCCCACCCTGCCTGCACTGGGAGCAGGGACGGGAGCTCATGCACACAGGGGGACCAGGAGGGGTTCGAGCTGCCAAGCAGCATCCCCAGGGCTGGACAGCTGCCCCCAAGCCCCTCTGGTGTTTGCATCCCCCCAGCCCCTCTGGTGTTTGCACAGGGGGTGGGTGCAGTGCAGTGTGGCTGGCGATGGGTAGCTCGCTACCTTATAAAGTCATTAAAATAAACAAAACAACCCCAAACAACTCAGAGGGCCTCGAAACAAGCTCCTGACGCTGCAGAGGAGGAATGCACCAGGCTGGCCGTGGGGTGCCCTGGCAGCATCCCATGCCAGTGATGGGGGCTCAGCAGCACCGGGCACACTGCCAACACAGGGGCCGCTGTTTGGCATCGTCCGGCAGGCGGGAAGGAGGGCAGCCGGCGGGCTGGGCTGCACCGGCAGCCGCACAAGCCCAGGGCTGTTTGGGCAACAAGGAGCCTTCACTCCCCGGCTGTTTTTCCACCGTCAGAAAACCGGTGTGGCTGGGGTGGGAAGTGGCTGCAAACACAGAAGGCCTTTCAGGGGGGCGTGTGCGTCTGCACAGGGCAATCCTGGCACCCACTCCGGTAATTAAAGAACTGCTTTAATGAATTCCAGTCCCCTCCCTGCAAACACACACAGGCCACCAGCCCAGGCCCCCACCTGCCCCCCACCGCAGCCTGAATGAAGCCTTGTTGAGCAGCCAGTCCCTCCCCGGCACCATGCCCCTTCTCCCCAGGCAGAGTTTGCCCCGCTCCTTCCTCCTCGGCCTCAGCATCCTCCTCCAGGCAGAGCGATGGGAGTCCCTGCAGCCCCTTGGGGACTCATTTGTATCCCCCGCGCACCGATGCACCTCCTCATGCACACCCCAAAACACTGTCCCGTGGGCAGGGCTGGGGATGCCCCAAGCTGGGGTGAGAGCCTGCAGGCAGGGAAGGCATCCATCCACCAGCTCACATTGCCCCCTGCACACCCAGGAGATATCTCCCTGCTCCAAAAAACCCTCGCGTCCAGTGCCGGTTCACTCTGCAAACCCTTGTGCTGAGCTTTGTGAGCACTTTCCCCTGCCTGCGCCGGGAGTTGGCTCTTCTGTCCTCCTACGTGCTGGGGAGGAGGTGGGAGAAGTTTGCGTTCGGAGATGTTAAAACATGGAGGAGAGCCCAAACCGGCCCCACTGAGCCCCAGAGCATTCCAGGAGCCCCCCAGCCTAGAGCCCCCCGGGCAGATGGGGATCCCTTCCTCTCCGCGGTGCTGCCCAGCACCAGGCTCTGCTCCCCAGGCTGCCAGAGCCAGCTCGCTCAGGGGCTGGGGTGCCAAAAAAAGTCTCTGAACACCAAAAACCAGCAATTGGAGAGGCCAAACCCACCGTGTTTTCAACTGGAGGAGCAGAGGGAGAGGGCCAAGGCGTCCCAGACCCGGCACGTGGCCGGCAGCTGGGGCGGATGCCGGGATGGGTGCCGGGGCAGCGCCAGCTCGCACAGAGCCCTCGCTTGTTTGCCGACCCCGAGAGGAGCTGAGCACGCCTGGGGCCTCACTCCCAGCCCCTTGATCAGAGCTTTTGGCTCGTCTCATTCTTTTTTCAAGGCAAAAAAAAAAAAACCCAAATGACACCGCAGCCTATAATCTACTGGCTGCTGGCCGGGTGCTCGGAAACTGTGACAGAGGCCCCTCTCGCCTCGGCAACGCCTTTCCATCGGCCTGGCAAGGCAGGGGCAGCGATTTCCTGCGGGACATGGCGAGCTGGGAACATCAATTATTTTTAGCGCGGGCCAGTGGGACAGCCAGGGTGCCCACCCTGACCCACAGCCAGGACACGGAGACCCAGTGCTCCCCACGGGCATCCCCATCCAGGGATGAGGCTCAGCTTGGGTCTCGACATGCCCATAGCGTGATCGTGGCACACTTAGATCACCTGGGAAAGGTGCTTTTGGATCACAGGAGTGCATCCGAATGGGGTGATGCAGCCAGCCTGCGGATGTGGCTGGGTACCCGGGGAGGTCCCTGCCCTCTCTGTGCATGCCCAAATCGGAGCCACCATCCAAGTGATCAGTCAGGGTTGTGCACCCTGTGCCTCCAAGGCTCCTCCAGGGCAAAATGCATTTGAAAAAAAAAAAAAAAAACCAAAATCCAGCAAGCCATGTTTTCTGCATCTTTTGCAATGTGGAGGGCAAGGAAGAGGGGAGAAAGAGGTGAAAAGCTGCGAGTCCCTTGTGAAAGAGAAATGCCACAGGTCAAGCAGCGTTCGCATCCCGGCCAGGCTGCCAAGCAGAGGAGAGCAGCCCTGAAATAAAGTAGGAATTTGGGAAGACAAACAGCAGTAATTCACACTGCTCTGCTGCCAGAGAAAAATCCCAGCGCCTCCTGGAGCCGGGCAAGGGTCCCTCCTTCCTCCCCCAGCAAACAGCACTGCTCCCCTGGGCATCCGTGCTTTTGGTAACTTTTTATTAGTAGTATTTTATGAGAGAAAGAGAAGAAAAGCATCTCTGGCAGCTTCGGGAGAACAGAGGCGGGACAAAATGTGCTGGCTGCAGGAGCTGCTGCCCCTTGTCACGCTGCAAAACAGGCTGGCTGTGCTGAACTGGCTCCTCCAGCCCCAAAACATGATCCCCAGCACCCATGGGAGATGCTGCCCAGCCCCTGGGCTGGCAGAGGAGCTGCTGGTGGGTCCAACCCTGGCAAAACTTTCCCTCCCCATGACAGCAGCCTCTCAGTGCCCATCTGAAGAGCACATTTTTGGGATTAGGGGAAGCCACAAAACCGAAACGTAGCAAAATCCTGATGGGAACTGGAGCACAGAGCGTGCACACATGGGGGAACCTCGATGGGAGCCAGCACATAACGTGCATGAGATGTCTCTAGGTACCACAATATATTGCATGCATGTGTGCACGCCTTGCTGGGGCCTGAGCATGGCCGCCTGTGTCTGTGCAAGGAGGAAGAGGAAAATTCCCTTTTTCAATGTGCTGTGTTGTTTCTGCTCACCAAATGCTGGGACAAGGTGGTGCTGAGAGCCCCAGGCAGCGCCTGGCGGGCCACTCACCACCCTTGGCCACCGAGCAAGGCACGCCATGGCTGGCTGGTTTTGCAAGGACCACTGAAAGGAAAGAGCAGGTCAGGAGAGGACAGAGCCCTTCACAGCCCTGCAAAGAATAGCAAAGCTCCTCTGAGTCACTGGCTAGGCTGAAGAGGACAAGGAAGCCAAAGTGCCCCATGCCAACAGCAGGCACGAGGGCCAGGAAATGAGCAGGCTTGAGTAAGGCACACTGGCAGCCCTGCCCTGCGCCGAGCAAAGGGCTCGGTATTAAAGCAAGTGCTAGATATTTCCATGCTGCCATTTCTTCCCTGCCTAGAGCGGGTGGGGTGATGGTCCTTGCAACACCCGCATTATTCTCCCAGACCTGAGGAGAAAACCAACACACTTTCTCTGCTGCCAGCGGCAGGAAATGATTTTTTGTGGGGCCTGGACAAGGAGCTCTCTCCATTCCTGAAGGGCTCAGAAGAGCATCCCCTATGTGGGACACTGCAGAGCGCAGCTCAGAAGAAAATACAAAAAGCCAAAGCAGAGTGCTCCAACCCTGCCCATGCCAGGCAAACCCTCGCTGTCACCTTTAATGATGGGCTCGTTTCAAACCCTCTGTGCCTGTGGCTGCTTGTTGTTGGGTTTTCACTTGCTGCACCATCCCACGAGCAAAGCCTGCCTGCTGGAGCAGGGGGAGCCTGCCTGATTCCTGCCTGTTCCCACCCTGGTCAGCCCCACAGAAATTTGGGCAATAGGAAAAAAAGCAGCTCTAAGAGCACACATGGGTGTTTACAGCCAGACCTCTCCGTGCAGGAGGCTGCTTTCATCCCAGCACCCAGCCTTCATCCCTGCCTCCTCCAAAGAGAGCAGGGGCTGGGCTAGGAGATGCTGGGCTGGGAGATGCCAAAGCCTCATCCTTGTTGTCCCATGGCACCTCAGCAAACTGCATGTGGGACCCCAAACCCAAACACGGGTCTGATGATGAAAAGTGCAATAGCAAAGTATAGCAGGCAAGCTCCACACATACAAACCTCGAGCACAGCAGGCTTTACAGCTATGGCTACATATGGACTGAAAATGTGCATGTTCACCCCCCCCCGACATATTCTCCCTATATATTTACAACTTATGGGTCTTCTGAGTGTTTATGCCTCACCCTGCAAGTGCAGGGTTAACTTTGCCATGGGTTGCTCTGGAGCTAACCAGGATGGGTGGCAGTGCATTGCAGACACATGCATTTAATGCGCGTGCAATGCACACACATGCACTGAGCCAGCAAAAAAGTAGAAGCACTGTAAAATTAAGCCTTGCCGCTCCCTGTGCTTTTAATTCTGCCCTCTCCCGCGTATGCCCTGTGACACAGTCTTTCATTTCATGACCGCATGCCATTGCGCTGAGTTCCTGTAAGGCTGATGTATACTGGGCGTTGAACGTGTTCCAGCTGCAGCTTCAGGCGCCCTGTTTGAGCCAAGGTTTCCGTATGGTCTCACATCCACATATGGATCGCAGGCACACACATTTATTCCGCCAGCACTGACAGAGCAGCCACCTTCAGGGTGAACGTCAGCAATGTTTGGATGATATGAAGAGCTGTTAGAAAGCAGTGTAAAATAGGGAGAGGAGCAGAGCATGGTGTTGGCTGACCCAGCGGCATCCCCAGGGCTCCCACACAGCACCTCTGTTCAGCAGCGACTGGCACCAGCCGGGGCATCCAGCCAAGGCACGACACAGCCACCCCTGGAAGGGTTCATATTCCTCCAAAGGGAGATGGCTGTGACAGAAGTGGGAAAGACTCATTAGGGTAACAGCTTGCCTCCTAATGCTCAGGAACTCGGCCTGATGATAGGTGCTACTGCATCTGGCCTAGCCACGTAACGAGAAGGAAGGTTCCTCTAAAAGCTGTGTGGGCAAGGAGAAACACAACCTCTGCACCCACACACTCCAAACACCTTCCCCTAGAAAAATCAGAAAACAGACTCCCCTGAGGGTCTTTCCAGGCTGCTGGGCTCCAGGGCAGATGGGGAGCCCAGGAGGGGAAGGACTGATGGACAGGCTCAGGAGGTTCCAGATTCACAGCACCCACACAGATGGGACTTGTGGGGGGTGTCCTTCCCTCCCTGACCCTCTCCCTTTTCTCCCCAGCCTCTTTCTTCGGGGACAGCTTCGTGGAGATGCCCCTGGCGGACGCCTCGCGCACGGTGCGGCTCCACCTGCAGCTGTACACCAGCCAGGGGAGTGGGCTGCTCTTCCTGGCTGCTGGCCAGCCCGACCACCTCCTGCTCCAGCTGCGAGCCGGCACCCTGCAGGTTAGCACCCTGGCATCCCCACTCAGGCTGGGGTCTATGGGTCAGGGCTTCATCCCATGCAAGGATGAAGGGGCAGCACCTGAAAGCAGCAGCCCATGGAGCCAGACACAAGCATGGACAGCCGAGCTGTCAAGACCCCTGCCAGGGGATGTTAAAAGTTTACTAAGAGAGTGATCACAATCTTGGGAGAATCAGTTAAATACAGAGGAACAGGCTCCAGCTGGGAAGCTCCTCACCCACTGCCTAGGGTGATGCTGGGGAGCATGATGGAGATACCCAGACACCGGCACCCCACACACTGCACAGTCAGACATGGTGCACAGCACCCTCGGGGTGCAAGGGGTTAGTGAAGAGAAGGGATGAGCTGAGCTGATCCGAAAGGAGAGGTCTCCATCAGCAGACTCCCCCATCCCACCATGGGCCAAGCCCAGCTGGGGCATGGGAAGGGACAGAAGAATAAAATTCCCTCTTGTGATTGTGGTGTTGGCATCCACCATGAAGGAAAAGAGCAGGGAGCATCCAAGGCACACATCCTGCCTCTCCTGCAGCCTGGGCTGGGCCATCAACCACATCTAAACCAAAGCAGGAGAGCAAGTGAGCAGCTGGCCAGAGGTCTCCCTAATGCAGACCGTGTGTCTCAGGGTCCACCAGCTAACCCTCTACTTAGGCAGGCTCCAGGCTGCTGCTTGTGGGGAAGCAAAGCCTGCTATTTCCCCTGCCAGTTCCCAAGGCAAGGGCTGGAAGCAGCCCAGGCTGCAGGGATGGAGGGCAGCAGGCAGGATGGGGCAGGGAAAGAGGAGCCAGCATCTGGCAGGGCTCCTTCATGGGGGGAGAGGGGAAGCCCAGCAGTGGGGCAGCAGGACTGGGAGATGGAGGACCCCAGGGAAATAGCCCTGAGACTGGGGTTTGCTGAGAAAGAGTGAAAAAGGAGAGAAATGCAGAGAGCAGGACAGAGAAGGCATGCCCACAGGGGGATCTAGCTGGGGAGGGAGGAACACGCACAGAGGAGGAAGAGGGCAGGACTAATAGTAGTGAACAGAGGGACCACAACACTTGTGAGCCCCCAGCAATAGTCCATGCTTCAGTAGGTATTTCTGGTAGGTGGAGAGGTGTCTCCTGTGCCACAGATAACACCTTGCTTGAGCTGAGCACTTTCCATGTCCTTCCCTGCAGGCCAGGCTGCAGCTGGGCTCAGAGGAGGTGACGCTGCAGTCCCCAGCAGAGCTGCAGCTCAATAACCTGGTGGTGCACGATGTGGAGCTGCTGGTGGAAGACAGCAGGATGACGCTGACCATCGACGGCCTCTTCAACAGCTCTGTGGACATTGCAGGACCCATACGGGAGCTGGACATCCAGTACGGCCTCTTTGCTGGCGGGACAGGCAGTCTTGACCTGCCGTACCTCGCCGAGGCCAGCTCACCCTTCAGAGGTTGCCTCCACTTAGTGACATTCAACGGCCTGGATGTCCTCTCCCCACTGTCCTCTGATGGCAGCTCCAAGATCTTCCACCGAGTCCAGGAAGGGTGCAGCACACAGTTCTCTGCGGAGCCTGAGGACCCCTTTGGCTTCCTGGGGCCACACTCCTACATTGCGTTTCCCACATGGGATGCAAGGGAGGAAGCAACCATCGAATTTGTGATAACGACGAGCATCACCCAGGCACCCCTCATCTACCATGCAGGGCTGGGGAATGACTTCTTCTACCTGGAGATCTCCAATGGGCGCCTGAGAGGGTTTGTTGAGAAGGGGAACGGCATCATCGTCCTGCACAACAACGTCTTCATCAGCGATGAGCAACAGCACTATGTCAAAGTCTACACGGACATCCACAAGTTTGAGATCCTGATTGATTACTACGCCTCATCCACATCCAACCGGGGCATCAACAACTACCTGGACCTTCAGGGAAACCTCTTCATCGGAGGTATGAACGAAAAAGCTTTGCAAAGGCTGAGGGAACACCATCTTGCTTTCATCTCAGTGTGGACCATGACCAACAACTCGTTTGTTGGCTGCTTGGAGGACCTGAGGATAAACCTGCAGAGGAGGAGTCTGCAAGATGCCGTGATCACGAAGGACATCACATCAGGCTGTGGAAAGCAGGAGCACTACTGGGACTATGAAGAGGCATATGAGCAGGATGAGGCACCCACCTCCCCAACTCCAGATGTCTGGTCAGGAGCACCAGGCCTGGTGGTAGAACCGTGCCAGCCAGACAACAGCTTCCCGCCTGCCTTTGCCAACATCAGCAGGCTGCTGCACGTCAGCCCCCTCATTGTCTCTGAAGGGGGCACGGCCTATCTGGAGTGGAAACATGCCCAGCCAACGGTAGACTTGAGCCTTGCAAACATCCGGCAGTCCCAAATCCTCTTTAGCATCACCAACGACCCTAGGCACGGCCAGCTGGAGCTGGACATTCCTGGGTCCAGGAGCAGAAGGAAGTTCACCTTGTTGGACATTGTGAATCGGAAAGTCAGATATGTCCACGATGGCTCTGAGGGGCCCATGGACCAGCTGATGCTGGAGGTGACAGTGACTGCCCAGCAAGGGGTCCCAGAGTGCTTGCGGCAGGGGCAGATGTACCTGTTGCCCATCATGATCAACCCCATCAATGATGCCCCACAGGTGATCTTTCCCCATGGGAACCACATGACAATCCTAAAGCACACACGGAAACACCTGACCACAGACATCCTGCAGGTCCTAGATGATGACACATCCTGTGATGACCTCGAATTCCAGCTGCATGGTGGCCAGCAGATGGAGGAGGGTTATGTGGAGTATGACTTTCACCCTGGAGTACCCATCGAAGAGTTCTCCTGCAGGGACCTGGAAGCAGGCAACATAGTCTACGTGCACCAGAGTGGGATAAACTTACAGCTCACCTTGCAGGTGAGCGACGGCACAATCCCAAGCCCCGTTGCCACCCTGAGGATCCTCGCCATTGACCCTGACATCCGCCTGCACAACAACACTGGCCTCTCTATCTCCCAAGGAGCAGCTGCACGCATTACTACAGCCAACCTGTCAGTGGAGACAAACGCCGTGAAACAACGGGTCACCATCCTGTATGCCCTCACAGAGCCTCTAAGGTATGGTGAGGTCCAGAAGCAAGGGAGTGTGGGAGGGGAATGGAAAAAAGTCGAGTCCTTCCACCAGCAAGACCTGGAGCAAGGGCGCATCCAGTATTTTAGCACAGACCCAGAGCACCTGCTGGAAGATGTTGTGGAGAAGCTGAGATTCAAAGTCCAGGTGGGGCAGAAGGTTTTGCAGAACAACACCTTTCTCATAAGGATTAAAAGAGCCACCATTAAGATGAGGACCATGGTCCCTCTCCAGATGAAGAACAAGCGACACAGAAATATCACCAGTAAGGAGATGGAGGCAATGTTGGAAGATCCAAACTCTGCCCCAGTCCCCTTCCACTACATGATAATCCAGGCTCCCAAAAAGGGAAACCTGGAGCTGCTTGGCAACAGACTGACCGAAGGCTTTGGATTTACCCAAGATGACCTGCAAAGAAACCACCTGAGCTACAGCGCGACCATCAGGAACTCTCAGCAAGCTGAGGACACCTTCCAGTTTCGCGTCCACGCTGGCGAGCAGCACTCTCCTGTCTATACCTACACAATCAGCATTGGTGGGGACCCTGATGCACCAGCCCTGACCAATGTCCTCCTGACTGTGCCAGAAGGGGGGCAAGCCATCATCTCCAAGGACCACTTGTTTGTACAGAGCATGAACAGCATGGACTACCTCTACGAAGTGATTGAGGGACCAGCACATGGGAGGCTGGCCTGGGCTGCGTCCCATGGCTGGGCCTCCAGAGAGGAGATCACAGAGTTCACCAATGATGACATCCTCCACCGCCGGCTGCTGTACCAGCACGATGACTCCGAGACACTGGAGGATGACATCCCCTTCGTAGCGATCAGGCAGGGCGAGGGCAGCGCTGAGCCCGATGCAGAGGAGGTAAGAGGTGTTTTCAGGGTCTCCATCCAACCTGTCAATGACCACACCCCAGTCCAGGTGGTGAACAAGGTCTTCAATGTGGTGCGCAATGGGCAGCACCTGCTGACAACAGATGACATTGCCTTCACCGACAAGGACTCTGGCTTCTCCGACACACAGCTAGTGCTGGCGAGGAAGGACATTTTGTTTGGCAGCATCGTGTCCGTTGATGACAGAAACCACCAGGTCTATCGGTTCACACAGGATGACTTGAGGAAGAAGAAGATCCTCTTTGTCCATTCCGGGGCTGACCGGGGCTGGATCCAGCTACAGGTCTCAGATGGCCTCCACCAAACCACGGCCCTCCTGGAAGTACAAGCATCAGACCCCTACATCAAAATAGTCAACAACACCGGTCTAGTCATCCACCAAGGCAGCCGAGGAAGCATTGACTCCTCTGTCCTCAGCCTGGAGACCAACATGGACATCAGGTCAGATGAAGAGATACGGTTCCTGATAACGACCCCCCCAAGGTGGGGGACCGTGCTGAGAGGGGAGCAGCCAGTCATGGCCTTCTCCCAGAGGGACCTGCTAGCAGGAGACATTTCCTACCATCACAATGGGAGCAGGAACACCCGGGATGAGCTCCAGTTCACTGTAGAAGCAAATGAGGTGGCAGTGGAGGACACGCTGGCCATCAGTGTGTTCTTGGGCACCCATCCCAGCCCCCTGCACATAGTCAACCACAAGGAGATCCACATCTTCCAGGGGGAAGTGGCTGGGATCAAGGAGGAGTACTTACTGGTGAGTATCCCCTTCTCTAGTCATTCCCCAAGCCTGCTGCACTTCCCTGGCCACCAAACCAGGACAGCCACTGGCGGGACTCCATTTTACTCCCACCTGCCCAGAGCAAAGGATGTGTCCCTGTGTCAGGCTTTGCCCAGGGGCAGAGGGAGGCATTCAGGCATGGCCTCGGCAAGAAGGTGACTCTTGCAGCTCATTCTACAGTAAAGCCTTGGGCGATTGCACAGCGGTGGGCTGTGGAGCAGCCCAGCCTCGCAGGCACCAGCCCCCCACTCATGCCTTGTCTCCCCCACACTCCCAGGTAACCCACGAAGAGATCCCTCCCCAAGACATAGTCTACCTGGTGAGCAGCCCCCCGGCCTCCGGCTTCCTGGTGATGCTTCAGCATGGCCAAGACTCAAATGAGCAGCCCAGCCTGGACCCCATCCAGTCCTTCACCCAGGAGGACATCAACAATGGCAGAGTCCTCTACCTCCACTCCAAGCCAGAGGAGGAGCGTGACCGGTTTGTCGTGGACATCACAGCCAGCGGTGCAGACCCACTGGAGGAGGTGGTGGTGAGCCTCATCGTGCTCCCCATTGCCGTGCCCCTGAACGTCCGCAACATCACAGTGCCAGGAGGTGGCTCCATCACCCTCTCCACGGGCATTCTCAATGTCCCCAACGCGTACTTCACAGCTCTCGGCATGGAGTTCAGGGTGCTCGAGCCCCCCCGGTTTGGCACCCTCCTGAACAGCAAGCGGCCTGAGGACAGCGGGCTGCGCAGCTTCACCTGGAGCGAGGTAGAGCAGCCATGGGTGCCCACTTGCCCACCATGCTGCCTTCCCAGGGGGTTTTGGAAGAGCCCTGGGGTGGGCTCCAGGCCCCAACAGCAGTGGGAGGCTGGGGAAGACTGTGGGCCTCATCTCCCCATCAGAGATATTTGCCCTTGGGATGGAGGGGTTTGGGGTGGTGGGTTTGCCCTGCGGGCAGGGAATGCATCAACCCCCAAGGTGTGTTTAAATGTCCCTGGGGATACAGGGTGGGAATGCAGGCAGAGCACCCACTCTAGGGTCCAGGTCTGTTTCCCATGGGGATCCTTCTCCCTGTATTTGTGCAGGATCCATCCCGCAGGGATGACCCAGAGCAAGTAGTAGGTCCCCAGCTCCCTCCCCCCTCCCAGGCTGGTGCACAGGTCCCCTCCCCAGCGGGGCTGGTGGCCACTCTCCTCCCAGGAGGGTCACCGGCCCCTGCCCTGCAGGTGGAGAACCAGCAGATCCAGTACAGGCAGGACGGCCCCCGAGCCCAGGCCGACAGCTTCACCCTCCTGGCCAACGCCTCCGCGGTGGACCGGCAGAGCCAGCCCAGGACCCTCTTCATCACCATCCTGCCCCGCAGCTCCAAGGGGCCCCGGCTGAGGGTCAACGCCGGCCTGCAGGTAAGGGCGGGATGCCACGGGGATGGGCGGCCACCCCAGCGGGCCCTGGGTGCTCAGCGCAGGCCACCCCAGGGCTGGCCAGCCCAGCGTGGGGACAACGCGGGACCCACTCCGAGCCTGGTCTCGCACCGCCGGGAATTTGGGCACGGCAGAGCCGGGGTGCAGACCAGAGGCAGCGACGGGCCCCGGGGAAGGGGAGGGGTTTCCCGGCGGGGCGAGGCTTTGCAGGAGGCGGAGACCGGGCTGCCCCCGCCCCTCCACCGCGTCCCTCCCCGCCGCCGATGCTGAATCCGCCCGCAAGGTGGGAGCATCGCCCCGCAGCATCGCCCCGGCCCGCTGGCACCACCGGCCCGGCGGAGCCGGGCTGCCACGGCGGCAGGCAGCTGCCTGCTGGCAGGCAGGGCAGGCCGGCAGCGGCTCCTCGCCTCCCCCCTTCTGCTCGCCCTTCCCCGGGTCCCGGGATAATTCCCGGGAGCACGAAGAGCAGCTTGCCCGTTTCATCGGTACAGATTGGAAATAATTAATTAGGCAGCCCCCACGCTTCTCCTTGTACCCAGCTTTCCCATCCCCTCTGCAGCAGCGTGCGTTGCAGGAGATAACGAATGCCCACATCAGTAAAGTCAGAAGCAGATAGGTCTCACTTGCTGCTGGAAGTCCCACCTTCTGTTTCAGATACCTCTCTGCCCCGTTCAGGATCACTAATGCAAAACTGCAGCAGAGAAATTATTAGAAGACATGCAGGAGTGCTAGCCTGGCAGGATCATTCCCCCCAACCCATCCTCACCCATCCCAGGATTTCCCAGGCTGGCAGCAGAGAAAGCAGCCCCTTCCATCGGGATCGTCACACCAGGATCATCACGGTGGCTTTGGGAAGGTGTCTGGGAGCCTGGGCTCTGGAGGAGATGCCCAAAGGGAGGGTGCGGGCTGCCCTGCCCAGGGCTAGGCACCACCCAGAAGCAGGGAGAGGGGCCAAGGCTGCCAGCAAAGCTTGGGGGTGCCCCCATCCACAGCCAGCCCTGGCTCCATACCTGCCCATGCTACCCTCAGTGACACCCCCAGCCCAGGAAACTCAGCCTCCTGCCAGCAAATCCCTTTTATAGTGCATTAAGTGGTGACTCCATGATCTGCCCCAGCTGTGCCAAAATCCTGCACTCCCGACAGAGAAAGGTTAACCCCTCAGCTGCTGAGCCCACGGCAGCCCCCATCCCCACTCCAGAGGCAGAAAGGCTCCTCCCTGCTTGCTGAGGACAACCACATCCCGAAAGGGCTGCTCCGGGCTGGCTCTGGCAGGGTGGGCCCGAGGCAGGGGAAGCAGGCAGAGCAGGCAGCTCGGTCCCCAGTGCCAGGCATCCTGCCTGGGGTGCGGGCAGATGCACACAGCCAGCCCTGGGCAAAGCAAGGAGGAGGCTCCCTCCCTGCCTTATTTCTAGCCAGCCCATTAGCCCAGTGATTGCAAGGCATTTAGGGAAGCATGTCCTTCCCTCCCAGCCACCATGCTAAAAAAGGGTGAAAAGAAAGAAAAAGCTCCCAAAATAAACTCTGAGGCAGCGGCCCATCCGCCTTTCCATTGGGATCCCCCCTGGCCCTGGGAGGGGTAATCACAGCTGCCCGGCTGCCCGCAGGAGGGGCTCTGGAGCTGGGAAAGGCTCCCCGCTCCGAGCAGGAGCAATGCTAAAGCAACCCAGGGCTCAGGAGGGGCCCGGCCCTGCTGTGTTTGTGCTCTGGCGAGAGATGACTTCAGCGTTTAAAGGTCAGGCCGGGTCCAGGAGAGAGATTGCACAAAGCCTTCCTCTGCTGCCTGTGCCTGCCAGCGCCGGGGAGTGCAGAGTCCACGCAGGGCTGGGGAGACAACGGGGAGGGTTCAGACCCTGAAGTGGAACCCCCTGGAAAGGGCCAGGCAGATTTGCCCCAAGCAACTTTTTGGGTTGCATCAGGAGAAAGGATGGCTGGATGCCAGAAGAGAAAGGATTCCACAGCTGCACCAAAACACACGGCCATGCTCCCGGTGCTGTTTCGCTGCCTCCTCGCACGCTCTCCCAGAGAGCAGAGGCGACACGGAGGCTGAGCAAACATAATAAGCCAAGTAAGTGAGAGCAGGAACCAGGTGGAAGGCTTTAATAATTCAGAGAGGACGGGGAGCATGACGAAGTGGGTCAGCCCCGAAAAGTGCAGGCTCTCAGTGGTGAGCAAAGCCACTCCAACCACGACATGTGCCCATCCCCAGTGGGCAGCGATGCCCCGGGGCTGCCAGTCCCCCCTGCCTGCAAAAACCTCTCCGGGCTTTGACCATGCGGAGTTTTCCTTGGCACCAAGCCCCAGGTGTGACTGCAATTTCACCAGGTGCTGAAGTGACCTGGCTGTGGGTGCTGGGGATGGCGAGCAGCCTGAAAACCTCAGTGAGGTGAGGTGAGGACAACCTCAGTGAGGTGAGGGCTTCAGCTCCCGCACCAGCCGTGTGTCCAGCAGCGCTTCCCCGATCCCGACTCTCCAAAGCTGTGTTTTCTAGCCTGCCTCCCACCATCCCACAGGGACTGCAGAGGGATTTAATTTCACTGTCGGCACCCACACCCACTCAAGAAATGTTTTGGGTTAGGCCAGCAGAAAACAGCAGAAAAGGGCTCATCTAACCCAGCACGGCCAGCTGAGCAGCTCCTCCAGCGCCCAGGGGTTGTCTTGTGGGTTTGCAGAATGCGGGCCAGGCTTGCGATGCCATGGGATGCAGCACATCCTGCCCCTCTGCCCTGCACGAGCTGCGGGAAGGCTCCATCCATGCACCCTGCGATTTTGGGGCATCCTGAGAGCAAAAGGCAGCTCTGGGGATCGTGGGCAGAACCTTTCTGGCACTGCAGGATTCATCCCTGTGGTCTGCCGAGACTGAGATACGGCACAGGATTAGGAGTGGGGAAAATTCTTGCCTCCAGCTGGAGAGGGGAGATGCCAGAGCTTTGGGGTGGCAGCATCCCTGGGGGCCACTGGGCACCGCTGGCCGGGGGGGGGGGGGGGGGGAAAGCAGCCCTGGGAAGCTTCACAGTGGCCCTGAGGTCAGCCGCATACTTGTCATTCCTGGAGGGTTTGCTGGGTCGGCTCGTGGCCTCGCTGCAGCCTTGCGAGGGGGCGGTGGGAAGGGTGCTTTGCCGGGAGCAGGAGCTAGGAGAAACACCCATCTGGGGAGAGACGGGGCTGCAGTCATCACGTACGCAGCAGCAGCTCAGGGAACAAGTTCAGGGCTTGGGGACCCCACAGAAAGCTCTTCTGCAGAGCAATGGGGAGAGACGCATCAAAGGCACAGCCTCTGCTGCAGCCCCACGAGCCGCGCCAGCACTGTGCCTTCTTCCATTTCCAGCACTTGGGGAAACTGAGGCACAAGCCCTCCCCTCTGTCCTGCGCACACCATGCAGATGCACAGACCCAGTGGCACGGCACATGCCGGCAAACACGGCAGCAGTGCAGGGTGACACAGGGCTGGGAAGAGGCCAGATGATGCGGCATCACCTGGCACATGGCCAAGGCATCCTTGTTGGGCTGGGATGTGCTCAGGCACCCAGCAAAGCGGTCTGAGCTGGGACAGGGTCCAGAGCAGGCTGGGGAAGGGGACAGAAGTGCTGGGGGCATCCCATGGGGATTACAGCCTCTCCCTATCCCCCAGCTGCGAGAAGGCGCCACAGCTGCCATCAGCCCCCACATCCTGAGTGCTGAGGATGAGGACTCCCCGGCGGAGGAGGTGACCTACTCCATCCAGCCCCCGGCCAACGGGAAGGTTGTGCTGAGGTCCGCGCCCGGTGCTGAGGTCCAGCGGTTCACCCAGGCCCAGATAAACAACGGCCTCATCCTCTTTGTGCACCAAGGTAGGGCAGAACTGAGGTGCCCCAGCCCCCTGGCGTCACGCCCTGCACAAAGGAGGGGAGGTGACTGGAGGGTTGCACTGTGCCACCAAGGCAGATGCTAACCCCATCATGCAGCACCCTAGTCCAAACCATGCCAGATTAATGGGGGGCTGCAGCCCCCCTGCTCCCCATAAATGCCCAGCTCTGTGCTTTCTGCAGGACCCCTGGATGGGGGCTTCGCCTTCGACCTGTGGGATGGTGAGAACCTGTCTCCTGGGCACTTCTTCCTTGTCAGGGCCCAAAGAGAGCCCCTCATCAGCCTGGCCAAGAAGCAGAGCCTCACCGTCTGCCCAGGTGGGTATGGGCACATTCCCCTTGCTCCCAGTTCAATGGCAAATGGGGCCCTTGGACCCTTCCACCACCCCCTGCCCGAGCGCTGCCAAGAGATGCCCGTGGCAGAGGCTGCAGGCAGGTCGTGAGGCAGCGGGTTGAAGTCTGTACTGGATGTGTTTTCCAGGTGCCCTGCAGCCCATCACCAGCCAGAACCTGCAGGCAGTGAGCAACAGCCCCGCTGGCTCCACCGCTCTGTACTACAGCATCGAGCAAGCCCCGCGCCTGGGCAGGCTGAGCACCTCCCGGGGGGAGGAAATCAGGAACTTCACCCAAGCCCAGGTGAGCTTTCGCTTCCCCTAGCCACCCAGGATCCCAAGGCACAGCCCTCCATCATCCCCCACCACAGCCCGGGGGTCCCAGCCCAACCCCACTGCCACCATGGGCAGAGGCACCTGATCCCTGGCAGGAGGCAGAGCAAGGCTGCAGCCACACCGTGACTTTCCCAGCTCTGCCAAGGGCTGCTAAGAGGAATTAAGAGCTGCTGCCCCAGCACCGGCTTTACCATGGCCCCCAGCCTTGGATTTAGTGCTGGAGGAGGCTCAGGGAGTTAATCCCCTTTTCTTAGGCTACTTCTCTGCTGCAGACCCAGCCATCCTGGCTGCTGCCTAAGGCAAGAGCCAAGCACAATGCTTTCTCCCCAGCTCCAAGCAGGTCCTTGCTACCACGCTTCTACACAGCCAGGCTTTTGCAGAGCACGGCGAAGGGCTTATTCCTGACCCTCCCTCAGAAGCACACAGGTTTGCCCACCCTGCAAGCTCCCCCATGCTGTGCTCACCCCCTCAGAGGCAGCCTGGCCTGAGTCTTGGAGGATGCTGAGCAAGCTCAGCCCTTCCTCTTAGCCTCAGTTTCCCCAGTTGCTGGACAGAAACATCCTGACAGAGAGGCACCGTGAGCTCTCGATGGTGGCTACCATGCCATGGCTTGTGATGATCCCCATTTC
The DNA here is from genome assembly GCF_965183815.1 of Platalea leucorodia. Lineage (NCBI taxonomy): Eukaryota > Metazoa > Chordata > Aves > Pelecaniformes > Threskiornithidae > Platalea > Platalea leucorodia. Next base: position 30,382,864 of record NC_138831.1, on the reverse strand, counting down.
TTACCTAATTAGGGCTTGGCTGCTCCTTCCTATGGCCAAGACAAGAGCTCAGGGCACAAACAGTGGCTCTAACACAGTGTCACCAAGGTCCCCACTGGTGCTACAGTACCCATCACATCAGAGATGAGACAGACGCACCCATCTCCCACATAGTATCACCCACTCTGAGTATTTATTTTGCCATTTAGCAGAGCACATTGAGGTTTTTTTTTATTTTAGGTGGATAGTGGGTTGATTTTCTACCAGCATGAGATGCCAGAGAAGCCCTTCTGGCTCACCCAAGATGCCATCCGCTTCCGTGTGGTCGCTCCCACAGCCATCTCAGACTCCTTCATCCTCCTCGTGCTGATCTCCTTCGAGGCCAGGTGTCTCCAGCGCTCAACTCAGCTATGGAGAAATGCAGGTAAAGAAGGAAGGGAGAAGAGGGGGGATTGTGCAAGCTTCAGGAGGGCTTGTTTGTCTGAAGAAGACACCACCATGCAATTTCCAATGACCACCCAAGCACAAGCTCTGATATTATGTCAAGCAACATCTAAAATTGCATCCATCCTTTTGCTGGCTCTCTGTGCAAGTCCCAGTTGCCATCTCATCCCTCTCCATTTCTTTGCAATCCTTTTTCTACTATACCTCACTCTCCTCTCCAGCAGATCCTGGTTCTTCCTAGAGATGACGGACCTTTGCATTTTCATTTTTCCCCCCAGGTCTCCAGCTTGCAAGGGCTCAACAGGAAGAGATAGACACCTCAATGCTGGATGCTTCCAACCTCCTAAGCCAAATCCCGGTCCCCGAGAGGGCTGCACATGATGTTGTCTTCCTGGTGACGGGGCTGCCAGCTCATGGGCAGCTCTTGGTGGCTGGTGTGCCCGTGGAGCAGTCACGGCCATTCTTCCTGCAGTCAGACCTGACCACGGGGCGCTTGGCCTATGCTCATGGTGGAGACAGTGTCTCTGATGACCATTTCAGATTTAAGGCTTGGCTCCGGCCTCGGCTGCAGCAGTCCATCCGTCCTCCACAGGAAGGGGTGGTCATCTCTGAAGCTTTCAATATAACAGTGACCAGCAGCAGCAGCAAGCCACCGCAGGTGGTGAAGCAGCAAGAAGTGCTGCGGGTCCCACCAGGCTCTGTCGTGATTTTGTCCCGGGAGTACCTGGATGTAGCAGACCCATCGGGGTCTCCAGAGGAGATGGTGTACAGTGTACTCCAGAGACCTCTTGCTGGCCACCTGGCCAACACACGCAACCCACAGGAGCCCATCAACCGCTTCACCCAAGCAGATGTCAATGCAGGCCATGTGGTGTTTGTTGCCACCGGGAACCATGCCCCAGGGTCCTTAGCCCTGAGCCTCTCCGATGGCCACCACCCACCCACTTTGACCTCACTGGAAATTGAGGTGCTGCCTGCAGTGAGCACTGCTGCCAGCCCGGTGCTGCTGGAGGTGCCCCAAGACCTGAACAGGGCCTTGGTGTCCCACCATCACCTCCTGGGAGCCTCACAGCTGGGGGCAGGCAATGCCCTGTACAGGGTCACCAGGGACCCAAGGTTTGGCCAAGTGCAGGTCAACCGAAAGCCAGTGCTGGGCTTCTCACAGAAGCAGCTGGACCGCGGAGAGGTGACGTTCACCTTCACCGACCTCACCTCTCCTGAGGACAGCTTCCAGTTCCTTGCCATGTCACGGGCAGCCAACAGGACCGGGGTGGTGAACGTGACTGTCCGCGCCTTGGTGAAGGCTCAGCCGGGCAGTGTGTGGCCCAAGGGCACCACGGCCCTCCTGGACACCAGCATCCTTGATGCCAGTGAACTGGCCAACCGCACCAAGAGCATCCCAGTCTTCAAGATCCACAGGGCACCCCGTGGCAGCCGTCTCGTGAGGGTCTCCAGGGACACAGGACAACCAACCACACTGATCAAGGCCTTCAGCCAGAGCGAGCTGGAGCAAGGGCTGGTGGGGCTGGAGGTGCTGGACACTGGGGAGACTGACCAGCCCCTGCAGAGCGACAGCTTTGTCTTTGAGCTGGCGGCTGCCGGCGTGCCACCAGCTCTGGCATCACTGGGGTACAGCATTGAGCCCTACAATGCCTCAAAAGCCTACAGCGTCACCCTGCTCACAGCCCCCCTGGCACCCTCGCCACTGGTGCCCCAGCCCCAGGGCACGGCACGGAGCAGCCCCAATGCGAGCGAGCTGGGCATGCCCCCAACTGCCTGGCTGGGCCCCAGTGCTACCACCAGCCCCAGCCCCGTGGAGGGGGGCACCTTCCTCAGCTTCGTCGAGGCCAACATGTTCAGCATCATCATCCCCATCTGCCTCATCTTCCTCCTGCTGGCCCTCATTCTGCCCCTGCTCTTCTACCTGCACAAGCGCAACAAGACAGGGAAGCACCATGTCCAGGGCACCCCCTCCTCCAAGGCCAAGAACGGGGCCGTGCCAGACCAGGAGACCTTCCGGAGGACGGACCCCAACCAAGGCATCCCCCTAACGACTGTCAATGCCCTGGAGGACAAGGGCATGGGTCCCCCGCCCCAGGGCACAGGTCCGGGGGCACCGCCGGACCCTGAGCTCCTCCAGTACTGCCGGACTTCCAACCCCCCCTTGAAAAACAACCAGTACTGGGTGTGAAGGGCTCAGGTGTGGGGCCACGAGACCACCTGGGGGTCCAGACCCTCCCGGAGCACCACTAGCCACCTCCTCCCAGCTCTCCTCCTCCTCCCTGGGAGCTGGCATCCCACAGATGCAGGAGGACCCTGGGGATACAGGGGCTGCCGGTCCAGCCCACCCGGGAGCCCTAAATCTCCAGGTGGCTTTGGGCAGGGGAGGGGGGCACTGCATAGGCAAGTGGGGGCAGGCGAAATGCCTGAGCATTCCTGGGGATCCCTGACTTTGAGTGCTCATTTGGACCACTTAACGGTGGCCACAGTGCTGAAGGGGACCTGATGGCACCAGTCCCCACCGAACCATCAGTGGCTCCTCCGTGGGCAGCACCAATCACCACGAGGCTGTTTGCCATAGCTCTCTGCGCACGAGGGAGGATGAGGAGTGGGTTGGGCTGAGTCAGGCTGGGGATGAAGCTGCCCAAATCCCCCAGGGCTAGGCGGGCTGAGACACTGGAGCGGAGGCTCGGAAAAAACTCCGTGGCTGATGCCAGGGGAATTTAAGGAGTCTCCACCCACTTGGAAAAAAACTGCCTCGCTCTTTCTCTGCATGCTTGCTGTGTGTTTCATAAAGCAGATTGCACCAAGCCCCGGGGAGGGTTGCACAACAGGTAGGATGCCCTCGGCAGGGAGGGACGGCAGGCGCTCACCTGGGCAGTGCGAAACCAGAGAGGGGAGCGGAGAACCGGAGCCAGTGCAGCTTTCCACTGTATACTCCAGTACAGCAGACATAAACCAAATAAGTGCCTTTTCCGAGGAGCATCATGGTTTTCGTAAGCCATCTCCCTCGTGTCGCCGCTCCTTGCCAGGCCTGCTTTAAGCCCAGTGAGCTGCCGAGCGACATTTGGAGGTAATGGACCAAATTCTGGGCTCTTGCTCAAGTTTTCCCCAGCCTGGAGTCCTAAAAACTTAAATAGAAATTATCTGAGGAAGAGCAGAGGAAAAACTGAGTGCTGAGCTCAGGATGGGACCCAACAATAATACCCTGCATTGCTGCAGCTGGGAGGCTCATCACAGGGCACATCCCACTCTCACAACACGGATGGGAAGCTGAATTGAGCCCCCGGGGGGGACCACAGAGGATGCGTCACGCTTGCACCCCTCTCATCCAGGGTAAAATCCATCCCTGGTGTCAATGCACGATCCCTCCTCAAACCAGCACCCTGGGACAGTCCCACCCCAAGGCTCCAGCAGAGCCAGGATGTTTGCTTGGACCACGCCAGTTTTCCTGGCTGTGTTTATGGTGCCAAATGTTTGCCGAGTGGTAAATCACACCTGCCCTGCTCCAGCTGGCGGGTGCCAGCACATCCCACCAGGCACTCACAGCCATCGGGGTGCAGGCAGGCACCCCCCACCCATGTGTGCCCCAGCCCCAACCTGCCCCACGGTGCGGGCGAGATGGGGCACGGCGGAGGCAGCCCCAGCACCTCCCAGCCCTCTTGGCCCGAGGCAGCCTGTGCTGATGGGTGCCAAGCCTGCGTACCACTGCCTCCTTCCCTGCTGCAACCTCCCCGCCTCCAAAACCCTCCTCCTGCCCCATCCGGAGGGGGAAAAAATAATGTTTCCTTCTGCTCAGAGGCGAATCACATCCTCTCCCCTCTGTAAAACAGGGACAGTGTGACCAGGCTGCCCACGCCATGGCTCAGAGCTTGCCATGGAGGATCTTGCCAGGGCGGTGCTGCTCCCGAAAGGTTGGGACAACCTCTCCCCACAGAGCAGAGGGAGTGCCATCGCCTCCCTCCCTCTTCCAGATTAACCCCAGCCCCGTGCCTTCCCTGTCACATTCAAACAAGCACATTTATTATCTTTGCTAAGTACATACCCCCCAGCAAGGGATGGAGGTTTGCAGGGAAGCCAGGGCATCCACTGACGGCCCCTTTTGAAGCATCCGTCATGTTTTCCTTTTGAATGATTTTCACCTCGCGCCCAGGGATTAAATAGAAAGAACGTGGCCTATTTTGTAAGGAGCATTGAAAGCAAAGCAGGTTATTTTTAAGGCTTGCGGTTGTATTCCCGCTGCTGGGAAACATCCACTTCCCAGGGTCAGGGGAGGACAGGCAGTAACCTGGAAAACGCCAGCATAGATTGCGGTTCTCCAGGGCCAAGCTCTGCTGGCAGGGTTTAGATCCTGAGCAAAGCTTCTGGCTCCGCTTGGGTTATTCAGGGTTTGCAGCAGGATGGCTGGGGCAGGATCAGGCCCAGCCTTGGTGCTGCCCACTGCCAGCAACCCACCTGGGGAAGGGCTGAGGGTCCAGGGGCACTCCTGCCCAGCCATGGAGAAGACTTAAACCACAGCCTAAACAATTTCAAAAGTTTCCTGGCCAGACCCTTTGGCTTCCCTGCATCAGGAGCCGGCACAGCATCTGCCTTCCTTGGAGCCCTGCGGGCTCTGTGCCCGGCCAGGGCATGGCACCGAAGCTGCCTGCTCATGCGGAGGTGCAGCCTCCCCTCCTCATCCCAGTTTGGGCCAGAACCACTCTGATCTGGGAGGTTTTGGGGGTGACAGGAGCTAGGCTGCACCCTTCCCTGCCAAGATGGTTATAAAGCTTGCAGAGATTTAGGGAAGATGCTCACAGCTGCTCTGCCAGATGTGCTGTTCCCTCCCCCAAGCCAGGCCAGATGTACACAGCTGGCTGACAAGAGCCAGCCATGCCCATGAACTCACATGCCCTATCTCGGGGAGCCGCTGCCCGGTCTCCCCCCAGCATCTCCCCACCTTGTCCCACACCTACAGCTGCTGGTGTTTCCCCAGGCTGGGCACACCCTGGGCATCTCACACCTACATCCCTCCTCTGCCTTCCACCCGTGGTTTTAGAATAGGAAAAGCCACCCAGAGCAAGACTGCTGTCCCCGTGGAGCCCCTGCCCCAGGACATGGCCAGGGCCATTTCTTCTGCAGCACCACCAGCCAAGCCCCCTGGCTCACCCCAACCCTGCAGGCAGGGAACCTGCACCCACAGTGGGGTGCACATCTCCCCCCAGTCCTGCTGTGGGTGAGGGGGTCACTGGTGGGTGCTGGTACCAGGGAGGCATTGTTGTGCCCAGCCTGTGAGTGCAGAGAAATGCAGGGTGGGGGTGGAGTGGGGACATCAGGCATGGGAGCACCAGGAAAGGCAGAAGAGGGGCTGTAAGAAGGTGCCGAGGGCACTTGGATCAACAGCTCATCAAGACCCCCATGTATCTACATGCAGCTTCTGAGGACACCCCGATCAGGCAATAAAAGGTAGGTCAAGATGAGAGCCAGCCCGCAGCCAGGCTAAAGCAAAGCTTCAGGTCACTAAGGGAAACCATGGGGTAGCAGAAAGCAGGGCAGGAGCCAGAAGACACCCAGGTACAGGGACAAAGGACAGTGAGGAAGTTGCAGTGACTCACGGAGGTGTGACAGGACGGAGATGGCAGACCATACCTGCCACCACCTCCTCAATGGTAGGAAGAAGCATATCAAAAGCAAGGACATCAGCAAGTAGAGCAACCCAGGTGCGAGGATGACTCAATAGTTGGTGTCCCTTGTCCTCTGTGCCACCTCCAGACACCCTGAGGAGACCACCTGGGTAAAAGCCTGACCACCAGATTACACAGGCGGTCACACAGGGGCTCACAAGTGACAAAAATGCCAATGAGTTTCACTTCTATTTTGTTCTTAATTAAGAAGTCACCCTTGCTTTCTACAAGCCCCAGAAGCAGGGAGTTTCTCCTCCTCTGCAGCTGGATCCCAGGCAGGATGCAGCCTGGGCTGGATCAGTTGGGAAGTCCCTCCAGCCCTGCTGGGATTTCAGCCCAGGGCTGGGGTTAATGTCCTGATTTGAGCTCAGAACAGCCGAGGCAGGAGGAGCAGCTCTGTTGCATGGCTCAGGGAGAAGGCTGGTGCCCAAGCAGGCATGGCAGGGCCAGGCTGTCCCCAGCTGCAAGGAAGGGGCACGTTTAAATGATGCCCTGCTGCAGAGTCCAGCCTGGAAGCAGCAAGGAGAAGGGAGTAAGAGCAATTTTCCTCCGCTATTTCTTCGGCAGACCCACAGCACCTTTAAAGCAGCCAGGAAACCTCCTCTTGGGTTACCCAACACCCCCCAGCAGCCTGGCCCTGTCCTGTGCTGTGCTGGCCATGGGTTGAAGCACTGCAGCAAGGCAAAGCTTCCCCAGGCCACACGTAACTGCCTTGGGAAGAGAGAAGGAGACCATAACCCCGTGGCCATCTCCCAGGCATCGCATCTGCGGCAGAGTGGATCCAACACCTTTCCTGGGTTAATGATGATACCAGCACCATGGTACCAGCTCAGGGAGAGCCAGCACTCGGCAGGAGCTGGAGACACCAGGGCTCAGAGGTGGGGATGGACACAGAGCAGGAGGGGAGTCTGTCACAGCTCCGGTGACATGAACCAGTTTCCAGGCACCTATTCAAATGCAAACAAATAATAGGCCAAGCAGGTTTCTTTCAGCAGCCACCCAGGGCAGATAGGATCATTTGGCTTTGAAACCCTACCCGCAAGCTTTCGCCATGCAAATGCAGGGCTTCAACAAATGAGGGACTTTACTCCCAGCCACACTTCAGGCCAGCACATCCAAGCCCTGCACAGGAGACTGGGACCCATGCAAGCATCACGCCCCCAGCCTCCAAACTCCTCCGCTGCTGTGGACCACCACAGGCTGCAGGACCTTGTGACAACGTCCACATTGCTCCTGGGGACAGAGGCGCAATGAGCACATGAACCCCCCAAGCTCACGCAGGCACCCCCACTCTGTTTTTTGGGGGGCAAAGCATGGTCCCAGGGCTCCTGCCTTCCTGTCCCCATCCCAGCCCCAGGAGATGCTCTGGATTTTGCTGGGAGCCAGGAGACACGTGCTGGGGTGCCCTCAGGGGGCACAGGTCATGCTCCCTGATGGCAGGCGATCAAGCAAGGTCTCCAGGAGACCCTACCTAGGAGCGCAGGAGGACACCTATTTCTCCCAAGGCAGGTGAAGGACCTGACCAGGGGTAGCCAGGTCCTCCTAGGAGCTGCCCCATGCAGGAAACTTGGAGCCAGACCTCAGGGTGACTGCTGCATATGTGATAAGGCTCAGCACCTCCACTCGGCTCCAAGCCGAGCCCAGCATCCCAAGATGCCGGGAGCCCGCCCTCCCTGCTACGTGCCTGCCTGATTTCAGCAGGCCATGCCCACAGCCTGCAGAACAGGCTCAGCTGCCAGCCAGCCCAGCAGGACAGGACAGAGCCTAGGGGGAAGAGCAGGCTGCAGGCACATCACCCCAGGAGCACTTCCCAGGAGGTGGGGACAACAAATCCATGCAGGGACAGGGCTGTCCCCAGCAGTCTGGCATCCCCCACCACCTTGCCCACCCGAGATAAAACTTCCCAGGCCTTGGCAAGCAGAGGAAGGGATGGAGAGATGAGGACCTAGACACCAAAAAGCATCCCCCAGGCAGCTGCTGTCTGCCATGGCTCTACAGCCTGGCTGTTGATTTAAATTCAAGCCAGATTGAGCCTAACCTCCATTTCCACACCCAGCAACTCCAAGGCAGACAGACAATGACGGAGGGACAATCACATCCCAGAGCCTGGGCTCTCCACCCCTCCTGCAAAAACAACACACCCAGAGACACAGCTCCTCGGCAGTGCAGGACCTACCTCCCCAGGCTCAGCACCTTCCCAGGGACTGGAGTGATTATCCGTCCTGGCACAGGGTCTGCCCCAAGCATCACCCCAGCTCTGGCTGCGGGGGACAGACCAGCCCCTTTGCAGAGCACTAGGGCTGCAGCGTTCAGCAGTAAGGGAATGAGGAGGGCTGGCAAACTCCAGCTGCGACTAAAGGTGGTTCCCAGCTCATTCCCCTGGCACAGGCACTGCTGACACCCCACCCCCCCATAATTACCCTGAGCTGGGAGCAGGAGGGAGCATTTATAGCCGCAGCCAAGGGAACCAGCTGGTGCTCATTGCCTTGCCTGGAGGAGCCGAGTCAGGGTCACGCTTCGGAAATATTTGAGAAGTGCAGCGATTAAAAGATTTGAGCTGGCAGTCTGAGCTGTCTCCTTCTGCCCCTGGTTCATTGCCACCCCGTGCCGGTGCCCTCCCACGTGCGTCTGCCTGGTCTTGCTGCTTCCACGCAGGCACACGCTCATCCACCTCCCAGCACAGCGGGGCTGAGTCTGGATGGGACCTCACAGCCATTTCGGGCAGCAAAATCTCGCTCGGCTCCATTCCCTGCATACGCAGCCCCAGAGCTGCCGCCAGCCCTGACGAGCAGGCGTGACTCTGCTCCCTGCTCCCTGCTGCCAGCTGTGCCTCCAACACGCTTGCTAAGCACGCCGGCAGCGTAGCGTGCCTGGCAGGCCTGATCCTGCCCGGCTGCGCTGCCAGGAGCTGCACCCCATGCTCCCCTTTGCCATGGGGAGGAGCCGGGTCAGGCCACTGGGCTGCTTTGGTGTCCGATCCCGAATTATTGAGCCCTTAGGGGTGGGGGGGTATCTGTGCAGCTGATGAGCCTTCGATCAGCAGATCCGCTTGTCCCAGCTGCTGGGGCAGGAGGCACCCAGCACATCCTCAGCCTCCAGCCGCTTGGCTGGTCCCTGTGGGCCCCCGACTGCTTCTGCCCCCAGGAAGGGGTCCTCCCGCCCCAGAACATCCAGCCCTAGGCTGGGCTTGGGGGGCACGCTGAGGGTGGCAGAGGACGGGTTTGGCTGTGGAGGTGGCTCATCCCCCCGAGCTGAGCCTTGCTGGTCTGGGGGATACCTAGGGATGGGTTGGATCCAAATTGTCCCTACTGCCTGCTGGCCCAGCCTGCATATAAACCCCAGTCACCCAGAGGTCAAACCAAGGACGTCAGATTTTCTTTCCATGGTGGGGAGAAGCCCAAAGGGAAGAAGCAAGACAAGCTCTCCTGGAAGCCTCCCACCAGAGCGGAGGCAGCGACAGGCCCTCCCGTGCCGGCTGCGGTGCTCCCCGGGGAGGATGCACCGGCCGCTGCTGCCGCCTCCCCACCCGGCCATAGTGCTGGCGGGGCTCACGGCGGTGCCTCGGCCTTGGCTTTCCCACGCGAGAACAGCCTTGGGAAGTGGGAGGAGGAAGCGGACCTGCCCCATGTTCCCGACGTTTCCTCTCGGCCCCGCACACGCTCTGGGTTTTTTTTCTTGCTGCGACCCTGAGCAGGAGCAGGGAACGGCCTGTGTCCTGGATAAGGGCAGCAACCGAAACCACTGGGGCACAGGGAGCACTGCCTGCACCCCCAGCCCCCCTACTGCCACCCTGCACCCCAGGGGTGCCCACATGGCAGCGGGAGCACTGGGGCAGCCGCCGGGATGCCCGGAGCTGGGTCCACCATCCAAATCTCAGTGCTTTCGCAGGATGCCATTGGAGGCACGGGGGCAGCAGGAGGATGCTTGAGCCCCCTGCCCAGCTGAGGCAGACCCCGAAACGCCCACCCGTGGGCAGGGAGGGCCCCAGCCACCCGCTGCCAGGCAGCGGAGGGAAAAGGCAGGAATGTTAATGGGAAGCAGGTTTTTCCAGCTGATGGGTTTGCTGTGCCGAGCCAGCCCTGGGAGCGTGGTCCAGACACGGGGGTACACAGTGGGGTGGCTGGTGGGGCAGGGAGACCTTTGTGGGTGCCAAAGGACCACAGAGAGCACAGGTCCACACTTGGAGAAACTGAGGCACAGCCTTCAGAGGGGGTGCATGCAGCCCGCAGGGACCCTGTCCTGTGCCCAGCCCCATGCCAGGACACTGGAGCAGAGGATGACCTCCCCGGGGTGCTGGGACATCTCCCTGCTCCAGTTGCACGCCCTGAGAGCAGAAAGCGGCTCTCTGCAGCGTTCAGCCTTCGCCGAGGGTGTGACCACCCTGGCTTTGGGGCCCAAATCTGCAAGTGTTTATCAGGGTGGCTCTGAGGAGGATCAACGCCTTTGCTGGGGCTGCACGTGCCCTCCCGATACCACTATTGCCTCTCCCACCCTCCCAGGCCCTCGTCCCCCATCCCACATCCAGACCCTCCAAAATCTGTCTTTGGGACATCCCAGGGACCGTGCTGCGATGAGGGATCCCAGGCAGGACATCCCCGCACTGAGCCGGGTCCGGGGCACCTGGGATGCCGCAGCTGGGTGCCAGCACGGCTCTGGAGGCTGTTTGCGGTGCCGGAGGCTGGCTGCCCGCCCGGGGACAGCAGTGGCAGGCTCAAACCCAGTGCCCATTGTGCTGCTGGGGGAGAGCAGGCAGCAGCAGGGCTGGCAGGGGGAAGGGACATGCCGTCCTGCACAGCATCTGGCCTCAACGTGGGGCCAAGGCAACTGCGGTCATCCAGTGCACAGCCAGCAGGGCCCGGGACAAGGCATTAACCCCTGCGGGGTTAGCACGGGGGTTAGCCACCCTATTCCCACAGCTGCTGCTGCCAGAGGGGCTGGGGCGGGATGGGGCCAGGGTGGGATGGGGCCAGGGTGGGATGGGACCAAGGTAGGATGTGGCCAGGGTGGGATGGGGCTGGGGTGGGATAGGGTTGGGATGGGATGGGGCCAGGGTGGGATGGGGCCATGGTAGGATGGGGCTGGGATAGGATGGGAATGGCGTGGGATGGTGCCAAGGTAGGATGCAGCCAGGGTAGGATGGGGCTGGGGTGAGATGGGGCTAAGATAGGATGGGGCTGGGGTAGGATAGGGTTGGGATGGGGTTGGAATGGGGCTGGAGTGGGATGGGGCCATGGTGAAGGGGACCACCCCAGCTGCACGATGCAGGAAGAAACGCGTCCTGCCTGGAGGGAGGCTGTGCGATGACGCCAGGTGGATTTCAGCGTGCTTGTCCCCGAAGGCTAGGGCCAGGGAGGGCTCTGGGAGGACGGAGCGCAACCCGTCGCATTCCCAGCGCCGCTGTTATTTTAACAATACCCCGCTGGCCTGCATGGCGGGGCTAATTTTAACCCTGGAGTCATGCCAAGCCGGCCCTAACTTTCCTCACTGTGATTTATCCCAGCCATTTCCCTTTGAAAACAAGGCCCCCGTGCCAGCCGCGCTGTTTCCCCAGGCAGCGGCACACTGCCATGGGTCCTGCCCCACTGGGCAGGGCAAAGCGGGACAGGATTTGCCCCTCAGTGGGTTGTTTGGAGAGTGGGAGGGCAGACGGTGTGGGCCCCCCCGCCGGCGCTCAGCCCCCCACTGCCCGCAGCATGGGGATTTTCGGAAGCTGGCTGGAAGCCAGGGGATGCTCGGATGCAGAGCCTTCCCCAGGATCCTGGAGCAGCTCAGTTTTCCACAGACATCTCTGGGAAGGAGGTGGGTGGTTTTTTGTACTGACATTTTTATTGAAAACGCTGTGGGGCGCTTTATTTTTTGCCTTTTTCTTTTTTTCCTCCCTTTTCCTAGTCAACAGCCATGCCCGAGAAAGAGATTTCCCTTCGCCTCTGTGCGTCTATTTAAAAACTGATTGGTAAAAATGCTGCAGGAACGTTTGCGAAAAATGGAAAATATTGAAAATATCTCGTGACAAAAAAAAAAATCCTCTTCCAAATAAAGATATTTTTCTTCTCTTTTTTCCATCAGAAAAGCTTTTAGTGTGCAAAATGTCAACTGCTTTGATTTCTTCTCCCAGCAGGCTGGGATGCACCCACCTCTCTGCTCCAGGAGGATGTTTTTTCGGAAAGCTAAAAATCACTGGGCAGAGATACCGGCACCGTTACCTCCACGTCCATCTCTCTTGTGACCCACCCCATGTCCCCGCCAGACCCACGGCAGGGTGGGACATCCCCAGGGAAAGAGGTGGCACGGCCAGGCCGTCGGTGAGCCCTTCCCTGCAGGACCACAGCTTGCCTGCCTGGGAAGGGGAAAGAAAGCCTGAAGGTATTTGGTCACTAGCGTCATGAGTTCCCATTCATTCTCAGCCCATCACAAACAGAGGAGGTCTGCAAGGCTGCAGATAGAGAAGTGCATGATTTCGGCGGGGCAGCAAGCAGAGGCGTTAGAGGTTGTCGTACATGCGTAACGTCTTCTCCAGCTGCTGGCTGACACGCTGGTAGAAGACGATCTGCTGCTTTAAGTAGGACTGCATCATCCTCTTGAAGTCGGCCACGCGCCGCTCGTGGAAGTGGTTCATCTCAGCTTGCAGGGCGAAGCCCACCACTCGGCAGCGCTTGCGGATCCCGTCCGCCTCCTCCTGGTCCATCCGGCCCTCGTCGCTCATCCGCTGGCTCTCCTTCACCTTCGCGAAGGCACCTGGCAAGGCAGGGGGAAGGGTGAGAGGCTGATGGATCTGTGCGTCCCTCTGTCCTCCTCCCTCTGGCACAGGCATCCACGGGCAGCACCGGCAGGTCCCATTGCCCTCCGTGCCGGGGCACCAGCCTGGCCCCACAGCCAGCGGTGCAGAGCTGCCCCACGTTAATAAGGGAGGGATCCATGCACTCCCAGGCTGTCATCTCCCGCTGCCCATCAATCCCCATCCTTCTCCTCCAGGCAGGGAAAGACCAGGAGCCTTTTCCCTCCGGACTCTGACCTCCCCAACTCCTTTTCTGCCCCATCCCTGGGCAGTCAGCCTCATATTTAGAGAGAGGTTTGGGAGTCTGGACTGCTGGAGGGGTGCGACTCAAGGCTTGGGGTGCGAAGCTAACATGGGCCAGCGTGTGCCATCATAGCCAAGCACCCTGGCCAAGCGTGCCCTGCAAATGTTTGATGTCACCCTGTGGATGGGGGTCAGGAGCAGCCCTGGGAGACCCTAGCCCGGGAGGCAGTGAATTGGGGTGCGGGAAGGGCATGCAGTGCCGTCTGGAGCTCGGCTGGGAAAGCATCTCCCTCTCCCAGAGGCAGCTGATGCTCTGACACCAGTTTTTCCCCCTCCTTCCATTTATTTTTATAGCTCGGTTTCGAAAGAATCCTGCCTGGCTCCAGCCCTGCATTCCTCCCCCCTCATTAGCACAGAGGCTGTTTGCCTGAAAACAGGATCTGGCCCGCAGCTCGCCAGCCTTTTTTCTCCTTCTCCCTGCCCCTTGCTGGGAGCGCCCAACCCGGGGTTATGGTGCTCCCGCCGCACCAGCCCTGCTCCCAGTGGAGAGGAGGAGGAGGAGGAGGAGGAGGAGGAAGAAGCAAAGGTTGGAGGCCAAATCCTGCCTTCCGCTCTGCCCACGCGGCCTCGCTTCCGGACGGGATCCAGTCCCTCTTCACCCGCTGCAGTAAACAACGCGGGGAGGGAAAGGCAAGGAAGCAGCCAGGGCTGGATTGCACCCTCCCCTTCCCCCTTCGCCTTCCCAGCCTCCCCCAGGGATGCGGAGCGATGCACCGACACCCCTGGATGCTCGCACACGGACAGCCCTGGCTTCACCCCGGGGAAAACTCCCTGCTCCCCAAAATCTGGGGACACCGGCGCAGGCGTCCCTTCCCCACTGCAGGCAGCCAGGCCAGGAGTGCATGGACTTTGGCCCTGCTCCCCGTCTGCGTCACACCCCGCTGCCTGGGTGCAAAGGGACACCAAGCCCTGCCTGCCCGCTGCCGTCCCCAGAAAGGGCAGATCAGACACCTCCCGCCCCCTCTCCTCCTTCCTGACCCCCCCAAATACCCAGGGGACCTGCAAGCACAAGGGGATAAGGGGATGCAGGGAGCCTGGGTGCCCTGGGGGTGCTAAACCTGCTTGGCCTGGGCTCGGAGGGGCAGGGATGTACTCTTGAAGAGTTTGACCCTGGTTGTCCCCAGAAGTTCCAGCATGTCCCCCCTGGCCAGAGGAGCGCAGTCAGACTGGTGGGAAGAAGGGACACATCCCTATCCCACCTGCCCTGCACACCCCCCGCAGGCCCTCCAACCAACCCAAGGCCACGTCCCAGCCGTATCCCAGCCCCAGGGGAGCAAGCTCAAGCATCCCCGATGGCCACCCAACCGCTGCCTCAGACAGGAAGGAAGGATGAGGAGGGACAAGCAGTGGTGGGTGGGGATGCGATGCAGTCCCTCACTGATGAGGTGCTGGGCAGGCCATGCTGGAGCCAACAGCAATGGTGCTGGCTCCTGCTCATGGCTCAGGGGGAGCGACGCCGGCGCTGAGCCCCCTGGCCAGCGCTTTGGGCAGCAGTTACGGAGTCTATGGCATCACTTGAGGCAAAACCTGACCCTGGACCCAACAGCCCCAGCAGCCTCTCCCAGGCTGGGGTGACCAGGGAGCCGTGCCAGCAGGGACCATGCTGCCTCCCTGGGAGCCACAGGCAATGGTCCTCATCCTCATCCCCATCCTCATCCCCATCGCTGCACAGCACAGGATTTCCTCATTGCATCCCCATCCCGCTTCCCGTGCTGCTCCCACCCATGTGGGGCCATCACGCAGGAGAGGTCATCACCAGGGGAGAAGAAGCCACCCTTACCTTTCTGGAGGTGGATGATGTCCGGGAAGTTGGAGAGGAGCCCTTGGTACAAAGAGAGAGTGTCCAGCATGAGGAACAGGTCGTTCTTGGGCTGCTCGGCAAACATCTCCCCCACGGTCTCGTAAGTCTTGCCCGTGTGGGAGATGGCATTGTTGAGGGCGTCCGAGCTGTAGGGGGGATCCATGTGGAAGGAGTGGCTGATGGCTTGGAAAGCATTGCCCAGCTTCTGGAACTCCTTCCGGAAGCCCCCCACATGCTTGCGCACCAGCTCCGAGGCCACGTTGGTCAGCTGTAGGACACTGTCGTCCATCTTCTTGCTGAAGGCCTTGAAGGCGTCCACGCGGTCCTCCACGTCCTGCAGGTCCTGGTGCTCCGTGGGGATCTGGATGGTGAGGAGGAAGCTGGCGCCCACCATCTCATCCTTCTCTGCCCGGCGTTTGCCCAGCTTCCACTGCTTCTCGTCGCGGCAGCAGAGGAAGTGCTGGAAGCCCTCGTACTGGGAGAGGACGGGGTGGCTGGTCATATGGTCCATCCAGAGGATCAGCCGCCGCTTGCGCTTCTCGATGAAGTCCTCCTCAAAGCGCCCAGTGGCCTGCTTCTCAGGCAGATGGGGCACGGAGATGACCGTGAACTTGTGTAGGAGGCGGTTGTAGAGCCAGTCAAAGTGCTTGTACCGCCGGTAGACGGGTGAGTTGATGTTGCTGGGGGTCAGCTTGTAGGAGATGTAGCTCTTGATGCCCTTGAACTTGGTTTGCTTGGTCGGGTCCTCCACAGAGCAGATGAAGGGGTGGGGGTTCGCCCTCCACTGGGGACCTTTGGAGCCCATCTCAATGCAGTACACCTCGGCTATCTTGGACATCAGGGGCACATCGCCCAGGATGAAGGCTTCCACCCCCGAGCGGACGAAGCAGGAGAAGCGGTTGAGGTTCCTCCCCACCACACTGCCCCTCTTGGAGGAGCTCATGCTGTCCTGCCTCTCCAGTGCCGGCTTGGGATGGTAACCGGCGTGCTGGTGGTGGCCATATGCCGCTGGGTACTGCAGGCTGGGTGAAGGGTGCCCGTTGGTGCCCGGTGCGCTCCGGGGCTCCTCCATCACTGTGCAGGCATCATCCCAGTCATCCCAGTCATCATCATCGTCGTCCTCAAAACTGCCCTGGTAGGAGATGCCAGGGTTGGGGGGGGCTGTGTAGAAAGAGGAGTCGTGCCCTGGGGAGCCGGCCGGGCTGCCGGAGTAGTCCGTGTAGTTGGAGCCCGACCGGGAGCGGAGGATTTCGACGTAGGAGGCAGGGAAGAGGCCGGTCTCCCCGCGGCTGTTTTGGCCCTGTAACCACCCGTCCAGGGAGTTCTCGCTGAAGATGATGAGCTCCTCATTCTCCTGGATGCTGATCTCCTCTTTGTTTTCGCTCTGGAAGTTGTAAAGCGCTCTGGCTTTCAACGCCATGGCCAGTCCCGGGAGGGGACACACACGGCGTAACGCAATCCCCGCGGCCAAAAGAAAAACAACCCCCCAGCGATCTGTAAGCTCACTCGGCACCAGGGCCGCTCCGCACGGTGGGAAAAGGCTTGGCCGGTTTCTCAGGGAAACAAAAAAAGGTGGAGAAGAAATCCCCTACGAGGCGACGCCGAGGTCCGCATGTCCAAGTAACCCCCGCGATCCCAGCGCCCCAGTTAAAAACAACATTCCCCGGTCAAGCGAGCAGCATTTCCCTCGCTCCTACGGGATGTAAACCCCGTCCGGCCCAAGAGCCGGGCTCTGCCATGTCCACGCAGGTTTTATCTCGCTGGGACGCTGATCCCGCAGTTTCACTTTCCAGGAGGAAAAGATCCGGCTGCCAGCAAGGAAATAAATCCAAAACGACTTTTCTCGGGGTTCCTGTGGATAAAGCACCCCGATGTCCTCCCGCCAGCGGCTGCCGGTCGGTGGGTGCCGGGAAAGCGCCGGGAACTGACCCCACACCCAGCCCAACCTCCCGGTGATCCCGGCCCGGGGATTTTGCAATTCCTTTCCGGGCCGACTTTCCCGGTATTTGGTGGCGGGTTTTTGTTGTTGTTCTGGTTTTTTGTTTGTTTTTTTTTTTTTCCCTGAAATCCGCCAATCTCACGCAAGACGGGGGGAAAGGGCCCCGCGGGCCGGGCAGCACCGGGGCCGGGGCCGGGGCCGGGGCCGGGGGCAGCCCCCGCCGCCACGGGGGGGCCGACGGCTGCCGGTGCCGGTGCGGGCGGCGGCGGGAGGAGGGAGCCCGGCCCGCCGCGCCGCCGCTGCCGGGGCCGGGGAACCGAGCGCAGCCGCGGCCCGGCCGGGACGGCGCCTCCCGTCCCTCCGCGGACCCGGCGGGCCGCCCTCACCGCATGGCCGGGCAGGGGGCCGGGGGGGCCGCCGCTCGCTGCCGCCGCCCGGGCTGGGGGCCCCGGGGCCGTTCTCGGTAGCGCCGTCCGGTTCCGCCGCCGCTGCGCGAAGTGGGTGCTGCTGCCCGGGGCCGGCGCCGGCGGCGGGGCTGGCCGCCGGCCTCCCGTGACGCGCGGCAGCGCCCAGCTCCGCGGTTCGCGGTCGGGGAGGCGCGGGGAGCGGCGCGGCGGGGCCCACGCCGCCCTCTGCAGGCGGCGGCCCGGGGGGCAGCGGTCCCGCCCGGGGGCACGGCTCCTGGCACAGCCTGCGCCCGCCTCCCTGGCCGGGAACGGGCCCGGGCGTCCGCGCCCGGGGGGGTGCCCGCCCGGGGGGTCCCCTCCAGCCCTGCTCGGGCCGCTCCCCGCCGCCCCTGCCCGCCGTTGTGCCCCCCGCCCCTGCCCTCTATGTCCCCTCCAGCCCCGCCCGCGGTGGGCCCCGCGTCCCTGCCCGGGGCGGCCCCCACGTCCGTGCCCCGAGGGTCCCCGCCCGGTTCCCGGTTCCCGCCCGGCTCGGGAGGGGAAACTGAGTCACGGGGGGGGGCCGGGGGCTGCCGCTGGCCGGGAGGGCACGGGGCCTCCGCGCCGCCAGGGGGCGCAGCGGTGGGGGGTGGGGTGTCTGCGGCGCCATCCCTCCCCGCCGGGCGGAAGTGCGTCATGGCGCGCAGCCGTGGGGCGGGCGTTGCCATGGAGGAGCTGAGCGCGGCGCTGGCGGCCGGCGTGGGCCTGGCAGCCCCCAACAGCCCGGCGGCCCCGCACCCCCGCCTGGCCGCCTACAAGGCCCGCGGCGGCCCGGGGCAGGCCGAGCGCCGCCAGCGCCTCCTCCGCCTCCAGAGAGAGTGAGCGAGCGAGCGAGGGAGTTCCGCTGGGGCCCCGGGGGGGAGGCCGGGCTGGGCCCGCCGGGCGGCCTGGGCTGTGGAGAGGGGGCCCAGGGCCCTGGGTGTGGGGAGCGGGGGAGTGGTGGCCCGCATCCCGCAGAGGGCAAGCCGGGCTGTTTCCTCCCCCCCCAGGAGGCGGCTGGACTACGTGAACCATGCCAGGAGGCTGGCAGAGGACGACTGGGCAGGGGTGGAGAGCGAGGGCGAGGAGAAGGAGGGGGAAGATGCGGAGGAAGAGGAGATGGAGGTGGATGCTGGCAAGAAGCTGCCCAAGCGGTATGCCAATCAGGTGAGGAGCTGCCTCCCTCTGCCTGCCTCCCTGCAACGGGGTGCAGGTGTGAACGCAGGGCCAGGCAGGGTGAGGGGTGTGGGGTGGTTGAGGCTGGGCATGGTGAGCAGCCATGGCAACGGCTGTGTCAGGACTGAGAATAACGTGTCCTGCCAGGCTTGGTGCTCAGTGAGGAACCATGCCTTGGCTCTACCCCTGAGATATGCTATGCTGAAATGGAGGACAGGCAGAGATGGGTTGCCAGTGTGCTTTGGGAGATTTCAGCTCAGCTAGCAGCATTTGTATCCCGTTGTGCAGCAGGCAGTTAAAGACTTCCATCTCTCCCCATCTCTGGGACACCAGGAAGGAAGGGAAACCTCAGCTGATGGGTTTTATCAGCTTTGGCTGCCATATTGGTCCTAAAAGACAGGTGACCACAGCCAGACAGTCTCTGAAGAGGTCAACTTGTCTGGGCTCTTCACTCCTAGTATTTAGGAATCTCTAAGCTCTGCAATGTATTTATAAATAAATAAAGGCTGGAGTGGGGACCAAGGTACAGAGGTGCCCAGGAGAGGACCGTGAGCCGCGGGCTGTAGTCTGAAGCTTAGTCAGCAGCTGGGAAGCAAGAGAAAGACTTGTGGGAGAGTCTGTTCTACAAGTGAGTTAGAGAGAGGCAGGGAGCCCCTTTGGTGCTGTAAGGCAGGGTGAAGAGCAATGCAAGTTGCTTCTGAAGCACCCAGGGTAGCTGTAGAAGCCAAGTCAAAACCTTTCCTGTGAGTCTTCTATAACTTCAGGAGAGTTGTTGCTAACTGCTTTTTTTGGGGGTGGGGGGATTTCTCCATAGCTGATGCTGTCTGAATGGCTCGTCGATGTCCCCTTGGATCTGGAGCAGGAGTGGGTTGTAGTGGTGTGTCCCGTTGGGAAAAGGGCGCTAGTCGTGGCATCCAGGGTAAGCGGCAGCAGTGGTGACGTCTCACCACTTGGTAAGGGACCTGTACCTGTTTCCCAGCCAATGTAAGACTGGCCCATGTATCTTGCTTGACTTTTTTTTTTTTTTTTTCCTCTCCCATTTCCTCACAGGGCACAACAGCAGCTTACACCAAGAGTGGCTTTTGCGTCAATAGGTTCCCATCCCTGCTGCCGGGGGGGAACCGGCACAATTCAATGAATGAGAAAGGTAATGGTGTGAGGAGGCTTTTGGGATAGAGAGAGGGGAACCGCCTGCTTCTCCCTGTGAGTGTCTGCACCGGCAGGCTCGGTGCTGCTCCTCCAGCTCCCCACGTCCTGAAGCTGCGCCCTTTTCTGGTGCCAGGGGGATGTTAGCTTCAGGCCTGTTCCTGTATCTCTGGGGATAACTAGACGTGGACAGTCTCAGATACTTTTATGCTAAATAAGAACATGTTTTAATTAGCTGCCTGGTTAACTGAAACTCTTAAGCCTCAACATCTTCTCCGTGTTCTGACAGAGAGCTGCGTACAGTGCCGTCTTTCTTAATACCTCTTGCACTTGCTTTGCTTGCCCTGAGGAGGGGATGCTGTTGAGTATAAATGCCTTTTTCTGAAACATGCCTTTGCTTGATGTGTCTCTGGCTGGTGCCTTTGTAGCCTTGTTGGACTCCAAGCTAAGGGCTTTCTGTGGTCACAGCTTCTGTTAGCAGAAGGGGATCCCTCTGCACCTCTCAGCCTTACATCGGGGCAGGCTTAATGCAGGAGAGATTTGATCTGGCAATTGCCTGTTGGGTTGGTCAGTCTCTCGAGCGTGTCTGGACCTCCCTGTGTTTGTGTGCGCAGTGTACTGCATCTTGGACTGCATCTACAACGAGGCAAAGCAGACGTACTATATCCTCGATGTGATGTGCTGGAGAGGACACCCTGTTTACGACTGCCAGGTACTGAATCTCTCCCCTCTGCCCTGCCCTCCCTTTTGTTCCCTGTTCTGTGAGCTGCTTTGCAGCCAGCACTGGACATAGCCCACTATGTGGTACAATGGTTATTTCATCTAAGCACCAGCATCTTTACAGCTTGTGGGCTGCTGGGTACTGGAATAATTGGGTACAACTTTTGAGGGTATCGGGGGAAATAGCAGAGTTGGGGGTGCTGGCTGATTCTGCAGGCGACGCTAAGTTTGTAAATCTCCCAGGCAAGTGCCGAGGAATGGAGACGCTCGGCGGGTGCTGATTGGTGATGTGTGGTGGGTAGTCATTAAGTCTCTGCCTCCTTTCACAGACCGACTTCAGATTCTTCTGGCTTTTCTCAAAGATCCAAGAGGAGGAAGGGCTGGCAGAGAAAAGCAGGATTAATCCAGTAAGTTCTTTTGTACTGGGAGGAGAAGGAGGATGGGGGGTAAGCTCTCCTGTTCAGCAGGCTTCGGCACTTTCTTTCACAAGAGGAAGGTTTTTTCTTCCCCCCCCCCCCCCCCCCCCCCGATCAGACTTCAAAATGTACTTCTGATGAAATGGGATGCCGTATTCAGGATGTAAATAGAACCACTGAGTATTGTAAATGAGTGTGGTTTTATTTTTTCCCAGCCGAAGTGCTGAGGGAGATCGGACTGCGGGGTATCAGCTAACTTCCATGCTGTTTTTAGCTTTCCCTTGAAATGGAATGGAAAACCAGTGTGGTTTCTACAGGGGCAGCATTGGTTGGCAGCCTGACTACAATGGGATTTATTCTTGTGTAGTCTTGTGAGCTCACAAGGCAAGGGGAAAGGCTCGTAAAGCTTTAGCCTTCCCTCCCCCTTAAACTAATCATTGAAGTTGCTGGGATAGATGCCAGATTGCCACCCGGGGTCCCTGCTGAGCAAGAATAAAAAGTCTTCCTTTGAAGACTTACATGCGGAGGTCAGACCTAGAACCCACAGCATCTTGGAAAGTGATTTTTGGGGACAGACATAAGAGATTTGGCAGCCTGGCTTATGGAGCACAGTTTGCAAAGCGGGACCTGATAGCTGTGCAGCCCCCGTGTGTGTGCGCAGACACGCCTAAGCAGAGCAGCTCCTGTGGGTTGAGCACATTGGTCATAAACGGGGGTGACAGTGCTCCTCTGCCAGCAGCGAAGGTATCTGTATTTGATGAACATCCTGTTCTGACTCCAACAGGAATATCCAGAAGACAGCTACCTAACGAAGGAGGGGTGGTTTCAGCTTCTGTTTCCTGGGTGGAAAGATTTGCTTGGCTGAGCCAGCAGCCTGGAGCAGACGTCTGTCTGCTTTGCATCCTGCCCAGAGGTCATCGTTTTCTATTTTGGTTAAAAGAGCATCTCAGGGTCAGCTCTCCTGAGAAGTCCTTCCTGCAGCCTTAGATGCTTTGAAAAAAGGTATCGGGAGCATGTGGGAGCTGCGTGCTGAGTCTCCGCCATCCGCATCTCTCATTAAATGCCACAGAGAGGGGGTCATTTGGAACTGGGACAATAAAATACCTGAAATAGATCTTTCTGGGCACTCTAGATTTCACGATGTCTGGACATCATGGTGGCAATCACCCAGTCTTCTTTTAAAGGTCATCTTCTGTTATTGCAATGAAATTCGTAAAGTTGCAGCAATGTACGTGCTTTATCCAGCATTGTTGGAGAGATGGCGGGGATTATCACTAAAGACTTTTCCCACCCCATCCTCTCTGGTGCCTAGGGTGTTTGGGGTTTGGTTTTTTTTTTTTTTGGTAGGTTTTCATGCAGGCATTTCCAGTTACTTCAGTGGGATATGGTCGGCACTGATGGGCAGCTTGGTCCTGTCGTTTTGTCTCTAGATCTGGGGTTTGCTTACAAATTGCTGTTCTGAATCGCAGCAGAGGTCTGTCTGTCCCAATAACCCGTAGTAATCTCCGAGACCAGTTGCTATGGAAAGAGTAAGGAATTGGGGATACCTGTCATGTTCCCTCTGACTTCATCAGCCAGTGGTTGTACGTAGGCCATGGAGTCAATGGCCACCAGGGGACCTGCCTTTCAGGAGCTGGTCTAATCCTCTTTTGAGCCCATTTTTGCTTTCGGCCCCCCGATACCCTGTGGCAGGAAGGCCAGCAGTTTAATGAGGTGGTCCCTGCTTGAGATCTCCTCTCTGGTTACTTCGTCTGATGCCTGTCCCTCACCCTGTCTCTCTCATGCTGGATCTTGTCCTGGGGGAAATCCTTCCTTCTTGGCTACCTCCACACCAGTGCTCAATTCAGTGACTTGTTCTGCTTTAGGGCACGCAGTTGTCTCTTCTAACCCTCTCTTACTCTTTCAGTACAAATTTGTGGGCCTGCAGAACTTCCCCTGCTCCTCGGAAAGCCTGTGTAAGGTGCTGGCTATGGACTTCCCCTTCGAGGTGAGAACACGCAGGCGGGGGCCTGGACCTCAGCCTTAGAGACAGCCCTGCTGCGCATCTGCCAGTGCTTGGAGAGAGGTGCATCCCCTTCGCTCGGGAACTGTGCTCTTCTGAGGCCTGCGGGAAGCTTGCTGAGCTGCGCTGTTGTTTCGGTGTATGGGGGATGGATGCCTTTTATGCACGTGGCTGATCTGTTACCCTGTCACCAGGTACAGGCTGCGTCCAACCAAACTAATTAGCATTCCCTATGTTTGAGCTGCCTTTACTGCCGTTGACTGTTGTCTGAAAGAGCCCTTGGGGAAGAGAGGGTTGATGTGGACACCCAGACTGCCTCCAGAAACAGCATAGCTCGCGTTCACGTGGCAGTGTGATGGACAGCTGACCTTTTTAGATCCAAAGCTGGTACTGCCCGCTGCCCCGGGTGGGCCTGCGTGGGTACAGGCATGAGGATCTCTGCAGTGTGCTCCCTTATGCAGTGGTGTTTCTCCAGAGGTCTGCGAGGTGGGCAGAGTGGTGTCTTTCTCTGACCTCTGTCACAGGTTCTGTGTTTCCTTAGTCTAGCTACTTCCATCTGTCTATGTGCAAGGCACCCAGCTACCCTGTGTCTTGTGGGGAGGAAAGAGAAGGGTGGTGGTAAGCTCCTGATGGTTTCTGAGGGGTTCGGGTGTTAGCAATGGGTGCCTGAGACGTACCAGAGCTGGGGGCAGATGGCTGTAGCAGAAATGGCTGGGAGAGGTTCAGGTGAATCTGTCCTCTTGCTGCCACTGGATCTTGTGGAGGGGATAGTGCAAGCTCTGCTCTTTGCTTTGGTACAGAACTGGTAGCTTCCTAGCAAGAGTGGCTGAACAGGAGACCTGCATTTGCTTCAGCAGCTTTAGAAGCGGGTGCTGTTCAGGCCTCTCTGCTGACCTGTGGGAGAAGGGCAGGACAGGCAACTCGATGTGCCACCCAGTTCAGCTGTCTGGTTGCGAGCAGTGAGTTGGAGGCCCTTGTGAAAACAGCTCGGGCTGCTTTCGGTGGCTATCCTGGCTGACTTGGCACTGAAGTGGAAGCGGATGGAGGAGGTGGTGGCATTCCGGCACAGTGTCAGTGACAAACATCTGGGAGCCAGAAGCTCCTCCAGTGGCTGCAGCAGTTCCTGCGGAGTGCCAGTCTCAGACCTAGATCAGGAACAGCCTCTACAGGGGTTGCTTGTCCCGCTAAGCCAAAAGCCATGTTGATTTGACTGTGCCCGTTGTGCTCTCCTGGCCCAAGTCGGCGATTAACGTAAGTGCAAGTTTAAATTTAAGGGACGCCAATTTGGCTGTGAGGGCTGACTTTGCCTTCTGCTTGTCAGACAGGACAGTCGCTAGAGAGAGTCGGAAAGTCCCAGCCCCTTGCCGGTCAGTGCCAGGCCCGGCTCTGAACACAGATCGGGGAGTGCTGAGAAGGCATCCCAGGTTTCCTGCAGCTGACTTGCTCAGTTACAAATGCTCTGAGTGCCTCTGTAGAAACAGTCATTCCCGTATTTGCTGAAGAAAGCTTCATTCCTTCCTGAGGCATCTGCTCCCAGGAGAAAAGGCTGAGGAGTATTGCCCCACTGCGGTCAGAGCAGAAACGTTTCAGCCTGCGAAGGAGGCTGTTGCGAAATGCCAGGGGAGGGAGATGGAGTTGATCAGACTCTCCCTTGCAATCCAGCTGTGATTTGCCCCCCAGGTTCTCTGGGCGATGCATCGGGGTGCGACCCTAACAAGCGAAACGTGGTGTAATTTGGCTCAAGGCAGCCAGTAACCCCATAGAAACCACGGTGCCGCTTCCAGGAATGAAGGGAACGCTGGCTCTCTTCGTCATGTGCCACAAGAGGGAGCCCAAGAAATCCCCGTAGATAGCTTCCACCAACAGCACCTAAAGAAAGAAACTTTGCAGAAGGCAAAATACAGCCTTGCTATAGAGAGTGCAATATAATAGAGGTCTCCTTATGCCTGGGCCCAGCATCCTTGCAAGGGTCTCGTGCGTGTGGTGGCAACAGATGCAGTCAGTGCTTTCAGATCTGGGTCTTCAGAGTTAATCTGTAACCCTAGAGTTAGGACCTGATCCGCTATATTCAGCGGAAATTTTTTCCACTGAATTCAGTGGACTTTGGATCAGCTGACTGGCACTGAATTTGAAGTGGTTTTTGGAGTGGGTCTTAAGAGCTACTGTCCTGCTCACAGATCTGAGTAAAACAACATTCAGGCTTCCACGAAGTCACAGGGAGCCAAAGTCTCTGAGAAACTCCGGTGTGAAGGAATGGGCGTACTGTTAAGCATCGGAAATCTGAAAAGCATGGCCGTGAAATGTGAAATCCTGCCAGGCCAGTTTCTCATCAGGTTTGGTCGTTTAGGGACAGTGTCAGCCCTTATTCTGATGCGGCTGGTGTCAGTGCAGTGACTCAGGGTAGGGACCTGGCCAACAAATTAAACTGGAAGGAATATGGGAATTGCAGTAACTTAAGAGAAATCAGGGGAAGGAAGAACATAACCTAGCTCTCCACCAGGCTGAACTCCTTTGAAGTCTCCAGCTCGGGGAAGATCTTTGGAGCGGTCTGGAAGGCAGAAGCCTTTCCAAGCTCTGGTCTTTACCAAAGCATTCCTGTGGGTGCCGGAGAATCCCCGTTGCTCACCAAGTGCCACACACCCGCAGGAATGGGCTGGATGTGCAGGCATGGTGCCGGGGTGCCGCAGAATCTGGCTCTTCCCAAGTCTTCCCGGGAGGCAGGGGGAGGGAGGAGCTTTGCACTTTAGATACCCAGAGGGTTACACAAGCTCATCATGATGTTTACTGTTCTGTTTTTATGTTTTCCTAGCACAGGAATCCCCCTTTTTCTGGGATTATTTTGCAAGATTTTAACAGTGACTGAAAATTATGGACAGAGTAGTGCAAGCAGCTCTACCCTCTCTGCTGGAGGTTAGCATCCATGGAGCAGAGAGGGACGTACGCTGCTCTTTGCTCAGCCTGGCTCGCAGTCCAGCATGGTAGCAGATATCACCTTGATCTGCTCACCCACGCCTCGGCTCGCTGCTGATATAGGTGCCATTCTGCCCTATATATTCTGGGGGCTGTAGGCTAAGGGCGGGCCCCCGGAGCAATTCAGCCCGAGGTGGGCTCTCTTTCTCATCTCTTCTGCCCACTCAGCCACACTTACTCATAGGCAAATGGCCTTTTAAGAGCTTGGGAGGCTGAGCGAAGAAGAGCACCACCTCCAGCGTTGGTCAGCCTGACAGCAGGATCTACCCTTGCAGAGTACACCCCTGGGAAGCGCAGGAAGAGGGGGATGAAAATCCCGTAGCGTGGTGGGGAAGCGGGGAAAACGTCAGCCAGCTGCAGTATTGCACAGTGTGGAAATAGGAGCGCAAGAGCTAGGGCCTAAACCTTCAAAGTCCTGAGTGCCCTTAACTGTCATTGATTGCTGGAGAAGTTCTCTCTTGGGAAACATGAAGAATTTATTTTGCATAAGCCAGCTGAAAGAGCTGTAACAGCGTTACGAATCAGGGCTCCTTGGCGTCATGCGCTCTGACTAATTACTCTCCAAATGTATGATTTAAAATAACCTTAATCCAGTAAAGTGGCCTTTCCACGCGCTGCCTTATTCAGAAACCTGATGGCTTTTCTGCAGAATGGGATCATAGCAACCAGAGGAAAAGTGCTGGTCCGTGCCGACATCAGACTGAAATTGTTTGCCTTTGACGATTTAAAGCCATCTGGCAGTTGCGGGGCTTGCACTGATCTCTCAGGACAGAAGCTCTGCAGGTTTCTTCTTTCCCTTCCGCTATTTATTGCACTGCTTGAGGAAAAATGATCCAGCTGGTAGTTTTGGCCTGTAAATGGAGAGCGGTGCTGTTGTCTGGCACTCTGTCATCCACCTGCAAAAGCCTCCAGCCCTGGCCTTTCATTCACTCTCTCTCCTTTTTACAGGTTGATGGACTTCTCTTCTATCACAAGCAAACCCACTACACCCCGGGCAGCACCCCGCTGGTGGGCTGGCTCCGGCCCTACATGGTACCCGAAATCCTTGGGCTCGCCGTGCCCGCCACTGCGCTCACTGCCAAACCAGACTATGCTGGGCGTCAGCTCCAGCAGATCATTGAGAGCAAGAAGAGTAAAAAGCTGGCAGCGGAAAAGGGTCACCCGAGCAGCGCAGTGGCTGTGAGGAACGGACATTATGAGCTGGAACACTTGTCTACCCCTCAGCCAGCAAACTCTCCAGAGGGCCGGGATGAAGCAGCGAGCCAGATGGAGAATTAGGCTGCTGGGACAGACAGGTTGGGTAAGGAGAAAGCAAAAGGTTCCCTGCTTCTCACTGTCACTCATGCTCACTGAGAGGGGGGCAAAGGTAACAATAGGATCGTTTTGTTTAAAGGGCACAGAAGTGGAATATCTTGCTTCAAGTGCCGCTGGATTTTTTTTGTTTTGTTTTTTCTTTTTGTCAGGGCTTCTGTGAGGCCTTAACAGGATTGTCCGGTTCTTTGCTAAGGCAGTCGTGCATTGGGAAATGAAACAGTCTGTCCCCACACTGCAGGGTTCCCGGTTCAGCTCCTGACCCTGCTTCTGTTAAAGCCTCTGGCAAAGCTCCAGCGTAGGAACAGTGCTCAGACCCCCGAGGTGCAGCTGCTGCTCGTAACCCCAGCCCCAACAGCAGCCCCTGCCCTGGAAATCGGGGCATTTCAGCCTTTGATCCAGCTGTTTACCGAGGCCTTCTCAATGACGGTTTTGTGGTCAGTCCGCTTCTAGTAACAAAAAGTTTGCAGCAGGCTGCTGTAAAGCCAAAGGCTGGGCTTTCCACACCCACATGTTGCTGAGAAAAACTAAATTTCCTCGCATCACAGCGGGCCCTGCCTCCAAGCACAGCTTTGTGCGGCGTGAGCGCGGCAGAAGCCTGTACTCGAGGCTTTTCTCAGTAGGGGGAGGAAGGAATGGTTTCACTCTGAAAAACGCTAGCATTGATTGTGCCAAATAAAAGGTTTCTCAGAAAGACAAATTCTTGAGCGTCTTCCTGCTACCTAAGGGTGGATGCGTGCTGTGCCTCCCAAATAGGGATTGAAAAATCGGTTACAGCGCTAACTGGAGCGGAGGAAATGCTTGAAGGGGTTTGATTCTCCTCCACGTACTGAGGTGCTTCAGTCCCTCCCTGCGGCTGCCCCTGTTACCCAGCCCAAGCCTGCTTTGTGAGCACCGGCTGGTGCCTTTCCCCAGTTTTAGCGGGGATGAAACAATTGTACTCACCGTCCCCAGGTTGTTTTCCAAAGGGAGATTAAAAGGCCAGAGCAGGACCGCTCTCGCTGTGGAGGGGGGAGATAAAATATCAGGCTAAACACGGCACTGCGGAGTATCCTCCCGGCTGCCTATGAAAATACCCCCGGAGGAGGGCCTGTATCCAGGAGGAGATACCGAGAGCAGGGATGGCTGCCCACAGATAGCGGGGGCACTTGTATCCTGCCCTCGCACCCCCCATTTTTCCCAGAAAAACTCTTGTTTCTGTGCCAAGCATGTGGGCTGCATGCAATCATCTGACTGTGCAGCCGCTATTGATTATACGAGCGGGCAGCAGGAGCTGTCCTAACTGCGGCCAGAGCTGGCTGTGGGAGGGCACTGGCCTCTGCTCCCCCTCCCCAGGAGGGGAGGAAGCAGCACCCCGGCTCCACAACATTCAGATGGGGCTGAGCGTGCTGCAGGCTTTTTCAAACGGCTGCTTATATTTTTTTTTTTTAAGCATGTGAAGCAAGTGGCTGGGGGGGAAGAGGACAAACACCTGGACTGCCTTGTCCTCCCCGTCCCTCAAAGGCTCTGGGCTGCCCCAGCTGCGGGTTCCCCCTGCGCTTCAGCCTCCCCGGCTGACAAAGAACCGCAGGGAGAGCCCCGGCTGGGAGACCGCATCCAGCCTCCCATCAGCGTAGTTTTCCTTCCGTCAGGCAATTAAACCCGGAGGTGGGCAGCTGGATGTAAGATTTGTGCATCCCTCAGGGCAGAGAAAGCTGCAGCTCAGGTTACCGCCGCCCTGCTGCCCTACAGCAGCCTTCCAAGGTCCTCCAGCCAAGGGAAGGGAGGGAAAATACACCTGATGAGGGGCTGCCTTCAGCTGCTCGCTCTGATCGATGGAGGAGAGTAAGAGGGAAGCGGCGTAGCTTTCCGCTGGCTCCAGATGATGCCGCATAGTTTCCCTTTTAAAAGCATGAGTTGGGCTGGAGAAATAAATATTTGCATTACAATTCCTGTTGGAAACGAAAGGCTGTGTTTGGAGAGAGGGTGTTAAACGGAAGTCACCGGGGCCAACGCAGTTTGTTGCTGTGACTATTTTATTTGCTGGGTGCGATCCTGCTCCCAGCTGTTCCCTGCCCTGCTCCCAACTGGAACAGGCGGCAGCTTTGGCGGTGGCCGAGGAGGGGTCACCCCCCCCGGGGCCTTAAATTTCGTCTGGAACAGGAGAGCTTGAGCAGGCAGCTCAACCTGTAGACGTGGCCTAGGACTCTGGAGGACAGACAGACAGACAGCCCTTGAGCCCGCATCCAGCTCAGGGCTCAGCCGCTTCCCTCTGCCCTTTCTTCCATTTTCTCCGAGTTAGGTGCAAAGGCTCTGGCTGCGGGCGCGTTGCCAACGCAGTCCTCCTCAGCTGAACAAAATGTCCCCCGTCCCAGGGCCTGGCTTTTCGGTGGGGCCATTGCTTCGGGGCACGGGCCCCTGCTCCCTCCCGGCGGCCCCTCTGGAGGAGCACCGGGGCTCTCCCTCCGGGCGCCCACACCTGTGCCCGGCTGGGGAATGCCGAGGAGGGATGGAGAGCAAAGAAACGGCTGGAAATCCCAGCCGCCCGCCTGCCCGCCGGGGAAGGCTGCGAGGCAGAGGCCGAAGTACGCGGCAAGGGAGGATGCCGCTGCCGGTAAGGGCCGGCGGGAGAGGCGAGGCTGCGTGCTGCGGGGAGCCGATCCTCCGGGCAGGCCGGCTGCTCCCGTCCTGGGGTCGCAGCTCACACAGTTTGGGTACGGCACACGTCCAGAATAAAAAAAATAAAAATAAAAATAAAGACCGATTTTGGGCCCCGGGGAGCTTTGCTTGGCAGCGGGCTCGTACGACCACGCAGCACGGCCTTTGGGTTCCCCCCAAGGTCCCCTGTAAGCGCGGGCGCGAAGGCGCCCCAGGCTGGAAGGCAGAGTCCCGGGGGTCTTCAGGCGCCCTCTTCCAGCGCCGCCCCTCCCTCGCCCCGGCTCGCCCCTCTCCCCGCTGCGGCGCACGTCGGGCCGGGCGGCCTGCCGCCATCTCAGCGGCGGCGCTGCCGCCTGCCGAGGCCGCCCCGGAGGCTGGGGGCTGCGGGGAACCGGCAGAGCCGGGCCAGCCCGGGGCGCGGAGGGGAGAGCGGCGGCAGGGCTCCGCCGGGCCCGTCCCCATCCCGGCAGCTGCCGGGCGGCCGCCGGCCCCCCCGCCGGGGCGGGCTTCCTGTCCCCCGCCTCCCCCTGGCCGCCTGCCCGCCTCCCTCCCGCCGCCCGGCGGGGCCGGCCGAGCCCAGCCGAGGGGAGGGGGCTGCGGGCGCTTCCTGCCGCCGCCCCCGCCGGGGCAGAGCGGAGCGGAGCGGGGCGGGGAGCTGAGCCCAGCCCGGCCCGGCCCGGCCGCGCTTCCCCGGGGCGAGCGAAACTTCCCGGGGGGCTGCGAGAGATCGGCAGATACACATCTATATAATTATTGTTATTTTCATTTATTTTACATTTTTCGGCACTTTCGGCGGGGACCCCGGGGCGGAGCCGCCCTCGCCGAGCCTGCGGCGGCCGGGAGGGGCCGGTGCCCGCAGCGCCGCCGGTCCCTGGGGATGGGCTCCGGCGGGGCGCCCGCCGCCTAGCCCGGCTCGGCTCGGCTCGGCCCGGCCCGGCTCGGCTCGGCTCGGCACGGCCCGCCGGGGGCAGCGGGGCCGCGTCGCGCAGCATGGCCGCGGAGCTCAGCGCCGAGGAGGAGCAGGTAGGTCCCCGCCGGGCTCCGCTTCCCCGCGGCCGGGCTGCGCCGCTCCCCGGGCCGGGCCGGGCAGGACCCCCTCCGCTGCCCCCCTCCCCATTTTTTGACTCCCCCCGGTTGCAGCGCTGTTTTTTCCCGGCGGGGCGGTTCTCCCCAAGGAGAGCCCCATCTGCAAAGCCGCCCGCCCCCAGACCCGCGCAGCCCCCCGCGCAGCCCCCCGCGCCCGCGGAGCCGGCCGCCCAGCCCGCGCCCCCGAGGCCGCTGCGGGGCCTGCGCCGCGGGCGCCTGGGCTAGCAGGGCCGCGGCTGCGCGGGGCCGGGGTCGCGCTCCCCCAAACCGCCGCGTCCCCCCAGCGCCGGCGGCCTCCGCTCGCGGGCCTCCCCCCGTGGGCAGCCTGGCGTGGGGATGCGTGTGCACGCGCTTCCCACGCCCCAGGCCTCCCGTGACGTCCCGGCTTCCTCCGCCGGCCTTGCGTCACCGCGGGAGGATGTTGCTCGGCTTCGGGAGCGGGGCCGATAACCCAGCCGGGGCGCGTCGGGTGGCGAGAGCAACCTCTGGCGCTCCCCTCCTTCGTCCTCGTCCCGGGGGTGCCCGCCCGGCTCCGCGTCCGCGCCCTGAGCCGCGTCCGCCGGGGCACGGGGAAGCGGAGCCCGGGCGCGGCGCCGGGCGTGCCGCCGGAGGCTGCCTGGGAGCCGGGCTCCCCTCTGCCCTGCGGCGGTGCTCGGGCTGGCCGGGGGCACGGCGTCGCATCCGCCACCTTGCTGGCCTCGGGGGCTGCAGCGCGAAGGCAAAAGGGACCGGATGGTCAGTTTTCTGTTTGGTTGTTGGGTTTTCTTTTTTAAAACATCCTTCCCTTCTACAGGAGGGTTTTAGGAGGGTTGGTACGGAGACCTCGGGTTCCCAAAACCCCCGTGCCCCGCAGGGAGTGCTCGCCTGGAGCTGGAAGAGTCCATCCTGCAGCCCGCGCTGGCGCTCGGGAAATGCAGCACTCCCAGGCTTTCTCCTCCACCACACCTCCCTCTTATCAGTGCCGCTCCTGGGAGCGGTACTGCTGTCTCCAGGGTAATAAAATCTCAAGGAGTGGGGGATGTTCGTGCCCTGTGTCCCCGCAGGTGCTCGTGATTTGTGTTTCCCCTGCGTCATGAAGGGGGCAAAGCTTCCGGCAAAAATGGGGTTTTAGAAGCCCCTGCTCTGTCAGGGAGGCTCGGTTTGCAGCGAGAGCCGTGGCTGGGCTCCCCCAGCGAGCATCCCAGGAGAGAGATCTAAGATGTTTGGTGTGTGCGGGAATATTGGATGGAGAAGATGAAGGGATATTTGCAATAACGGCTTCAGTTTTGGATCGTCAGACTGGGGTGGGGGAAGGCTGCCCTTGATGGCTTGGAAGCCAAAACAGTGGAAGCTTATCTCTTTTCATGGGACCATCAGGATTTCCTCCGCTCGCTCTGCTCTTCCCCATTACCGACAGCAAGCTGGGGGGGGATTCACCTCTCTCCTCTCCCTGCCAGCCCTGGGACATCTCCTGCTCTGTAGGATCTCGCAGTTCCCTCCCCAGCCTATCCCAGAGGGACCAGAGGAGCCAAACCAATTTTCCTCGGGGGTTTTCAGCCCAGCTGCAATTTTCACAGGACGTGTTTCCCCGCCCCGGGCTGAAGAAAGAGGGTGGATTTGCTGCCTGCGCAGCCCGGGGGAGGAGGGCTTGAAGAGCCCCCATGTTCCTGCAGCGGTGGCTTTGTCACCACCCTGCCCTGGCGCAGCGAAGCGGGGACTTCGATGACGCCAGCGCTCCAAAGACCAGCATTGTTCCCAACGGCTGGCCGTGGACCGTTCTGCTCACAGCGCTGCCGTCGCTTGCAGAAACAGGGCTTCTTGCTGCAGCTCTGGGTCACGGGCTTCGTTTTCAGCACGTGTAGTGATCCCTGCCGTGCTTGGCTCAACACCTATCTAAATCCATATAGGATCGGGGCCAGAAATGATGATGAGACCTGGTGGAGTGTGCAAGGGGGGGGCAGAGCTACAGCTGGTGTTGATGCTCAGCTCAGTCGCTCCTGGCTCATCTGCTGCTGAATGTCAGCACTGGTAAGTTTGGGATTTTGTTTTCCTCCCAAAGAAAGCAAGAGAAAGCTGGAATTCATGGCTGAGCCTCCCTGCAAAGCCAGCGCTTGTTCTCGTGGGTCTTCCCCCTTGCAAAAAAACCCGGCGTCCCTCGTGATGGGTGCTGGAAATGGGATCGTGTGAAGTGTAATGGGTTAGATGTTGAGGAAGGAGACCTGAACCACACGTTGCATCCTCTCCCCGCTGCCACTGTGCCCCTCAGGGCGTCCTTCCCATCATCTCGGGGCATCTTTCCCATCTCAAGTCGGAGCATTGGCTCTGGTCTGCGTTGGAGGGTATTGGGTGTGTGCCTGGCGCTCGCCCCCTTCCCCGTGCCATCCTGCACGTGCTGGGGAAGGAGTGGCTCTGCCGTTATTTTGGGTTTGCATCTCCGGCCCAGCCCCAGTGTTTGGGTGGCCGGAGGCCCCAGGGAACTCCCTGGCGAAGGGGGGGGTACAGCTGGTGATGTTCCCTATCACAGCTTATGGATAGGATATATTTCTGTATACATACATGTGGATCTGTGTGTTGTGTTAAGGCTGAAGATGGTTTCTGTATTGCCCCATTTATTTTCCGGTCCCTCTTCAATAGAGGAGAAATTGTTAGATATTTGGGCCATGAAAGGGTTGCTTTTGTTTTGGCAAAGTGGAGGCTGTTGGAGATGAAGCCGTGGGGATAAAGGCGTCCCATAAATACAGCTCTCAGGCAGAGCTCCCGCCGGCTGCTGGCTGGGAGGTGGGAATGCGAGGCAGGGGGGCGTATAACGCCCTGTCTCCTTTGCTTCCCACTTTGCACGTTCCCCTCCAGTCCCTTGTCCCCAGAAATTGCAGAGATGGGGGGGACTGATCCGGCTGCCAAGTCGCAGCCGGTTGACCGTGGCACGCTGCCGTGCCAGGAGGGCTTGCGATGCTTAAAGGGGGTTTTTGCAAGGGCTTGGAGCTGGGCTATCGAAATCTGCTTTCACATTCCTCCTGGCGCTGTTGGCGGCAGATCCAGCCCAATTCCACGAGTTCCCTCCCGGCTGGTGCTCGCCTGGCTGCTCTGCGGGACCCCGATACCGAGTGAGGGAGCTTCTGGCTGCGATGTGCTGGGGGTCTGGGCTGGCCCTTAGCAGCTTCTAGCAGCCGAGCGAGCCGGTACCCCTTCCAAAATGCCTGCTGCAATGCCAGGCGGGCTGTGGGGAGGCCCCTCGGAGGAGCCAGGCGCCTTCGGCTTGTCCCACGAGAGGGGCTCACTGCCCCCACCAAGCCTCGCGCTGCCGATAAACCTCATCCCTTCACTTCCTCCCGTCGGAAGTCATTAACGCTGACGAGCTTTTCTGGCTGAATAGCTCCCAGTTACTCTGCCGTGACATCCAACACCGCTGCCTTCCTGTGCTCCCTGCTCAGGAGCCAGCCTGCTCCCTGCTCAGGAGCCAGCCTTCGGCGCTCGCTGTCCCTCCTCCTCCTCCTCCTCGCGCTGTCATCGTCATCCTCCACTCTTGCAAGGATGGAAGCTCCTCCGTTTTGGGGTGTCCCAGGTGGGAGCGGGGTCTTTCAGGGACCCTCCCTCCTGCCTGCATCCTTTGAGTGGTACATGGTGGAAGGCTGGACCGTGCTGCCCCATCTCCCTCCGGGCTCCTGTATGGGACAGGGGGTCAATACACAGCAGAAAGCAAAGCTGCTTCCATTAGCACGGGTGTTCAGAAACCCCAAGCCCATCTTGCAAACACAGCTTGTAAAAATAATACATTTGGGGGTTATTTTGCTCGCCTTCAGGGCTTTAAACATGCTGGGAGGTTGCAGGTTGGGTTTTGTGACTCTGCTCTGTCAGCGCTAAGGTTGGAAAAGTTTTTTTTCTCAGTTTCTCATGGTTTCGGGTGCATGCGGTGCTGGTGCTTTGGGAGGGGAGTGTGCTCATGTGGGATGTCCCTGGCGTGTCATGGGACCGTGGGCTGTGGGGAGCAGTAGGAACATCCTGGGACCCCCCCTGGACTGAACCCTTCTCATCTGGTCGTCTTTGGCCATGTGAAAGTGGCCTTACTGGGTGAGATGGTCCATGTCCTGTAGCATGTCGAAGTGTCAGCCCTTGATGCCAGTCTTGCTTGTTACCTATGTTCGCACAGCCGAGTTTGCTGCTCTGCGGAGGAGCTGCAGCCCTGGGAGGCCACTGCCAGCTGATGGGTTCCCACTGTGCCCAGACTGCTGTGTCTGAACGGGAGTTTGCTGTCTGTAAAGTCCTCCTTTGGCTCCCCCTCTCCCTTCCCTGAGTGTACCCCAGCCCCAAGGCCATTTTTCCAATGCCAGCACTCCTACCGCTTGCTTCCCTCCCTGCACTGGCATTGCATCCATCTCCATCCCCACTGCCCTTACCCCCTTTCCCAGTACCTGCCGTAGAGCTCCTCGCTTCACCCCGAGGAGCTGCTGGCTTTGCCGAGTCATGCTCAGCCCCTGCCTGTGCACCGAGGACTATGTAGCTCCCACAGTGACCAAGGATGCTCCTTGGGTGCTCCTCCTCCTCCCACCCCATCTTACTGCACACGCCTTGTCTCTCCCGCAGGCGACCAAGCAGTTCCTGGAGGAGATCAACAAGTGGACGGGCCAGTACAATGTGTCCCCGCTCTCCTGGAACGTGGCTGTCAAGTTCCTCATGGCCCGCAAGTTCGACGTCCTGCGGGCCATCGAGCTCTTTCACTCCTACCGGGTAAGCGAGCGGGGCTGGGTCCCCCCCGGCCGAGGGCTTCCTGCTCTGTGAGAGATCTCTGGTCCCAAGGAAGACTCTCCCCTTGCTTTTTTTTTCTTTTCCTACCCTCCCTTGTGGGTTTTATCCAGCTGGAAAATCCTTTTTCAGCCAAGGCGAGTCACCATGGAGATCTTGCCGACCCCAGTCTCCTCCCCTCCGCTGAGAGCAGCGTGCATGCTCGCAGGGTGCCCTTCTGGCAGGCGTGTGATGCCCGCAGAGCATCTCCCCATATATAAAGGATATATACGCATATATACCCTTCCCATCCTGGTTTTGCAAAGGTGCTCCTCCCCATGCTGGAAAATGGAGCCGTGGAGCAGAGGTTTCGCCGCTGGGGCTTCCCTCCGAGGGCTGGGTGCCACGCGGGGGCATGAGGGTGGGTGGAGGGCTGGGGTGCCTGTGCTGGCCATCATGCCGGCTCCCTGCCCGCAGGAGACGCGGCTGAAGGAGGGCATCGTGAAGCTGAAGCCGCACGAGGAGCCACTGCGCTCGGAGCTGCTTAGCGGCAAGTTCACCATTCTGGTAGGTGGGGGTGTCGTGTCCCCCCCCAAGTTACCCCAACTGGGCGGCTCGTCCCCATGCGGGTGTCCTCGGGTGCTGTGGGAGCTTGACCTTGTTTCCTCACCAGAGCGTGCGGGACCCCTCGGGAGCCTCCATCGCCCTCTTCACGGCCAAGCTGCACCACCCCAGCAAGAGTGTGCAGCACGTGGTGCTCCAGGCGCTCTTCTACCTGCTGGACCGAGCGGTGGAGAGGTGAGCGGGGGTACTGTGTCATATGGCAGCAGGTCCCCGGCGAGCCCCTTCCCTCCCAGGGGCGAGGGGAGATGCTGCTGCTTGCTGAGGTTTTGGTGAAATCCCTCCGAAAGGCTTCACAGGGAAAAGATGTGCCGTCTCTCTTGTGAATGTGAATTCCTGAAGGCGAAATTGTGGCTGAGTCTGTCTGCGTGCCTCTGGGTGTCCCATCTCTAGTTAGGGAAGAGAAGGGGGGTCACAGCTCCCTGTGGCTTGAAATTCCCTGTCTTCTCTGGTTTGAGCTTAAGCCAGTCATCCCCATGGAGGCATTCAGCAGGAGAACAAAATCCCCCAAGTCCCGAATCAGGCTCTTTGCAGCCTTTCCCTGCCCATGTCCAGGTTTCAGTTTAGCAAAGCCCCTGATTCCTGCAGGCTTCAGCCAGGGAGGAGGCAGCCCTGCCGCCAGCGAGATGTAATGTGAGCCTGGCCAAAAATATAAAGCCGGGACATCCCATTCATCCTACTGGGCTCATTCCATTTCTGAACTTACCCATTATGGGTGGTGCAGCTAATACAGGCTTAAGACATGAGCCAGGCTTAAATAAGGGTTGTAGGAAGAGGTGGTGGAGCAGCTGGGAAATGCAGAAGCGAGCTTTGGGTCCGTGATTCCTTCTGGAAGCACAGAAGGGGATTTTTTGGGGTCAGCAAGCTGAAGATGAGGTTAGCGTGGGGCAGATCTGCTCATGCAGGAGCCGAGCAGTTGGGTGTTCCAGTGTTGACATTGCTTTTTCCCCTCTCTCAGCTTTGAAACCCAGAGGAACGGGCTGGTGTTCATCTACGACATGGCGGGCTCGCAGTACACCAACTTCGAGCTGGACCTCAGCAAGAAGATCCTCAACCTGCTGAAGGTAACGGCGGGGGGTGACCCGGTGTCCGGGGATGTCACGCGGGCCACTCACTCACCAAGTACATGAAGTCCTGTGGTTTTGGCATAAATTCTCGTGCCAGACCACGCTGACCGTGTCTCGGCTGAGGAGCACCGGCTCCAGCCCCGTAGGACCTCAGAAAGGCGTTGGGAGCCTGCCAGGCCGGACCCGGCTGGGGCTGCGGTGTCCTGCGGGTGGGAGGGGATCAGCTGTCCCCGTGCCGGATTCCTCTCGCAGCTGCTGGCAGCGCTTTTGGGAAAACAGATGCAAATTATTTTTTAATCGTGCTGGCATTTCGTGCCTCCTCCCTTCTCTGGAAAAAAGAAATAACAGTAAATATTGGCCGGGGCGTGTTCTCCGCACAAATCCCAGCTCCCAGGCTTCACCTCTCCCTCGTGGAGCCAAACCCTCTGCCTACCTAATTCCAAGGAAATAATTTGTTTCTGTATCGGAGGATAAAAATAAGCGCAGCTGTGGGCTGTGTGCGAGACACGCTTCGGAGGCGGCATTGCCACCTCGGGGTCCCTTTGCTGGTTGTCACCTCTGCTGGGACGTGTCCCCTTCCCCGGCAGAGCACGGAGAGGGACCGGTTC
Organism: Platalea leucorodia; assembly: GCF_965183815.1. Lineage (NCBI taxonomy): Eukaryota > Metazoa > Chordata > Aves > Pelecaniformes > Threskiornithidae > Platalea > Platalea leucorodia. The sequence goes on along the minus strand of NC_138831.1, from coordinate 30,345,080 downwards.
CTCCCCGGCAGCGTGGATCTGACCCCCTCTTGCCTGCAGGGTGCCTTCCCAGCTCGGCTCAAGAAGGTTTTCATCGTGGGAGCGCCCATGTGGTTTCGTGTGCCCTACTCCATCATCAGCCTGCTGCTGAAGGAGAAGCTGCGGGAGCGGGTGAGTGCAGTTGCCCCCCGGCACGGGACCCTCGGTGGGGAGGGCTGAGGCCATTTTCCCTTTGGGACAGGGTGGTGTAAGCAGCTTGCGCCCCTCGGCCCCGTCTGCTGGAAGCTGCTTGAGCCCAAATCCCTGGGAAACGGAGGTCTTTCTCAGCCTGTTTTGTAGGGGCCAGGCTGTTTCAGTATTTTCAGCAAATATCTTGAACCCCTTTTGAAATCGCCTACGATTTCTTCCTCTGTGGTAAGGCTGCCAGCAGCAGCAATGGAGGCAATGGTAAATGATTAAAAGGAAAGGAAACCTGCTGAGCACGCAGGAGAAAAGGGAGACTTAAATACCTCTGCTCAGGCCCTATCTGTCAAAGCCAAAAATACCTAAACCACTATCCTCAGCATCAGCAGTGCTGCTGATAGAGCCCGTTTCCAGCCCGATGTCTCCCTGGGCTTTCGGGAGGAGCTCAGAGCCGCTTGCCGATTTGGAGCTGGGTGTTGGTGTGGGCTCCCACCCTGGGTACGTGGGGGGGCCTGCCCCACTGCCGGTGTTCCCCTGGGTGCCCTCCTGGGGCAGGGGAGGAAGGGGGAAGACCCTGATACTGTTGGGGGAAATCTCTGGGCTCCATCGGGACCGTGCCAGACCGTTGGCGTCCCTGTCCCCAGTGAACTCTCTCCATCCTTCTGGGAGTCACCCTTGCCCCTCCTCTTCCTCCCGCAGGTGCAGATGGTGAAGATGTCAGAGTTGAAGGAGCACTTGCCCCGGGAGTGCCTCCCTGAGTACCTCGGGGGGTCCCTCAAACTGGACCCTCTGAGCTGGAACTGCCGGTTCCTGCCCCAGCAGAACGGGCACCCCGACCCCCTGGATGAGCTCATCCTGGTGCCACTGGTGGCCCCCAAAGATAATGGCTCTGTCCACGTCCCCGGGCCCAAGTCCGTCACCCTCCAGGAGCTGCTGGATCACGTCAGCCACAAGCAGAAACGGGGCATCTACGAAGAGTATGAAGATATTCGGCGTAGGAGCCCAGCCGGCACCTTCGTCTGCTCTTTGTGAGTCAGGGGGAAGGAGCTGGGTGCGGGCCAGCATGGGGGTCCCCTCTCTTGCTCCCACAAAGCTGGGTACCCCCCTCCCCACGCTGCTGCTGCTCAGTGGCAGCCCGGCCACCTCTTTGGGACTCGGTGCTTCGGGTTAGCAATGGAGACCCCCAGCCTAGGGATGCTGCAAGCCCCCTTTGCGGTTCCCGCAGCCCCCGGGGGCAGGAGGGAGCCGTGCAGGGGACAGCAGGGACGAGGACCTGGCCGGGACTCTGCTTCCCGAGGCTTTGGCCAGGTGATGGCAGCAGAGCCCAGGCTATGGGCGCTGGAGGCCTGTGCAGAGGGAGGGATGCTGCCTTTCCCTTCCCGCCTGGAAAACATCCCTGCTTCTCTTTCCCCCTCTCCCTTGCCTCCCAGGGCACCCTACAACCAGGAGAAGAACCGGTACGGGGATGTGCCCTGCCTGGACCAAACCCGTGTCAAGCTGGCGAAGCCGTACAGCCGCCCGGAGGTGAGCCTGCCTGGGACGGAAACTTGGGTCCCGCCTGGAGCTGCTGCAGCCGTCCCAGCCACAGGGCTCCGGAGGACTGATGCCATGCATGCTTTTCTCCCTCCAGCTGACCGACTACATCAACGCGAGCTTCATGGATGGCTACAAGCAGAGGAACGCTTACATCGGGACTCAGGGTACAGCCCCGAGCCCCTGTGGGAGCCACCAAGGGGGTTATTTTGCTCCTGATGCACGCATGGGCTTCACCTCCCTGCCCAGCATCAGCCACTGGCTGCAGGGAGGGATAGCTCGGGAGGAGGGCACTGCCCAGCAAGGCCCCCTCTTCTCAGGGTGTATTTACTCTGCTCAGGGTGTATTTACTCCTCTTAGGGTGTATTTACTCCCCTCCTGGTCCCCAGCCAGAAGGGACCAGAGCTTTTCCTGGAACAGGGTGAGTGGGTCCATCATCCTTCAGCTGCCTCCCACAAATCGGGTCTTGGGCTGAGCAGACCCCCACTAGCAGCGGTGATGGCAGCCCCCTCCTCCTGCCCCTAAAACCGGCCCCTGGCTTTGCCCCATCTGCCTGGGGATGAAGCAGCAGGGAGCAGAGAGGGGGGATCGGTGCTGAGCTGTAGGGATTCGGAGCTGGGGGGGCAATCGGTGGCAGCTCCAGGCAGGGCTGGTGGATCCACGCCAGGGTCGGTCCCTGCGGGAAGGGGCTGTGGTCCCCTGGGGAGGGCAAGGGGGGCTGGCGGAGGTGGCTGAGTGAAGGGGCTTGCCCAAACCGATCAGATTTTGGGCTGACATGTGGGCTGTCCCCGCAGGGCCTCTGGAAAACACCTACGGTGACTTCTGGCGCATGGTGTGGGAGCAAAACGTCCTGGTGATTGTGATGACAACCCGGTGAGTGCCCTGGGCAGGGCACAGCCCTCTTTTCCTTTGGAAATTGTTGGATGAGCAGCGCTGTGCTCTCTGCAGTGACCCTGCAGCCATGGTGCCAGCCAGAGCCCTGCAGGGTGGGGACACCACATCAGGGACGGACCGTTTGGTCCCTGCAGGTTCCCCAGGGGACCAAGGCTGGGTGGCATGGGACATGTCCCTAGCAGGGCGAGGAGGACATCACCAGCTTGTCCTTCTGCTCCCAGGTTGGAGGAGGGAGGGAGGAGAAAGTGCGGCCAGTACTGGCCCCTGGAGAAGGATTTCCAGGTGTGCTTCGGGGCCCTGACCATCACCAACCTGGGCGTGGAGAACCTCAACCATTACAAGAAAACCATCCTGGAGATCCACAGCTCGGAGGTTCGTGGCCACAGCTGCCTGGCAGGGGATGGCACGGGGGCACCGGGGGTCCGCCGTGGCCAGGGGCAGAGGAGGGGAGAGGATCTAACCCCCCTGCTTTTCCCCCAGACCAGGGAGCGGCGGCTGGTGTCCCACTTCCAGTACCTGAGCTGGCCGGATTACGGCGTCCCCTCCTCCGCGGCCACTCTCATTGACTTTTTGGGGGCTGTGAAGCAGCAGCAGAGGGTGGCGGTCAGCGCCCTGGGACCTCGCTTCAAGGGTCACCCCGGGGGACCCCCGGTCGTGGTGCACTGCAGTGCCGGCATCGGCAGGACAGGTAACGGGGTAACCCCGCTGCTGGGGCAGAGGTCTTGGTGGTGGGGGGCACTTCCAGCCTCCCCCCGGGGCAGTGCCATCCCCTGGACCCACGGCGTGTTTGCAAGCCATTTGACCGGGGATGTATGTCCCCAGGACTTTCTGCAGCCATCAGACCTGGGAGAAGGCTCTGCCCTGCTTCTCCCGATGCCCGTGGTCTCGTGCGGGAGGTTGGTGGGGGGCTGAGGCCCACCACCACCCCGCTCCGGTTCTCGCAAGGGACAGCGGTGGCTCTTTGGTGGCTGACGCTGTCGCCATCGTTGCCCCCAGGTACATTCTGCGCACTGGACATCTGCCTGTCCCAGCTGCAGGACGTGGGCACGCTGAACATCTACCAGACGGTGCTGCGCATGCGGACCCAGCGTGCCTTCAGCATCCAGACCCCCGAGCAGTATTACTTCTGTTACACCGCCATCCTCGAGCACGCCCAGCGCGAGGGCCTGCTGCTCGCCAACCACAGCCGGGCCGGCCAGGAGAAGAGCTCGCCGGGGCACTGAGACCCGCCACCTCCCCGCAGAACCCCCCCTCCCATCCTCCCGGGGCTGCCGGAGCCGCCTCCGCGCCCGCCGGGACTCGGCAGAGCCATTGTTGGGGTGGCGGTGCCGGGGCGCAGAGGCGGCCGCCCGTCCTCGACTATTAGCACTGCTATCGAACTGTGCCTTACTCGAACCAAATGGTGGCTGCCGCTCCATGGAGGACGGCGCGGGAAGAGGCTCTCGCTCCTCTCCGCGGTATTCCTCCTGGGGGGTTTGGCTGTTTGGGGAGGTGGTTTTTCTTCTCTTCGAGTTGTTGGTTTTTTATTATTATTGTTTTTTGTGTTGGGACCATCTGAAATGTATCTAGAGAAGGGGCTTCGCAAAGCCCTAGGAAATGTATTTCCAGTCCTGCCCTGGCCTGGGGCTTAGGAAGAGGCACATACTTCAGTCTTACCTGCCACTACGTCTGTGTGTCTGTATGTATGTCTGTATATAATATATCCTCGCTGTGCCCAGCCCCGGCTATTGCCTAGACACGTGTGTACAAGCACCCGTTTTAGCAGCGCCGGTGGGTCCCCGCTGTCCTGCCGTCTCACCGCTGTGATCCCTGGAGCGGTGAGTTTGGGCCTGGCTCTGTCTCGTCTTCCCCACCCCTCTCTTTTTTCCCCTTTCCTGCCCGCCCTGCTCCTCGCGGGCAGCACCGGGACCCCGTACCCGCTCCCGTGCCCATCCCGCGGGAGGCAGGGGGATGCTCGGCGGCATCCCCCCCCTTTCCTTGTCTCGTCTTCCCCATCCTCGTCTCCTGCTGGGAGAGGGCAGCTCTGCTCCCGGGAGGAGGATCTGGAGGATTTTGGCCACAGCAGGCAGGTTGGCCGGGGGGGGCGCGGCGCTGGCCGGCGTCCCCTGCTCCTCGGGGCGCAGCCACGGGAGTCACTAGGTACGAGGTGACGGGGACGGATGGGGACCGACCGGCTCTCCGGGTTGCCCGGCTTTCCCAAGCCGGCGGTGGGAACCCGCGGGCCCAGCCCTGCGGTGAGTCACGGGCTGGAGAAGCACTGAGCGAAAAAAGCCCGAACGCTGGGGAGGCAGCGAGCCGGCCCCAGGCAGCGGCGCCCACCGGGGGGGACAGCCGCCACCGCCCCTGCCCCTCCGCGCTGCCTGGGGAGCTGGGACTGGCAGCGCCTAGGCCGCAGTAACTTTATACTGTAATAAGCTCTTTGAATGTGTATATTCTTATTTTTTTATAATCTTGGGGGGGTATTTTGTTTTTTGTTTGGTGGTTTTGGTTTTTTTTTTTTTTGTATTTAACATTAACTTGATCCAAGCCAGAGCCAGAAGTATTTGTAAATGTTCCTGTTTTGCTCTCCTTCAGAGAAACATTTTTGTTGTTCTTACTTTTGGGGGTTTGTTTTGTTTTTATTTGTATTGACATACAAATATACTACCAGTGACCAGTCCTCTTAGCTCTCGTGGTGGAGTTGGTCAGGGGCAGGAGAGGAGAGGGAGGGAGCTGAGGGCTTTGCGCAGCCCGCGGTCCCCAGAAGCGAGCTGGCCCCGTCCCTGGGGTGGCACTTTGGGGACAGAAGGGCTGCGTTGAGGGCTGTGCCGGGGAGCGCGGGGCAGGACCCGCGCGGGGCGGGAGGGCTGAGGGCAGCAGCCGTCGGAGCCGGCCAGCCCGCTCCCGGGTGAGGCCCTGCGAGAGATAACCAGGCTGCAGGCAGCTTTCCTGGGCGGGCAGGATAACGGCAGGTGCCGCAGGCAGCCCCGTTAGCTGCGGGGGGACGAGCCGCCCCACTCCCAGCTCCTGCCTCCCTTCCCAGGGCCTCGCTGAGCCCCAAGGCATCAATCTCCTGCCCTGCTCCACGCAGCGGGCTCCTCAGAGCCTCCTCTTTGCACAGTCCCTTTCTCCAGCTGTCACCTTCCTCCCATCCACTTTTATTAATAATTATTTAGAAAGAGCCCAGGGCGTGCTGGCCACCCTGATGACCAGGCCAGGAAACCAAAGCTCTGCCTGCAAGGAGCCTCCGGGTCGCGGCTGGAGAGGCAGCGCCGTGCCCCGGACGGGGAGGCCGAGCAAGCGGGGCCGGCCGCGGGACCTGCCTGCTGCTGCCCGCGCCTCACCAGGCACGGTGATTTCGGGGCGCCCGGGAGGGTTTGCCTCCAACGCAAATGCTGTCAACAGCAAAAGGACGGGCGGCTGCTAATTTGAACAAGACGCGCTTGATCCTGCTGCTGCTACGTGTAACGCGCAAGGGACGGAAGCGGAGATTAAAGGAATCTTGTTGGGCGCCTTGGGTGTTATTTCTCTGGCAGGTACAGCCGTGGTTTGGGGGGCGTCCGCTGTCTTCCCGTGTTTAGGGGCTTTCTGCAAAACTGCCCCTGTAAAACCATGGGGAAAGGCATTTTGCTGCTGGATTTGGGGGTGAGGGCATTGCTTCTGCGCTGCCGGACCTGCTCTGAGCAGGCGTGTACGGCACAAAAACAGGCGGGCACGGCTGGGGGAACCTGGCTGGGCTGCCCGTGGGCTCACGGGCTGGCAGCCAGCCACAGCGCCTTCGGCTGCAGGCGATGCCGGTCCCGCGGCGGCAACTGCCGCCGGAGGCTTCAGGGCGAGGGAAGGAAAGAGGTGGCTGGTGCAAGTCAAACCCTCGAGCCAGCGGGAGAGCACGTGCCCCAGAGCAGAGCAGCCTTCCCAGCGAGGCTCCCGGGCGAGAGGAGATGCCGGCGGGTGGGAAGAGCAGCACCTGTGTTTGCTCAGCTGGAGTCCGAAAAAGCCAAGGAGGGAGGCCAGCGCCTTTCTGGGACTGCAGAGGGGGAAGCTTCCCCCGCGCCCGAGCCGTGGACAGGCTCGGCCACGCCAAATGTGGGCTGGATGGCCGGAAAAGAACCGGAGGCAGCAGGGCATTCCTCTTTACGGGACGCCTGCCCCAGCGTCCGTGGCTCTGTGAGAAGGTGGGCATTTTGAGCGCCCCTGGAGCTGTGCGCGTCCTGCCTGTGGAGCTGTTTTGTTCCAGCCGGAGCGTCCCGTTCTAGGTACCGTTTTCTGCCCTGCTGTGCTCCCCGAGCAGCATCAGCCCACGCAGTCTGACCTGCCGAGCGGCTGCTCCGGCTCAGGCTGGCCTCGGTTTCCCTCCCGGTGCCCGTTGCAGGGTGGCTCCAGCATCCGAGCAAGCTCCCATCCTTGGGAGGAAGGATCCCAAAGGGGGTGTTTGCAGCTTGTTTTCAAACCCGTGCTGTCGGCAGTGGCTCTCCCTGGCTCACCTTTCGGCAAGGTGTCGGGTCGGGACCCGAAAGCCGCGGGTGATTCCAAGCGCCCCGCGTGGCCCCGCGGGTGTGCCCGGCCCCTGTCTCCCTCCCACAGGCTGCGGAATCCCAGCCAAGCCCGCGCTGCGGGTGTGGGTAAAGGTGGTCGCACCTTTTAGCTTAATTCTATACGACGCAGGCAGAGAGAACTGCCACGCTTCCAAGGAGACCCGCGTCCTGCACGTCCGTCGGTGTCACGGTGGGAATACCGGGCAGTGTGGTACTGGAGCTGCCTTCGAGGAGGGGTGAAGATCCCATCTGTGCCGGTGGCGGAGGCAAGCGTTATAAGCATTTTCCATGGGAAAACAACCCCAACGCTCACCCCCCCCCCCCGACTATTTCCAGGGCTGCGTTTCTTGTCAAAGCCAGCGTTTTCAGTCCTCTTGCACAACACAAGGTTTTGATCCATCCACTCCTCCTCCCGCTTGGCAGCAGAAATACGGATTTCTGTGGAAACGCCTGCTTCACACGCAGAGCCAAGCATTACTGGAAAGTAAATCTTTGCGTTGTTGGGAGAGCAGTGGGAGCACCGGCAGCAGGTTTGCCTTGCGCTGCCTGCAGCATCGCCCCTTCCCAGGAGTGCCCCAGGCCAGGGGAAGGGCGTGGGAGACGGGGGTCAATCGCCACAGGCAAAATTCACGGGGGGGACACACACATGACACACACATCCTAAAACAAAACAAACCCAAGGACGAAATCCAAAGCGCTGGTCAAGGCTGGAAACGGGATTTAAAGCCATCACAGGGAAATCCCAAAGTGGTGATGCCATCCCTGTGCCCACCTGTCTCATTTGGCTTTCTGGGTTTCTTGGCTGCATGCACACCGCCTTGCTAATTACGATTACTTTAGTGCTTATAATTTGCCCAGCGCGTGTTGAGCCCTGGGAATTTGGAAGGAGCCTGGCTCTGGAGCACTTCATGTCTCAGCCCTCCTGCTTCCTTGCCACCAGCTTCCTAGGCTCGGGCTCGATCCCCAGCAGCCTGTGCAGGTTCAAACACCCCTGGCCAGAGACCTTTTAGCAGCTAAACTGAGCTGTAGCTCCAAGCCAAGGAGGCGAGAGAGATCCTCCTCGCTGCGTCTGCCATGTCCTGGCCTGCTCCCTGACCTGGCTAGGAGTTAGAGCTGAGGAAGGGAAAAGCAGCTGAAAAGAAAAAAAAACACATGAGGTTTAGACTTTGTTTGAGTGAAAATGCTCAAAATATGTATTTTAATAGAAGTTTAGAGTGGGTGCGTTTTTATTTTTCCCCCTCCATGATGACCAGATGAGCAGCAGGCCCGGTGACAGCTAATCCGAGGTCAGGCCTGGCTCCTCTAGCCTTGATCTCAGGCAGGCAGGGGGCCGGTGCTTGCAGCAGAGGGGAAGCCAGCAACTCCCTCCACAACTTCGTAAACCCCGGGAGAAAAAAAAAATAGTAAAAAAGATTAAAACCCGCAGCCGCTGCCCCACCTCCCGCTCGCGTTTTATCAACGGCAGAGGGGACTGGGTAGCGCTCGCCCACCCCCGCGAAGGCAGGGCTTGCCGCAGGGCCGGGGGTCAGCTCCCTCCCGCCCTCCGCGGTGAGGCCTCTCCCTCAGCCCTCACCCCGCCCCCCCGCCGGTGGGCGGTCCGCCCGTGACGATCGGCATCGCGGGGCCAATCCGCCCCGGGGGGAGTTCCCCTCCATTCAGGGCTCCTCGCCTGCGCGTTGAGGGTATGTAACAGCTGCTTTCCCCCCCCTCCCCGTGCCTCACGACAGACCGGGATTTGCTTCCCCGGGGGCGGGAGGGAGGCCCGCCGCCGCCGCCGCCGCCGGGCTGAGGGAAGGAGCGACCCGCGCGCTCCAACGGCCGCCGGCGGGAAGCGCGCGGCGGGAAGCGCGCGACGCCGGGGGGGAGGGGGGAGTGAGTGAGTGGGGGCGGGGGGAGCGGCTGCCGCGCCGGCCCCGCCCCCCGCCCCCATTGGCCGCGGGGCGGCGGGCACGCCCCCGCCGCGCGCGGGCTTCTTCCCCCCCCCATGCGTGCGTGCGTGTGTGTGTGTGTCTCTCCCCCCCCCACACGTGTAACCGACCCGCCCCACGTGGGGCGCTGCCATCCCGGAAGTGAAGGGGTCGGGGACAAAAGGCAGCGCCGCGCCCCCCCGCCCCGGGCCCCACCGCCAACCACCCCCCGCCGCCGGTTGGCGGCGGCGGGGAGGGGGGGGGTTAACGGCGGGGCCCGGTGAGCACGTGCGCGCACGCGCCGTGAGGGGGAGGGGGCCGCGAGCGCGCGCGCGGGCCGCGGCCGATGTAAACATTCCACAAAAGGGCTCCCCAGAGAGGGGGCGGGGCCTCGTCAGTCAGAGGCGGGGCCGGTCTCGCCGCGTGGGCGGGCTCCCCGCCGTGACGGTGGCGCTGCCCGCTCGCCGGTTGGCTGGCGCTTTTCGTCCTCCGCCAATGGGGTAGCGGAGGAGGCGGGACGGGGGCGGGGCGCGCTGCTTATACGGACATTTTTCTTCGGCGGTCGCTCCCCCCCTCCCCTCTTCCCTCCCTTCCTCTCCACATCCCCTTCCTGGGGGTCGCGGCCAATAGGGGCGGGCGAGGTGGGCGGAACCAAGGCGGCGATTGGCCGCAGGGCTGACGGGCGTGCGGCGCGCCCAATGGGCAGTCGGGGCTCCCCCCCTGCGCGGGGAGGGGCGGGATTTCCCGGGGAACAGAGAAGCGGGCAGCGCTCCGCCGCGGCGGCCGAGAGACGGTTACTCCATCTTACCCCCTCCTCCCCGCCGAGCCCCCCCCCCCCCACCCCGCCCGGGGCCCCGGCGCCGCCCCCGCCCGCCCCCCCTTCCTCCGGGAGGAGGGGCGCGGGGACCCCCCCCACCTCACCGCACCGGGGACAGCCCGCCCCCGCCACCCGCCCGGGAGGGGTCCGCAGCGGCCCCGCCGCCCCCTGACCCTGAGGGAGACTCGGCCGCTGCCAGGGCCCGCTTCGAGGTAAGGGGGGAGGGGGGGGGGCGGAGGAGAAGGGGGGTCGCCAGGCCCGGTGCCGGCCCCCTCCGGCGATCCGTAGGGGGCGGGGCCTGGCGCCGGTGCCGCGCGCGCTGGCGGGGGGGCGGGCGGGGGGGCCGGTGCCCGCGGCGCGGCTCCCCGGGGAGCCCCGGGCCCGCGCGGGCGGTCGCGCGTCCTCCCGCCCCGCTCCGCCCCGCCCCGCCGGGCGCCAGGGGGGTGTCCCGGCCCCGGCATGGCGGGAGCGGCGGGCGGAGCGTGCGGCGGCCGCTGGGCGCGCTGCGAGGCGGGCGCCTCCCTCCGCCCCTCCTCCCGCCCTCCGCCCGGTGCCGCTCCCGGGCTGCGGCGGGACCGCCCCCCGCCAGCCCTCCCCCGCATCGCACGCCCCCGGTACCGGCCGCATTGCGCGCTGGGCCCTCCGCCGGGCCCCCCCCCCCCGGGGTGCGCCTCGCCGCGCTGCTCGGCCGGGGGCGGGGGGCGTCCCCCCGAGAGCCGGCTGGGGCCCGGGGGGGCCGCGGGGCTCCCCCGCCCCCGGTGTCCCCCCGCCCGCCCCAACTTCCCGCAGAAGTTGCCGCCCGGCAGCGCTCGGCCGCCCGGCGGGGTCCCGCTCCGCCGCCTCGCCTCCCCCCGCACCGGCTCCCGCCTCGCACCGGCCCCATCCCCGCTCCGGAGCGGCCCCCGCGGACGCCCGGGCTTCCCCAGAGCCCCCGCTGCAGTTGTTCAGCTCGGTACCGCAGCCATCCGTAAGGACCTGTTGGAGCCGCGCGTAGATAGATGGAAACCGGAGGGCTCCTCTGGCCCGCATTCATTTTTAAGCGTTTTTCATAGGGAGCTGGCATCCTTTTTTTTGCACGTCCTCCCTGCGCGGTGTGGTGCCTTGAACTTGTCGGAGACTTGCACTTGGCATTTCAGCCCCGGTTTTTAATTGTTCAGGCTGCTGTAACGCCTGTAGAAACTACGTTAGGTTTTATCCCGGGATTGCAGGAGGCCGGCCAGCTGTGGGGTTCAGGTAGCCTTCAAAATACGAGCTAAGGCTACTCAACTAAATACTGTCTTTTCTGTGTTTTCCTGGCCCAGGTTCAGAATGCATTTTTATAGTCGTTATTTGTGTAAATAACACGTGTATTCAGTGCACTGATGGAAAGGGTACATTCCAGAAGAAATGCATTTATTTGCACTGCTAAAGCGATACAAAACTAAAAAATAATTTGTTTAAAATAGTGCTGGAACAAGCAATCGAAGGCATCTCGAGCTGTGCGTGGATTTTTAATCTCCCACGCTGTCCAGAGGAATCAAAACCTGGTTCGTGCACTGAAGTGTAGCTTAAGAATGACTGAACACCTTACATTTCTTTTCTAACTTGTTGCTTTTATGTTCATCGGTCGTGCTAAAAGGTGTGGGGTCAGTAAACAAGTGGGAAATGCCCAACTTACTTCTGCATGGCTCTATCTTCACTTCAGTCTTCCAGTCCTAACTTGTAGGGTTTTTTTTTAAATACAGTTTCAAAGAGGTATACGTTGTTCTAAAATACTCTGCTGTTAATACTATATAATAAAATGGCACCTTATGTTAATATACTAATTTCAAAGCACCTGTAAAATTCTCTCATCACATAAAAGAGCCTTGGCAGCCTAGTGTCAGCCTGTGCTGGATCTCCAGGAACAGAAAACCACTTTTCAGGGTCTTTTCTTCCCTGCTTGGGTGAAGTTAGCAGTTTTTCAGGCCGATGTACTCTTTGCAAAAGGAAGCCGTGCTTTCTCACCCCAAAGCGTCTCGTCCTCGTCCCTCCCACCCACTGCTTCTGGTTAAGGTACTCGGTCTCGGCGTGAATTTGTTTGAAAAGCTTCAACGTGGTAGTTCACCCAATAAAATGGCAGTAACTTGCTAAAGTTTGGGGAAACTTCGGATGATTTAGATTGCTTTTGGAAGCAGGGTGGGAAGGGGGATGGTCTCCCCCCCTCCCCAGCCCAGATTGCCAGGGGAGCCCTCCGCGCAGGCTCCTGGCACGTGTGGGTCTTGGAGCCGGGAGCATCGCGTTGGAATTGGCAGGCGGATCATTTATGTTTCCAGGATTTATGAATCGTTTTCTGTCCAGATTGCTGTTCTGGTCTTCTCCAGCATTGAAAAGCTTTTATGGCTGTTAAAGCTGGAACAGAAAAGAGAGTCCCGTAATAGGTGTCATTTTGGGCTGTTAGGTGGGGGGTGCACTTTTTGGGGACGTGCTGCTTTTTTCCAACTCCTGTGGGGTCTTGTCTGGTTTTTTTAATCAAAAAAAAAAAAAAAAAAAGAGTAAATAAAAGTATTCTGATAATTCTCTGTGCGTGGGGAAAGTGTACTCAGGAAACTGGGCAAAACGATGCTAACCTCTGTATTGAGTGTAGAGCTCGGTTTGGATCGTCTCTTTGCGGTGGAGTTTAATGCCCAGGCCGTTTGCTGCTTTGGCAAAGCACAGATCAGCGCCGTACTAACTTGTTACCCATCTGGACGGAGACAAGTGGGGTGTACTCGTGTCCCGTCTGCCTCATGGTGGGTTCTGGCATGTAATGCGCAGGCTGTCACCGTGTCACCGTGCAGAAAACTCTCCTAACTGCTCTGACACCTTCGCATTATGCTTTTCCAGAACCTTTTTCTTTTGGATACTTCTCATTTCATTTTGGAATGACTACTCCAGTCACAGATGCGCCTCTCTGCATAGCATGCCTCTGCAGCGGGGCTGGGGGCTTATTCCCGTGTTACAGGTGAGGGATCGGGGCTCTGTGGCACCGTGCAAAAAATATACCAGTGACTGCTGGACAAGCTGGGTCATGTTCTGGAAGTCGTGCGACTGGGACAGTGCACAGACAGCGGCGCTGCCAGAACCTGAGCTGGCTGCTTTCTAGCAGGCACCGTGATATACGACGTCAAAATCCTATGGGGATTTGTCCCACAGGACATGTGCGACAGCTCCAGGGTCGGAGCCGCCCCTCACGGGTCCGGAGCTTTAGCAGAGACTTAGGTTTGCTGCTCCCAAGTTTTGAGTCCTTTCTCCTTCGAAAGGAAACCTTTTAAAAGGCCCACACACACGTTAAACGTGTCATCTGCAGCTACGTGATTTCCCTGTCCTTTTTCAGAAGTGTCCTCGGTCTGCGGGGACCGAAATCCTCTCTAGTGGCACTTTCACAACTTGTTGGTGAAGACAGTGTTTATCCACAGGCATGTTGTGATTCCAGCAGGTGCCGAGGCAGCAGACCTTCCCCATTTGTTTTCTTCCTATTCTCTATTTGCCTTTTTCTTTTTGCTTTGGATTCTGACACCTATCTAACAGCTGATCTCTAATGCCAGAAGACCCTGCTTATCTGATCAGAAAACCTGAAATAAAAAAATTTAGATTTTTGAGATCTTATTCAGTAAAAAGCTGGGGAGTGGAGCTGCCATGGGAGAGGCACTTTTGCGAGGGAAGAGGAGGGTACCTGGGCTCTCTTGCCTTCATTGCTCCCACGGAGGAGTGAGCAGGCAGGCGGGGAGCCGGGCACGAGGAGGGAGCCGTGCGGTGCTCCGCCAGCTGAATCCGGCCTTGTCCCCACTTTGTTCCTTCTCTTTCTGTGTCAGCGCTGCTGCTCCTCTCCTGTCTGCCGTACCAGAGGGGAAGGGATGCGCTCCATTTGCGTTTATCGGTCCCGCTGGCTTACGTGAGGCAGATGGATGGGGAAATCCTCTGATGAGGTTGGCAGGGTAGAGTTTCATAATTCTGGTGGTGTTACTGAGATGCGATGTACCTTTTTAAATTTTCTTTTCTTGCTTTACCAGCCGAGGATCCTGGGTACATTTGTGGTACGTCTGCCTGATGCACCCTACCTGTAGCACTAAGCACAGCTGTTGAGCTGGGAGGTGGCGCGGGCGGAAAGATCAGAGGTGTGTTCCTATTTAGTGTCCTTTTCCTGAGAAGGGGAACGCTGAAAACCTCAGAAAAGAAAAGCAAAAAAAAAAAAAAAAATAAAGCATGTAGTTTTCATCCTCCAGAATGTAGTCTACTCTAACTGAAGTTAAAAGATCATTTGGGTAGAAATGATGCTGAGGAAAGGGCACGCAATTCTCCGTGGACTGCACAGAGTGGAACTCAGTCTGTTCAGTTATTGCTAAGCTCTCCTACATGCCTCAGGTTAATGCTTTTAAAGAAGGGAAGTATCTGAAGTTCGTGACTTGCTTTCAGTCTCGTGCAGTCCTTGCTGTATTTTTGGGGCTTTTTTTTTTTTTCCCACCCCCAAATTAAGATTACAGATGATGCAATTTGAATTGGGGCTTTTTAAATCTTAGAGTCAAAGTCCATAAGGGGATGCCAGAGGTGTGTGCTGCATTTCTGAGAAGACAACATAAAATAAGCTTTGTACTGTTTGTAGCGTTGCCTTGGTGGAGGGCAGCTAGCTGATACAAATCTTTGACACTACTGATTGCATTTGTGTATTTATCCTCAAAACACCTTTCCACGTTAGCTGGGCTTTGCCATCAGCAAGGATGCTGAGAGAAATCAGTTGTCACTGAGGGTGGAAGTGGGTGGAACTGCCCCTTTGAGCAGCAGGCTTCAGCTAAATCCGTTTAAAATGATATGTCTAGTCTTGGGTTTCATCACAGCCTTTCTTCCTTATCAGCCGTCTGGTGTGCTGTAGGAGGGGTAGGACTTGCTGCACAACACATCTCTCCAGCTTTTGAATGGGGAAGATCCTTGGGCGATGCCAGGTCAAGATCAGCAGGACCTCCGTGAGGAAATGAATGCCCTTTGGGAGCATTCAGCATTGTATTTTCTTCTGCAAGATGCAGACCAGTTTCCGCTCTGGTGCTGGTTTGCTGACCCCTCAGTGCTTTCCCCTCTCTGTAGCGTTTCGGTGGTGGTGGATGCACAGAGTTAACATCACTAGTTGTCGTGGTTTAACCACGACACTAGTCTTCATCTAGGTACAGCAGAGTATTGAGATCATCTCTCTGCTAAGATTAAAAAAGCCTGTGAATTAGTAATCTTCGTTCCGTGGTGGTCTGCTGCGAGCTGCTCTCACACAGCAGATGCAGACCCTAAGCAGGAGTTTAGCCAGGTGTTACCTAGGAAGATTGACTAATGCTATTGACTTTTTCCTATAATATTGACTGACTCTCTCATATATATATATATATATATATATATATATATATATATATATATATATATGTATATGTATATATATATACACACACACTCTAATATGAAATTTTAAAGTTGAAGCAGGTACAGTGCTTGGATAGAAGCAGAGTCCAGGCTCAGTAAGCAAAGGTGAGGGGAAGTCAGAGAGAAGAAGAACCTACAGGAGCTTTAATTTTCACTAAACAGAAGCTTTAATGTCGACCATACAGCAAACTAGGCTTCTGGAAGATTGCTCACTTGGTCTGTGAGAATCAGGAGCTTCAAAAACTGATGTTCATACTGCTGGTGTGTATGTGGTAATTATCCTTGGTGCTGCCATGATTCCCACGGCCTCACAGGACTGAGATGTTTGGTGGCTCCACGAGGAGAAGGCTTCTCAGTCAGCCTAAGGTGGCCTTTTAATCCTCATAAGGGCACGTGAGTCTTCCAGCCATCTTCTGTCCTCAAACAGCCTCTGCTTTAAAGGTTGGTTAGTCCATCCAAAGCGACAAGTGTGGAGTGTTGCTTTGGGAAGTGAGATACAAGGGTGGGACACTTAACAGCCGCCACACCACATATACACCATGTACACATATACATACACGCCCACCCCTTAGTGCAGACAGCATGCTAAGCCTGCTGGAACCGTTTTGCTTCTTTATAGCAAATCACAGGGGAATATTTTTTTGAGAATGTTCCTGCTTTGTGGACATTGCGTGTACGTGTCTGCAAACCAGCAGTTCTTGGTTGCTCCTGTAGGGAAGGAAAGCTGTAGCACTGTTGAGAGGGTAAGGGGTGAACCAGCCTGGGAGATCAAAAGAAAGTGGAAGGACTGGCTGGGGTACCAGTGTTTAGAGCAGAAGGGTATCCAAGTTGGTGAGCGGGTTATAAATAGATGCCACCAAAGCTTTGCCCAGACTTTACTCATGCAGTCAGCCATTGTCATGCAAAATCCTGGCTAGCTCTGCTCGTGGGATGATGGTGCGTGGCCAGATTTGCCGGCATTGCTCGGTTTAGTCCCAGCCCTATTAGCATAAAACTGTACGTTTTTACAAAGCTAAGCACGGGCTGTGCTTGAAGTGAGTAGCTCGAAGTTAACCTGCCTAGCTTTTTATTTGTCAGCAGAGACCAGCTGAATGAAAAGACAACCTATGCAGGCACCATTAGCAAAATGAGCTCCTGGAGTGTGCTCCTCCGCTTTCTGAGCGTGTGCTGGGGGTCAGACCTACTTAGGATTTGTAGCTTGTAAGTAAGATCCAGTTAGCAAGCTTTCTTTTTTGCTTGGGTTGAGGAGTCCTCCTCTGCCTCTGCCAGCTGTCTTCTGCCTGCCCGGGTGCTTTGGGGACCTGATAAGGGACTCTCTTCGGAGAGGTTAAACTTGAAGAGCAACTCCAAAAAAGAAACGAAGTAATCTTCCTTCTTGTCCTACTCTCTCCAAGTGAAAGGAGAGACTAGTAAAGAGGGACACGGAGGGGAAAACACTTTGTTGCACAAAGCCTGTGTTTCCAAGCCCACGTTGATCTATTCTGAACCTCTGTGCTGCTGGTTCCTATTTACGTATTGGACGTGCACTGAGATATTGGTGAATGATCTTTGGGTTCTTTGGCTAATGATGGATTTAGACTGTGAAGAGCTGTCCTGGCTTGGTAGATGAGAATTGGCTTAGTGGGCTGTTGTACCATTATTCTGGGGGAACTTCATTCCCTGTTGTTTATCTGTGTGTCCACGTTAGTAATGAATGTGTTTAACTACACTGCAACAGAAAAGCACTTGCTTTGGAGAGGTCCTGATGAATTAGGGGCTGAAGACGGTGGATTTCACTGTTCTCTGTCCATCAAACACCTTAATAGGCTGCATATGCTTTTGAGCACCCAGTGGTTTGATGAGCAGCAGATAAGACCTCAAAGATGGCAATAACTATCGATGCATAGAAAACAGCACTGGAATTTGCTTGCAGAAAAGAGTAGGTGAGTAGCTGAGTCAGAGTGAAGAATGAATGGCACTTTTAGGAGCAGGACAGTGGCAAAATGACCTGTCAGATTTGAAGTGAAATGAAGTTGTATAAAGACAACTTAGAGTAGGGCAGGAACATGCCTGTGTGTTGGAGAAGAAAAAATACCGGAGAGTAAGTGGGAGAGCGGCTGATGAGTGCTCGCCGGCATCCCTGGCAGGCGTGCAGGATGCCAGCCACAGTGCCCGCTCGCACTGCTCCGCTTTGCACTCTTGGGCTTGGTGCTGGTGAGTGGGGCCAGGATGCTGGGAGGATCACGGCTGTGTGGCACATGGTATCCAAAATACTCCTGGTGTAGTGGGTTGCTAGGTTTCACTGAGGTTACACGTCTTATGTGTATTAAACAGAGAACGCTTTGCTTTGGGGCTTTGTAAGTGATTTCAAAATGTGACTACGCATCCTGCTTTTTACCTCCTTCTTCCCCCTTCCTCCAACATTTTTAAAGCATATCTCACAGCTGCCTGTTATCCTGCCTGGACTGTCCAGGAGGCTTTTTTTCTGCTTTCAATGTAGGTACATTTGTCCAGTCTGTGTGTAGGTAACGCACCCTCCCCCAGTCTGTTGTGTTCAAATACTGCATTCAAGAAGCTTTGCATTGCTCAGGGTCTGCGTGTGCTTAAGATAGATGCCCATGCTAGCAACGTCCTTTAAGTGAGATAGAAGAAATCACTAACTTTTAAGCAGAGTATTTTATTTCCAACAATAAGGCTGTATTTTTTGTGATAAAACACGGTGGCTTATTTTATGCAGAAAGCTGAATCTTAATTCCACTTTCCTATCTCGAGATATGAGTAACCTAAGTGAATAGACAGAAACTTTGCCCTGCCTGCTCTTGGTGAACTTAGCATCCATGGCGCTGGCAGGGAGCGATGAATCAATTGCGTTTGTTAATTGGCCTCTTTTTAACAGGTTTTGTAGTGCTTCCCGAGCATGAGTTCAGAATGAAGCGGCGATTGGATGAGCAGGAGTCACCCGTGTATGCGTCGCAGCAGAGACGTATCACCAGCAGCACCGAAGCTTTTCAACACCAGCACCGCGTGCTTGCCCCGGCACCTCCGGTCTATGAGGCGGTTTCGGAGACCATGCAGTCTGCCACGGGGATTCAGTACTCGGTAACTCCCAGCTACCAGGTGTGTGCGCTTGTCCCTTAGCTGCATCTCGGGGGATCAGCTGCCGTCCTGCTGCGTCGCCAGCCAGCACCGTGTCATTTCACAGTAGAATTCTGTATTTGAGACAAAGTTTATTTTAGTAACCAGGGCTTCCTAAAGAAAAAACAGGATTGGACAATTGGACAAATGTCATACCTCTCATTTTAAGCACTTGCTCTAAGACTATCGGCTCCATTCATGTTCAGAGCCACCTGAACAAACGTGGTGTCATTTGGCTTTTTTGAAAATTATTCTTTCAATGATTCTCTCAGATCATGGTCTCTGAATCCTAGAGGCAAATGTGTGCAGGGCTTTTTCTCCATTTTTCTTTTCTTTACCAGGAAAAGGTTTGTTCTTGTGGTTGCTCTGTCACAGGCGTATGATATCATGGGTGATCTTAAGCTTAACAGACTGGATCAGATCAGCATTGAGATTGGAGACTTTCAGGAAAACTGAAATGTTTCAGAAGACATTACCCCAGAGTCATCAGGTGGCACTCTTCCCTCTCTTGCCTCCTTTGCAAGCAGCTGTCAGCTGGGGAGAGAAAAAAAAATGTACTTTAAGAGTGCACTGGAGATGCCTCCCAGTGAAAGACCAGGGAAAGGCTGTTCCTGTGTTACTTGTCTTTGCCATGTTTTTGGCATGTTGCATCTTCCACGCTTGTGTTGCTGGTGAGCTGCTCTCCCCGTCTAGTGCCTAATTTTACACACAGCTTCCTCCTTACTTCTGCAGAAGGGCTGTTTGCACCGATAGCAGCAGCCGCCACAGAGCTGAAGAGCCTACAGGCAGACACTTGCAGGGACTGGAAGAGGGTGTGTTTATGCTGGCAGTCCTTCCTAAAAAGAACTTGGATGGACCAGCAAGCAAATTGTTTCTTGTTCATGAGAAGGATTAAAAAAAGTATATCCCATCTAAAAGAGGCTTGAATGGAAAACTAAGTTTGTGTACAATGAAAAGTAATTTACTTTTAAAAATTTTTTTAACGGCTCCCTTAATGGATTTTCCAAATTGAAGCTTTTCTGGTTTAATGTATGAAGGAGACTTGAAAAGTGCATGCCTTTTGTTCCTTTCGCTGTTTTTCTAGGGGAGATACCAAGCTGAGTTTTTCCCTGAGTCTGCTGGTGCCAGAGAGCCACAATTTGACTTCCAGTACCCAAAATGAATGGCAAGAGTGTAGAAGCTTGTAGAGATTCGTTCATTCAGATTATTGCTTGTGACACGTTAAGTGTCGTAGAGAAAAGAGAGAACCTTGATTCTGTCAGACTTAAAAATCCAATTTTAGGCCCCTTTTGCAGGTCTTTATGTTAGTGTTAGTGACTAGACAGCCAGTGAGTCTGCAGGCTGGAGAGAACCTGCGTTTGTAATGTGTTTGCAGAGAGGGCTCTCCTGTATTTGGAGTATAGGTTGAGAGTTGTCTTGTTTCGTTTTTAGGTCTCTCTGGGTCATTGTTGAAGAAAACATAAGATATTTTTTGAGTAAGGTTGTTAGCGGTCATGGTTAAAGGTCAAACTGACTGTGTTCTGCTTCCTTAAAATTTTACTGGTACACCTGGGTCTGGGAAGACCGATCTTGCTCTCTGCCTGTGCAGCAAGCGAAGGCGGCCACGAAGCCATAGCCATACATGATGTCCTCTTTACCTTGCCAGGTGTCAGCCGTGCCGCAGAGCTCGGGCAGCCATGGGCCAGCCATTGCAGCCGTCCACAGCGGCCACCACCACACCGCGCCGGTGCAGCCTCATGGGAGCCAGGTGGTGCAGAGCCACACGCACCCCACCCCGCCAGCCGTGCCCGTGCAGGGGCAGCAGCAGTTCCAGAGGCTCAAGGTAATGCTGAGCATTGCTGCCTTAAGTAAACAAACCTCTGCCTAAATCCTTAGGCAACCGGGGGCTGCCTTCTATTCGGTCTGTAAGGGAAGCCTCCCTGCAAAGCCAGCTGGTGACCTCCTAAAAGCTTTCTTGACAAGGCTTAGGTGCTTCTCCTGTTTGGAAGACTGTTGAATCCAGAAAGGGACTTCTCTTTCTGCTGAAACCCTGTTGTTTCAAATACCATAATAAAAAATGAACTTGCTAGGAAAAGATTTGGGGCAGGAAGGAAGAGGAAGAAGTATTGCTTGGAGTACTCATATGAATGGGTTAAATTACCAAAACACTTGGTGCTTTTCTGAACACATGGCATATGTGGGTGGTTGTGTGGGAGTAATTTGGGAGTAAGGAAGGCTCTATTCTCGGATTATGTGCCATAAAATCCTTAAAAAAAGAGAAAAATGCACCAAAAATAACCCCTCTAAGTAGCTACATTAGGTGCAGCTCTAGCGAGAAGGCACATATATATGAATTGATGCCTGTTTCCTAGTCTCTTCCAAATACGGTGCAAGTCTCTTCCAGTTTTGGTGGAACCCGCTACCTTGTTGGGTGAGAGGCCCTTTCCTTTTGCTGAATGTAGGACACTTCATTTCTAGAGACCTCTGAAAATGGTTTCAAAACGTGTGATTCTTTCTCCCAGTGAAAAGTGATGGCAAATCCTCTGCCGATGCAATATTTGGGCTATACATAATAGTCTGTCTTCCTTTGCTGTTGTTTAATTTCAGATGAAAGAGAGGTCCTGTGTGTAGCTTTTGCAGCTGATGAATGTCTGGCCTGGCTGTTGGAGGTGATAGGGACCCAGAGCTCTTGCTTTAGGCTGTGGCTGTTCTTTCAGTACATCTGAAAATTGGATGTTGGTATACGAACGGTTCATAAACTTCTTGCTGTTTGAGGTGTAAAACAATTTACCGCCCACAGTTGCCATTTTCAAAATCCTTGTATGCCGAACTGAAATGTCTGCCTTCTTGAAAAGTGCAAGTGTGTACCTGGCAGACATCTACTACACTGAATATGTCATTTCCACTTTCTGCTTTTTCTTAGACTTCCATAATAATTTCCACATATGAATGCAGGAAAAATACTCAGTCTAGTTCTGTTTATCCTAGCAGTCACTTCAGCGATGGTAAATTTGGAGGTTTTTTTTTTTTTTCTTTGAGTAATTCTGCTGATCTGTGTTGCTTTTTTTTCCTTTTTGTGTCTTTGTGGTCCAGTTTTATCTTCTGAGCCAGGAGTGGGGAGCAAGTATCTTTTCTTCAAATGGTGCTGGTAGTACACTAACCAGGCTCATGATCTTTTACTCCTTAATTCCCTGCCCAGGCTCAGGGCTAACAGCTGTGTTTTCAAATAATGCATGTTTCACAGAACAATGGGAAGTGAAATAAAATCTTCTCTGCTAATATAACCTGTCTGTTCTGTCTCCAGGTGGAGGATGCATTGTCTTATCTTGACCAGGTGAAGTTGCAGTTTGGTAGCCAGCCACAGGTCTACAATGACTTCTTGGATATTATGAAGGAATTTAAATCTCAAAGGTAATAAGCTGTATTTTGCTTCTTCCTTCCAGGTTAGAAAGAGTGTATGTGGGCATGGGAGCACAGAGCAGGAGCTAAATTCTGTCCTTCCACGTGCAGAGTAACACACCTCTAGCAGTACTGTAAAAGCAGTTGTGTGCTTTCTTTCCTGAAAGTTAGATGCATCCCTTCATTTATACTAAATCTCTGCTTAGAGTGGGAGTTCACAAGTTCACAGCCTTGATAGCTGGTTGATCTGGCTGTCTGGTTGTCTGCCCATTAATAATGGTCAGACTTGGGACTAGATCTCATAAAATGCTGTCTGGGCTAATAAAATAATTCTAATGTCATTCTTAAGTTCAGTAGTGTGTTCATAGGAATCAGTTTTGCATTGTTTCATAGGATAGAGGTGACAAGGTAAAAATTCTAATGGAAAATTTTTGTGTGGAGAACTCAGTGTACCACTGAAAGGGTCTTTGAGAATTGTGACCTTTTGGTCTTACTCCTTCTTCAGTATTGACACTCCGGGAGTGATCAGCCGCGTATCACAGCTCTTCAAGGGCCACCCAGACTTGATCATGGGTTTCAACACCTTCTTGCCACCTGGCTACAAGATTGAGGTGCAGACGAATGATATGGTGAATGTGACAACACCAGGGCAGGTTCATCAGATCCCCACTCACGGCTTGCAGCCCCAGCCGCAGCCCCAGCCGCAGCATCAGTCGCAGCCTTCAGCGCAATCAACCCCAACACCAGCACAGCCAGCGCCGCAGCCACCACCTGCCAAAATCAGTAAGGTGAGCGACTTTGAGTGACATACATTGATAACGCGGGGATCCTGCTGCCTCCAGCCGAAACTGATAGGGAGCTAGAGAGCGAAAAAGGAACTTACACCCTGCTTTTTCATAGTATTTGTGAACCTGCATGTGTTGGGCTTCTGCTGTTGGATTAGTTTCTCCTTTCCAAACTTCAAGATGTGTCCTAGTTGATTTGACAATAATTCAAATAAGCCACCTTAAGGGTTTGCAAAAGCCTTGTGGCTTTCAGTGGGGAACTGAAAGATGCTCAGAGCATCTGGTAAAATGTACACGTGTTATTCAGGGAGTGATCCAGCAGCCCCAGGAAAAAGCTCCTTGAAATGCATTTGACTTTGCAAGAAGGGCTTCCTAATTAAAGCACTGGGCACATGTTGAACTGCCTGCTTTTGTGTATATTGTCTCAGGACAACTGAAGTCCCAAGAAATTCCCCGTAAGACAGAGGCTGTGATAAAGGTGTTGCTCTTGGTGTGAAAGTGTGTGTGTGTGTGTGGTTTCAAATGCTTGGGGCAATTAAGCCTTTAGAAGAGCTTGATTAGTTATTTGGTAGATTCTACATTGCTTGAAGTCTTGTTTTCAGACTGGATGTTTTGTGTAAAAGAATCTAGTTCAGCCATCAACTGGATGGGTACAGTTATTGGCAAAATCTGAAGTGGAAGAGTTCAGGCACAATGACCATGATGTTGCCTTTAGGTATCAGTTTGTGCACCTGAAACTGAGACCTTTCACTAACAAAGGGAATTTGACTCTCTGCTTTAGATATAACCCAGATGCTACTGTCCAACAGATCTATTTTATGTGACTGAAAACAGAATAGGATAAGAGGCATTCAGGAAGCTTACCCTAGATAAAATATTATGTATTTCAGCCTCAAAATGTGGAAAGATTTGCGAGCCTTAGGGAGGGAAAGAATCCCCAAAGTTTCAAGGGTTAATCTCTAAACTGTACAATCAGCTAACAATTGGCTGGAGAAGAAAAAAAAAAAAAGAGAATATGCAGTTAGAAAGCAACAGGATTTAAAATATGGCCATAAGATGATCTCTAGACAAACACTGGTGGGACTTGCAACCTCCTGTTGAGTAGTGGCAATGGAAAATGTGCTAAAAGGTTTGCAAAGCTGAAAACTGCAAAGCTAAGGAATTCAGGAATTAACTTACCTGTGCCAGATTTCAAGGCTTTTCCCTGAAGTAGTAGGGCATGTTCTCAGTGAAGAAGTAGCAGTCTCTTTCTCATCACTGTGGGCTAAGTGGTTTTCTCCCTGTTTCATCATCCTGCAAAGAGTTGAACTATTTTTGCTGAAACTTTAAAATGAACCTGAGGGACACTGAGGTGAGATTTCCTTACCAGACAGGTGAAGTTGTAGGTAAGCAAGGCAGGATCTTGTAATAGGATGCTTCTGGCCATCCTGAGACAGTTATCTACACTGTCAGTAGTGAAAACTCTGCATAATACATGTTTTGAAGTTTGGAAGGTGACAGGAATGAGTGCTTCCATTTGCATTTAAAATTGCCACCTCAAAACCACCGCTGAATTTTCCTGTGGCTCTTAGGTGTCTATTAAGAGTATTCAAAATAATTACTCTGAGAGCCTTATCTGCCTGCTCTTTGTCTCAATATTGAAAGAAATCCAGTTTTCCCTTGCTGTTGCCTTACTTTATGCATCCCAGAATTCTTCACTAGGGGCAAAATAACTTGCAGTGTTGGAGCAAGCCATGCCTGTGCATTTTGGCTCTGTTAAATTTTTGAGATAGTATGTGTGTCTTGTCAGACTTCAGTCAAAAGCAATTAAGCAACAGCTTGAATGGTCCAGGTGTTTTGTCTTCCTGATGAATTGTAGTCTCTACTGGCCCACTGAATATTTATCTATTCATTTGCTTTGAGTAATAGTTTGGGGTTTTTTTCTGCTTAGTCTACCTGTATTTGTGCTTCTGTTAATCTTTAAAACCCAACCCTGACTGTGAAATGGTATTTCTTAATTTTGACTCTTAACAGCAGTTTCTGCTTACACAGCCACTAGGAGATGTTTGGTTTATGAAAGATATTGTTAAAATTCCCTAGACCTGTGAAGGGAATAATTGTTTAGTAGCAGTTTAAAAAGACCAGTCTTTTACGGAAGTGCAGCAAAAGTCATCCAGGGCTGGTGTATGGGAAGAGGTTGTTTAATTGGATGTGGTAGCAGGAGATTTCGTCCAGTTGTGATGTTCCAGCTCAGAGGTATCTCTACTGAATCCACGTTGTTCCACTGTTGGCATCGGATACAGTTATATGCTGGGTTGTTTCCTCTGGCTATGGTCCATACGCGGAATAAAAATGCCTTTATTCCAAACACAAAGGAACCTGCTGATTTCTAACATGGCTTCTTTTCTTCTTAGCCATCACAGTTGCAGGCACATACTCCTGCCAGCCAGCAAACTCCCCCAATTCCACCATATGCATCACCACGCTCACCACCGGTCCAACCTCATACGCCTGTGACAATCTCTCTGGGAACCACACCATCCCTGCAGAACAATCAGCCCGTTGAGTTTAATCATGCCATCAACTATGTCAACAAGATCAAGAATCGGTTCCAGGGACAGCCAGACATCTACAAAGCCTTCCTGGAGATCCTCCATACATATCAGGTGAGTGATACAGTGCAGATTTGAGTATTTGTATGCGTATTTCTCTTTCTTTGCTATGGGAGCTAACTGTGCCTGTCCAAGACTTGCATTTGGTTCTTCTGCTGGATTAGCATTGGCCAGCAAGCTAAGCAGAGTTCTTGCAAATTAGAAGATTACGTAGCAGCATGAAATAATAGATTTCAGTCCATCATCTATCTTTATTTGCAAGTGTCTGAAATGCCTTTTTAAAAATCATATTCGCATTTTTCCGTGAGCGTGGGTCAGGAAGAGACAACATGGCAGGAGTACTACGTTAAAAGTAAAGAAACTCCTTTCAGTGTCCTACTAGTCCAGGGCCAGCTGGCCATTTAGTATATATTTATAGTGTGTACAAGTATATGTATTTAGTGTGTATATAGTATGATTCTTTATGTAAGATGCTGACACCTTTTGCTTTTTCATTCTTTATATCACTGAGGAGTTTTTTTGTTTCTCTTTGTCACTTAAATAGTTTGTGCATCCTTTCTTCTGACACTTCTCCTCTTTCCTATGACAGAAAGAGCAGCGTAATGCGAAGGAGGCAGGAGGTAACTACACGCCGGCTTTGACGGAGCAGGAGGTGTACGCGCAGGTGGCTCGCCTCTTCAAGAACCAGGAGGATCTGCTCTCGGAGTTCGGGCAGTTCCTGCCTGATGCCAACAGCTCTGTGGTGAGTCTTCTTGGAGATAGACTGGAACTGAAATACCTAGTGGAAAACTGTCATGTATGCAGCCAGAGTTCAGAAAAATGTGCTTTTGCTGTTTGTTTCTTGGGTTTTTTTTGGAGTGATCTTTTACTGAGTGTGGGAATGGGGTCAAGGTGATAGACTGTTTTCTGGCCATAACTTGTCTTTTAAATACAATTCCTTTGCCTAAAAGGGTTGAGACCGTAATAACTGCGGTAAAATACATTGGTCATCTAGAGCTAGGAGGAGCAGGCATATTTTTTTGCCTGGATGCGTGGAACTCAGCTCTAATGGTCTTATGGGTTTGTCTCTAAATAAGCTGTTAAGTAAGACAACTGCAGAGAAAGTGGAATCGGTAAGAAATGATCACGGTGGCACGGTGAAGAAGCCACAGCTCAACAACAAACAGCAAAGACCCAACCAGAATGGCTGTCAGATCCGACGGCACTCGGGAACTGGAGCAACCCCTCCGGTGAAGGTAAGAGTGTGTGCTGCTCATTCAGCAGCCCTGTTTTTCCCAGGAGGCCGTGGCAGAGATGCATTGTACAAGTCTGTGCGATTTTTGTGGCGCAGGCTGCAGTTTGAGAAAACAGAAACTCATGCGTGCCTTTAAAGGAAACTTTCTGAATTCCTTGTTTCTAAGCACAAGGCTTTGTCTCTGATTTTCACAAACTGATGGTGTTATCTGTACCTGAGGGTGGTAACAGTTACTTTACTGGCTTGGGAAAAATAGGGCTTTCCCCACTTTATTAGGATGCTGCAGAATGCGTGGGAGTAGTTTTATTGGTTAACAAAGCAGGGTTTGGTAATGAGGGGAAGATGTGGGGTGTGGAGGCAAAAGTGTTAGTAAAGTCACAATACAAGTTTGTCTAAAATTTGTAGCGATGTTTCCAAGGCACGTGGGAAGATAAGCTGAAGGAAAGATAAAGGTGTGCCTGAAAGCTTTATTGTAGTAGAACTTGGAGCAGATGCAGCGGAATCGTGTTCATCTTTCCTATGATAAACTTTATAATACAATGACGAATGATTATTCTTCTAGCAGAGTTTGCCCTTTTCAAATGATGCATGTTTTGAGAGAGCAAGGCTTTGTAGAGTAATAAAAATGGTCTCGTGGCCAGGTGGTTTAGTGTTTGTGCGTTAGGGACAAGTTTGCCTGCTTTATTTGAAGGTGGTGTATCTTGCTTTGTGATGAAAAGCATCAGCACACATAATTGTATCATTTAAAGCCAGTGATTTACTTCCCCTTCTGCCCTTTCTCCTCCTCTTCAAATAAAGGGCAGCAAAATAAAACAAATTTTGGAGGCAGCTTTTAGCATTTCTGAGGATGTGGAGTGCAGTGCTGGTATGGGGAAAATAAAGGATCTTGCAGTGGAATGCAAGAGAGAAAAAAGGAATACACTAATTTTAGAGAGGTGTAAGACTTAAGAACTGGGTGAGTGATTGGAAAAAAAGAGGTTTGGTAATTCTGCAAACTAGTTAGAAAAATGATATACGCTACAGTCAGTGACCGTTTCAATCAACTAGTTACAGAAAAGGATGCAACAGTGTATTAAAAATATTTGGAGTTCTATGGTACTGATTAACCTTTAATAGATTAACTTGTGACACACTTTCATGCAAGTTTCCTTCCAAAAAAGCCACCTTTCTTTTATTTGAAAGCAAATGGTGGGGTCAGGAAGCTGAAACCCTTGTGTGATAAATAATCAAAATATGGCAACTTGCTCTGCTGAACAGCCCCTCTTTTTTTCTTGCCTTTCTGTTTTTTGTTAACAGAAGAAACCGAAGCTGCTTGGTTTAAAAGACCAGTCTTTGGCAGAAGCCAGCAAACATGGTGTGGGGACAGAATCTCTCTTCTTTGAGAAGGTGAGAAGCAAGATTCAATGATGCGAGACGGTTTTCTCCTATTTATATTCTTAGTGTGTATACATCTGGATTTTTATCACAGTGAAGTATGTGGTATATGTACCACCCCGATAACATTTGTCAGCTTGACCTCAGATGTATCATGCGACCCCTAAGTCACATCCATTGAATTTTTTTTAAAAGGCTGGTGATCTCTTTTACATGGATATTTGTGTCTTTTCCCCAAAGGTCATTCTACAGCTTTTCACCCACTGCTGATGCCATTTATTTGAAGGAATGGGAATTTTTTCCTGTAACACAGACTCCAATTTTTTTCCCACCTTTGTGAAATCCCCGTACAACCGATGATGTGCGTGGCGTGTCTTGCTGTGTTGGCACAGCTTGCTGTACCCATCAGCAACCAGCTGCCTGCAGTGTGGGAGCTCAGTTTACAAAGCAGCTGATTCATGTCGACGTTGGGTTTTTTTTTCCCTGAGAGATGAATCTAATTAATTGCACAGTTGTTACCTGTTGCTGGTTTACCACACAGAACAAATGAAGGATATGCGGGATGTTTCCAAGTGGTACCTTGGTGTCTTCCCTAAGATGTCCATGCATTTCCTTATGGCTCAGAGGGGAGTACATAGCGAATGTAAACAAGCCTTTTAAGTAATATTCATGTGTCGATGAAAGTCTTAGTTGCTCCCTGATGATGGGGTGCATTTTGCAGCATGCTGTAGACCAGTTAATGGTAACTGGGAACCAATCTATTGCTCGGAGGATGTGTAGGTGTTAACATGAGTAAACCTAGAAATCCCTGTTGTAGAATTATAACCATAACGACGAATATCTTAATGATGATAGATCTCTGTCTGATGTGTAGATGCTAACTGTTCTCGAGGGAAAGGTAATGGTGTTGGGATGAATTGTTCAGTTTCCTCGTACTGTGAAGATAAGGGTTACAGAAGCTGGCTTATCTGTGATAATGCAAGCTGTAATGCAGGCAGAGGCTGGAGCAGTATTACCCACGGCACAGGTCTCTTACCCCTGCTGCCTACTTGCAGTATTCTCTGGTGATTAAAGGCAGCCTGGATGGGTTTGTGGTGCTGCAGTTACGACTGATGTTGTCCACGACTCCAGCGTTTTGTAATCCAGCTGTTTGGGGGTTCTTTGAGGGATTTCATTTGTCACTTGGAACTCCTTTCTTCAGAGTAATGCACTGGGTGCTGATGTTGCAGGGCATACACAGCATGGCGATGGCTCACGTTGGTATCTGTTTGTCCAGCCCTGTGTACGGGGCAAGTTACCCTCTGTTCAACTCACTTAAAGATTTGCGGTCTCGTTCCATGTGTAATCTCTGTGCATCGGTGGGGAGCACAGTGTTGAATCCAGGTCTCCTGGACAGCGATAGCATACACAGCTTGATCTCACCCTGACAGCAACTGTTTTCTTCTCTCTATAAGGTCCGCAAGGCTCTGCGTAGCACAGAAGCATATGAAAACTTCCTTCGCTGCCTGGTTATTTTCAACCAGGAGGTGATCTCCCGGGCTGAGCTCGTGCAGCTCGTTTCTCCATTCCTGGGGTAAGTGGAGCCCATTTCCCTATGTGAGGTGAGAAGTTTAATCCACTTGGTCTGTTTCTGTTGCAAAGCCAGGAAAGAAACGCTAACCTTTGTGGTCGTGCAGGGGGATGCATCTCATGTGGTTGTGTGGCACAGAGGAGGAGGAACGCCGCTCTGGGAGCTGGGTGGTCGTGTCTTGGGCCAAAAAGTACATCTGAGATGGAGTCCCCCTGCACTGCCTGCTTACTCCGCTGTTGGTTGGCTCGACTTTTATCTGGATAGCCTGCCACTGCTTAATTGTCTGTCCGCTAAATTATTGCATGAGGTGCTTCTGTAGCAGTGCATTCTCTGATCTCCTTTTCCCTCCGGCTCAGCCTGAGTGTCACAAATGTACATAGTAAGGTGCCATGTGCTGCTGTATGGGCAGGAAGATACTGGTCATTCTTGGAAGCCTTTCAGTGGCTAATACTGTGCAGGTGCCATGTGCTTTAGGCTTTCGGACTTTGCCTTTATTGGAGCAGGACAATAAGTGGCCTGCTTCAGTTTTCCTTCCAACTTCATGCTCTTCTGCACTGCCCTTTTCTATTCCTTATCCGAGAGGAGGTGAGAGAGGGATTCCTAGCTATGTCTTGGCAGGCAGGCAGCATTCAAGAGCAGTGCTGGTACTGCTTGCTGTGTTTCTTCCTTTTTCAGAAGAGCAAACAGAATTATTTAGCAGCGCGTTATTGCAGTCTCTTGCTCTGGAATCATGGATTATCTCACTCAAGAAAAGATTGGCTGCCTAATTACATAGGAAATGCCCCCTAAAAAGAGTGCTGATACAAACTCACTAAAATTTCAAAAAAGCAAAAAGCAGATGAATTCTGTTTTGTAGCCAAAAATGATAAGGAGTACTATAGTTTAAATAGAAGTCATGACTTCCATAATTGCCAGCAGTGTACAGAACAACTCTGTATTAGTCAGCTAAAACCAGCCGATATCCTCTCATCAACTTTGGGCAGCAAGATTAATGTTCCTTCTTCCTGTGAATTGAGTTCCTGGTTCCGAGGGAGAAGGCAATAGCAACGTAAATTGGGTTCAGGACCCTATTACACTAGCTACTGCACAAAAAAAAACCTGCCCCAAGGAGCTTCCACCTCTTCTGTAGCTCCACTAGAATTAGTCAGCAGGATGCTACCTTTAGCTAGGAAAGGTGAAGTATTCGACCAAAAAATTCTGGATTTCTTTCATCTATCATCTGTGCTCCTAGCTATAAGGGTGAATATCTGTATTGGGAAAGGTATAATACAGTTTTCTTATTCTGGAGTTGGACATTATCTTCTGTCATGTAATGAAAAAGCAATAAATGAGGAGTGATTCAATTAGCCTCAGTAACAGTTTCAATTCCTCATATTGCTGGAGCTTTGCATGAGATAAGAGGAGTTGAACAGATTCACTATTTTGGACTAATAAATTCTTCAGACAACTCTTCTCTACAAGCAGACGAACTTGGGCCTTGCAGGCCAAGGCTTCTTCACAATTTGTGCCAGTCTGTGTAGTCTGGGGAGGCAGCACTGGTTGAAGCAATTGCTCAGCACTGAAACCTTTTGCTGTGTAGTTACAGAATCACTTTTCAATTTCTTCTGTCTGCCTTTGGAAAGGAATAGTCTGTTTTAAGGTTAAGAACACTGGCAGACAACTAGGGATCTGGCCTGAGTTTACTACCAGGGTAGTATGGGAGACCTAGATGTGACCCTGCAATGGGTGCTGCCCCTGCAGTGAAGGCTTTGGCTGCTGTTCCTTACTTGTCTCGCGGGGACTGTACCCACGAGGCACGCGGAGGATGTATTGGTGCTTGTCTGTGTGTCCTTGGCAATATGGGGGGATAATACTAAAGCACCTTAGTTGCACCAAGAGAGCAATCCACTACCTTATCAACAAACAGGTACTAGCCTCCAGTTTGATCAGGCTCTGTGGAAGTGGGATTGAGCAGAGAGGGTACTCACTAGGCTGATAATTCAGAGGGTCTTCTTGGGCACAGTCTGTCTGTAGCAATCAATTTTAGCCTTAGCATCACAGCTCAGCGGTGTTTGATTTCTGCTTAGCTAGTTTTTCACTTCGTTTATTTTATTTTTAGGAAATTCCCAGAATTGTTCACTTGGTTTAAAAACTTTCTGGGGTATAAAGAGTCTGTTCACATGGAGACATATCCGAAGGAACGGGCTACCGAGGGGATTGCCATGGAGATAGACTATGCGTCCTGTAAAAGACTGGGCTCCAGCTACCGAGCCTTACCCAAAAGCTACCAGCAACCCAAGTGCACAGGGCGGACTCCACTGTGTAAAGAGGTAAGATGCTCTTGGATGGGAATTGTGTGACAGAGGAAGGCTATTCCCAGCCTTCCTGGAGGGATAGAATCATAGAATGGATGGAGCAAGGCCGAGGAGAACAGAACAACAGGATGGGGAGTTTATTTTTTTATATCGCTGTGCTATGCTGAAAAGGTTCCCGGGGATGTCAGGGCACGTCTGCTCTTGTGCAGCAGAGTTGTGCTGCTGCCTGCGCCCCAGAACTGGTGCTGGGCATGGAGCTGGGGTCAGGCAGCTGCCTGTTGTGGTGGATCTGGTTAGCACTGATCCAGCACTGAGCCATGCTGTTCCTGCACCCAGGCGTGTGCAGGCATACCATCCTGGCTCGGGATCATCGCGGTACGTGTCAGAGCCCGAGGTGAGCATGCCCTGAGGTGTTCCTGGTGGCAAGTGAGCACTTGGCACTCCTGCAAACGTCTGGGTTATGTTCAGAAGCTGTTGCACAGGGCGAGGCGTCAGTCTAGGAATGGGTTATGCTGGAAGCTGGCTGGGAGATGCGATACGCACGGGGCTTTGATGGTTGGCATCAGCTCTTCTCCAGTGGTGCTTGTGAAGTGGTGGTGTGAAGCATTGGGGAGCAGCTGGAAAAAGAACCCTAGCAAATAGTTGTGATGTTTAACTACTTAAATAAAATGTAAGGGCCTTAGATATGCATGATATTTTACATAGTACAACATGTGTGAAAAGAACATTAAAATTACAAACTTAAAAACTCTAGAGTAGGAAATGGCAGAACTAGTTTTCTGCACAGTCTCAATGTGATCCCAGGGATCTTGTACAAGGCGGTATGTAATTCAGGATTACTGCTACCTTTTTATCCCAATTCCCGCTTAGTCTGCTTTCAAAGTTGTCTCTAGTCCAGCCTTAAGATTTTCTCACATTTTCTATAGACAGATTCTCCCACATATCCCTCACATGCTTCTTTCCTTCCACCTGAAATGCTAAGAAGACCTCTTGTCTTCATTGCTTTGGGAAATTGGCTCCCTACAGGGAACCAGCCACCTTGATCAAGAGTCAAAGCTGGTCTCCCAGCAAAGTGCTGCAGGATCAGATGTACTCATTGAGTCC
Source organism: Platalea leucorodia (assembly GCF_965183815.1). Classification (NCBI taxonomy): domain Eukaryota; kingdom Metazoa; phylum Chordata; class Aves; order Pelecaniformes; family Threskiornithidae; genus Platalea; species Platalea leucorodia. Next base: position 30,312,412 of record NC_138831.1, on the reverse strand, counting down.
TTTAATGTGTTGTAATGACCTTTTGATCAAAGTGGGAATGGTACTGGCTGATCCTGTTCCTTCACTGGTGTTGAAGGTAATGTTTTGGAGGTGAGTGAGCAGGAATCTTGCTGAAAGGCCAGTTAATAAACATGCCGCTTAAGAGCATTCACTGGAGGAGGGGAGAGCCCCAGAAATCCCTTCTCTGGGTGACTGCAGTCAGTAGTGGCACCCGCAACAAAGAGCGAGGAGATTGCCTTTTGAGAACATTAAGTTTTTTGTGTCCTTACACTCCTTGAGAGATGAGGAGGATAAATGTGTGACCAAGTCATGCAATTAGCAGTAGTGATAGGTGTTCAGCTGAAGCAGTGGCAAGGTAGTGAAAACAACCTGGGCAAGAGACAGTGGTAAGTTTTGGTTTGGGGGTTGGTTTTTTTTGGTGTTTTGTTGTTGTTGTTGTATTGTTTTTTGGGTTTTTTTTATATAAGTCCTGACATGTCTCTCAAAAGTGTCTTGAGTGATGCAGTTACGAACTTTTCTTCCTGTGATAATCTAATGACTCAGTTGTTCAAGCTTCGGGTTTATGAAAACTGGGTCTGACTTTCAAGACTGCCTGCCAAAATCTTTGCCTTTGGCCTCTTTGAGGTTTTTTTGAATGTTCTGTTCCTGTTTTGGAGGTGGTGAAAGCTGCAGGTGCTCAGCTGCTTTGTCAGGAAAGGTGTTGCTGGGGTATGGATTTATATTGCCAATTAGCCTTATTTGGAGGTAGAAACCACTGCTGTCTAACAGTTGTGTCTGATGTGATGACCACCCAGCATTGTCGATGGTGAATCTCACACGTGATGAACCAGCTGGTTGCAGTTGACTAATCCAAAGTAACGGAAAAGCTCCTTTCACCTTTCTTTTTCTCTTCCCTTGCAAGTTTTTTCTTACAGCTCTAGCTAATGAATTTTTCAGACTGCCTGGAGGTTTCAGTTCTGGCTGTTTGGGGTTGCCCCCTGAACAGGGGGCTTTGGAAGGAGCACACAATTTTTGCAACTCGGGAATTATATCGTTCCGTCAGAAGACTGGGCTCAACCAGATGAGTGTGACCCCCTTGAAGACTAACCATGACTCTTGTCTCCCCCTGTCTCCCTCAAAGGTTTTGAATGACACCTGGGTCTCCTTTCCGTCCTGGTCCGAAGACTCCACGTTTGTGAGCTCCAAGAAGACGCAATATGAAGAGCACATCTACAGGTGCGAGGATGAGCGTTTCGAGGTAAATTGTTTTTCCTTGATTCATGTCTCAGAAAGCTTGGGGTTCTGTGAACAGTTAATGATCTTGATATAATTATACCTTCAATACTACTGCTTAGAATCTGGTTTTATTGTGAGTCTGTCACCTGTTATTTTGCATAAAAGTTTGTGTTCTCTTAATGCAAGAAGCAGCGGCTGTATAACCACCTCTCACTCCAAGCTACCACCCTTGCCCCTCACTTTTTGTGCAGAGTTCTTCATTCACGCCGCTCCAGATGAAATTGTTCAATGGCCGGCATATAATCGATGCATCTTTTCTGTTCTTACTGCCCACGTAGCGCACGAGAACATGCATTCCCCTGTAATAATCTGAAAAGCGATATGTTCGGGATGTTAAATGATTGACATCTTGACTTGAAATGGAAGTTAGCTTGGCAATTACCTGAATACACTCAGGTTCAGCACGTCCTTTTGTAGAGTAACTGTCAATTGTGTTCTATTCCCAGGTGGAAAATGTAATTTCCTAACAGTATCGTTCTGGTAGCCTTTAAGTTCTTATGCAGTATTATCTAGGTAGCAGATAAAATATAATTGGATTATTTTAGAGCAGCCGAACATGGAAACTACTGCTTGAGAACATCTTGTTAAACATGCACAGCTTCTTGTTTCATGTCACTTAAATGTTAGCCTCTGTGAAGTATCATGTTTTATCTATTCAACGATGGCTAATGCACCGTTCGCTTCAGCTGGATGTTGTCTTGGAGACCAACCTGGCAACGATCCGCGTCCTTGAGGCAATCCAAAAGAAACTCTCGCGCTTGTCTGCCGAGGAGCAGGCCAAATTCCGGCTGGACAACACTCTGGGTGGCACTTCGGAGGTGATCCACCGCAAGGCTCTCCAGAGGATATATGCTGACAAAGCAGCCGACATCATTGATGGACTTCGGAAGAACCCATCCGTGGCTGTTCCCATTGTACTGAAAAGGTATGACTGCTCCAGCACCCTGCCCCAGGGGCTTTACTAAAGGATAACACACCATACGTGATCCAGATTAATGTAAAAGCAGCTAATTTCTGCCCCTAAAGGGTGTGGCCTCCACAAGGCTGTAATTTAAGAAGTACATTTTATGTTCTGGTCAGTTGCTGTATTCCATAATAATCACCTAGAAAGAGGGAATTACCATTCTGAAACAAAAACCTTACCAGCTCAGCTGGAGGGATGTAGAGCTTTTGTTGTCTCCTCTTAAACCGCATTTCTTCCCTGGTGTCAGCATTGTGTGTAAGATGAGGAAACTGTATTGTGTGGATTGATCCAGGGCTAAATTTGATCCCTTTCCAAATCCCCCGGCTGTACGTGACTGTGGGCTCAGATTGCTGTGGCTGCGTTACCCTCAGATTCCCAGTCCGGTTTCTGTTATCAACCTCCCCTTCCTCGGTCAAGAAAAGGGAGTGGATGCTGCAGCTCCTTGGGGAAGCTTGAGGAGATGTGTAAGGAGGAGATGCTCTTCCCCAGACGCTTCCCGTCCCTGTGGGACTGTCAGCTCCTGTGTCTCGGGGCTCTGAGAGCTGGGGGTAACAGCCTTACCCAGGATACCTGCAAGGTCACAGCTTCCCCACCCTGCTGCAAGGACACTCTTCCTGTGAGACGGGTCTTGAGCTGCATCGGCTGCTTTGGCTGAGATAGTAAGCCGAGGTTCAGGAAGTCCATTCCCAGGAAGCTCAGGCTGCTGCAAGGCAATAACTTTGTTAATCATCCAAACTAAGCTATTCCTTTTCAGCAGCTGGAACTACGCAACTTTCTGGGGATTTCTGAGAGCGCTGGGCCAGCTCTTGTGGCTCTCCTGTCCCTTCAGCCCCTCTCCCTGCTGTGGACAGTGGGGCTAGAAGGAAGCTAAACCCTCTAGCTGTCCCAGCATGCCACGAGAGGAAGCGCAAGCCTTCAAGCTACTTTGTTCCTGAGCTGTGTTACTTAGACATGAGAGAAATCAGAGGGGTTTATTCAGAAGAGTGTGTGCAGGGTGCTCCTCCTGTAAAGCTCCGTTCTGTGGGACAGCTTTCGTTTATGCCCGTTTCATAAGGAGTTCAGCTTTCCTCAACACTGGCCAGGAACCACGGGCCTAGGTTTTCCTTATATGCTCAGAGTGGGACCTTTTATGTCTCTCAGCTCACCCTTGTTTTCTTGATTCAAGGTTAAAGATGAAAGAGGAAGAGTGGCGAGAAGCCCAGAGAGGATTTAATAAAGTCTGGCGAGAGCAGAATGAGAAGTATTACCTGAAATCCTTGGACCACCAGGGCATCAACTTCAAGCAGAATGATACCAAGGTCCTGAGGTCAAAGAGTCTCCTCAATGAGATTGAAAGCATCTATGATGAGGTGAGATGGTCACCAATAGTTTCCTTCCCTCAAGCTTATGTAGTTTGCAAGTGCCGTTTCAGTTCCTCACCGCTCGATGAGAGAGGAAGTCTGCGCCACTGGCAAAGCTTTCTGAAAGGCTCTTGGGTGGAGAGAGGTGTTTGGGACTAATTGTTGTGCTGTGTTTCTCATTTGTAGAGGCAAGAGCAGGCTTCAGAAGACAATGCTGGAGTCCCCACAGGCCCACACCTATCACTAGCCTATGAAGACAAGCAGATCCTGGAAGACGCTGCCTCTCTCATCATCCACCATGTGAAGCGGCAGACGGGAATCCAGAAAGAGGACAAGTACAAAATCAAGCAGATCATGTATCACTTCATTCCAGACCTGCTGTTCGCTCAGCGAGGTGAACTCTCAGATGTGGAAGAGGAGGAAGAAGAGGAAATGGATGTGGACGAAGCTACTGGGGCTGCAAAAAAGCACAATGGTGTTGGGGGCAGTCCTCCCAAAACCAAGCTGATGTTCAACAACACGACGGCCCAGAAGCTGCGGGGCATGGATGAGGTCTACAATCTCTTCTACGTGAACAGCAACTGGTACATATTCATGCGACTGCATCAGATCCTGTGCTTGCGACTGCTGAGGATCTGCACCCAGGCCGAGCGGCAGATCGAAGAGGAGACGCGGGAAAGGGAGTGGGAGAGGGAAGTGCTGGGCATAAAGCGAGACAAGAGTGACAGTCCTGCCATCCAGCTGCGACTGAAGGAGCCTAGTGAGTGACTTCTGGTGGGAGGCTGGGGAAGAAAGATGCTTCTATTTGTAGCATGTTGACAGGGTTTACTTGGTGTCTTCAGGCATGTTACAGCGGTGACCCTTTAAAACAGGAGGATCTCTCTTTTATTATCACTGGGCAGCACTGAATTGAGGGAGGACATGAGAATGTGTGGGGTATGTGGGACTCGAATAGCAGAATGGTAATATGCAGCAGTTATTTCATAAAAGCTTTCATTTTACACTTGCGTATCTAAAGTATCTTTGAGTTCCCTAACTAAAAGCTTTTTAAAAAGTCTTTTAGAAACAAAGACCTCATGGAGGAGGCTAGAGCTAGAAAGCAAGAGATTGTGAAAGTACCCGTGGCCTTAAAAGGACTCATTTAAATGTCTATCAGAGACCAACTTAAGTCTATTGCAGTAACTCTTCAGCTTGACTGGGTAGTCTGAGGACCAAAACTCAAAGCGACCCTTCCTGAGGGTGGAGTGTTCATCTCTCTCATTCTCTCTTGTTGCAGTGGACATTGATGTTGAGGATTATTACCCGGCCTTCCTGGACATGGTGCGCAATCTCCTGGATGGGAACATGGACTCGTCGCAGTACGAGGACTCCTTGCGCGAAATGTTCACCATTCATGCCTACATTGCCTTTACCATGGACAAGCTGATCCAGAGCATTGTTCGACAGGTGACTGCCAGCAAAGGCTGGAGGGTGGATGGTCCAGGGTAGAGACAGTAGCTGGGTTGTTTGCTGCAGTGAGAGCCCAGGCCCACATTGGAGGGGGAGTGTTGTATGCCTAAATGGGGAATTTCAGGGGTAAGCAAGTAAATTCTGGATGTTCTTAACCCAGCTCTAGCACCGATGTAGAGAGATGGGATAAAAGGTAATTTCTGATGTATTTAAATTACTGAGAATATCCTTTCTCTGTCTATAGAATTCTCCCTTTGTTTTCCATGGGTTTTAGGATATAAGTATTCAACTTCAAGGTGTCTCCAAAGCTAATCTTGCTTTAACTTTGAAAAAAGAATTAAATGGCATTTAAATAATTTCTTTCCTTTTCACCAGTGTTGTAGGAGCAGTGCATGCCTTTCCTAAAAAGCTTTGTCTCTTTTATCTGGCTGTTTGAGTAGCTCATTTTGGCTGTTAAACTCTAGTCCTTTTATTGGGCTGGTAGGAAGAATGTGTGACCAAGGGAAAAATTCTTCGTGTGCCTTTTTGTAGCATAAAGAACAAAACCAGACACAAGAGGCTGGAAGTGGAATGGCTTGAAAGGCCTTTCCTCTTTCAGAAGCGTAGAGCTGCTTTTCAGAAGCCCTGTACTTCAGTCCAGAGATTAACTGAATTCAAAAGACAGTCGAGCGACTTTTGATTTTTAAACTTCTACAAAATAAGGATTTCATATTAAATCTCCCACCCCTCTCCTCAGACACAGCAGCAGCGCCTTGCTGTGGAGGGGATATACCATGTCACGGTGCTCTAGCCCTTCCTCCCCTGCTGCTGATCAGGGTGTTCCCTGCCCGTAGGGGCTGTACTCTGCTACCTGTTAATTTTTTTTAAAGGTACTGTGGGTTTTTTACATAGCCACAGAGACTATCTGCAAGTGGAAGAAGCTACTAAAAATGTAGCCTTAAACTCATGCTTTTTCAGCCTTTTTTTTTTTTTTTTTTCCTTGGGCTTAAACTCAGGCTTACATCTTTGTTTCTGTTCTGTGCTGATGGGCACATAGCAGACT